>NC_141667.1:133572931-134012931 GCF_028749965.1 Puma concolor
TAAGATCCTGTGGCTGGAGGCGTCTGTCTGGTTTGTCTTGATATCATACTCAGAGCACTTTATATGGCAAACCATATGGTATATGGTACTTTATACACAGTAGATAAAAAAAATAAGTGTTGAATGAATGAATGACTCCTCCCCATTCCTAAAAGTAGTTAAATCTTAATGGAGAAATATCAGATAACAGGTGAGGTGAGCTAAAGTCATTTCATGTGAATATGAAAGATCACGTTGGTCAATGACAAAACTAAAACTATTTCCTCTCTTATTTTTATTATCCCAAGGTTTCTGCAGAACCAGATCTTACAACTTCTCAAATAAACTTTTAAATTTGACTTATTTTATTTTTGTTGAATGTACAGAAGATATGGGAATACCTGTACTCACTGAAACAGAATAGGAGAAACAATGTCATGTTTTAAACTTTTAATGATTTTAGTAAATCTTATAATTTTTTTTGTTAAAAAAATTTTTTTTTACGTTTATTTATTTTTGAGACAGAGAGAGACAGAGCATGAACGGGGTAGGGGCAGAGAGAGAGGGAGACACAGAATCGGAAACAGGCTCCAGGCTCTGAGCGGTCAGCACAGAGCTGGACACGGGGCTCAAACTCACGGACCGCGAGATTGTGACCTGAGCTGAAGTCGGACGCTCAACCAACTGAGCCACCCAGGCGCCCCTCTTATAGTTAATTTAATAATGAATTTTAAAAATCTAATTTCTTCCAAACAGATAATAGGCAAATACACTGAACTTGTTTACAAGTAAGCTGGCACCTAAAAGGTCACAAAAAGTCTGAATTTCTAGACCGTTTAATACTGAATTCAAAAATTAAAATTCTGATTTCATATGGAGGTCTCTGAAGATTATTTATTGATGCTTAGATCTCCCATTTGTGAGGTCTGCCCGACACTCTGCTCCTGAGATTAGGTTCCCTGGTCTTCCATTGTAGGTGGTTAGAGTGTTACAATTGCCAACTGATTGTATCTTTTAGATGGTAAGTTCATTCAAATCAAGATACATGTCATATTTAATATTGTATCTGTAGGAACAGCTTCCCTCAAATTAGCTGTTCAACAGATATTTGTGATAATCACAAGATCAACTCTATTAGCCTACAAGCTTAAGGTCATGGTAAAAAATATCAAGTTTGGAAGCACCTTAATAATGAGCAAGGTGTTTTTTTTCTTTCAAGATGAACATCCAGCCATCTCTTCAAACCTTAACCAGTTACTGTAGCATACATAGCACAAATGGCATTTAGTTTTTAACCAGTTTAAATTTTGATACAAATAACATAGTTCCCCTTCATTTCTATGCTACATTGCTTCCCTATCTTCAAGGAGATTAGGATGCAAGAAATCTAAGTTTCAAATGCAGTGTCATTTGTACTTAAATATAATGTAATAATAATAAAGGGGCCTCCCTGGGCCAGTACTTTTTTTCCCCTTTGATGAGGTAATTTTAAAGACACTAGTATAATAACATGAGTTATAATAGTTGTTTCCCACTCTGTAGCCTTAGCAGCCTTGGTAGAGTTTGAGACTGTTACTTTTACAAAATGGGCAGTAAAGGAGACTGAAGTCGTAACAAATGAGACACGGTTGTCAAGAGCTCAGCAGGGCTAGACATTCATGAGCGTTCATTCCCTTTACTGCTGGCCCTGCCACTGAGCGCAGGGAATTTTCCATAAACAATCAGGTTCAAAGCATACCTTGGCAGAGTTGGGAACCTTGATCCATTCTGAGTGAGCAAAGGGTATTCATATTTGCTGACATAAGAGTGACATATTTTCTGTCTCAGATGACTCACCAGATTTCACAGGATCCAGACGGAAGGAAGCTAATTAAGAGAGGAGTGCAGAAGGCTTCCACATTCTTCACCGCTAATAACAATCCCAAAGCCAGGGCATCACCATATACTCTCATGGAGAGTACCAAATCTTCCACAGCAGATTAATTTCCAGGGATACAGACAGAACGGATTAGTCTTCCTTCCACAGTGATGCTCTCAGGACAAATTTCATCCCGGGCCCACATCCCGGGCCACCAGCAAAAAGCAAACCTCTCAGATCCTATTGCCCTACCTTTAATGCATAGTTTGTCCTGTGCACATGTGCTAAATCGCCACTCCTCTACTCTTTTCTCAATGCTCCAATGTGCCCTTTAAAACCCTGTACCCATGATCGCTAAACTTTCCTCTACCCTCAATCTCTTCTTTAACATTTCATTCACCTAGCTATACCTAAATTGCAATGTACCCTGAGCACATTGTTTTTGTCATTTATGTTAACCAGCCTGCCCTAGAAAAGCCTTTAAAATTCCTTTGAGTATGGCCAAACACAAAGTTATATTAGTTTCAGGTGTACAAAATAGTGATTCAATGTGTCTCTATGTTATGCTCACCACAAATTTACATACAACACTTTTACAATACCAATGATTGTATTTCCTACGCTGTGCCCTTCACTCCCATAATTTATTCATTCCATAACCTGAAGTCTGAATCTTCCACTCCCTTCACCCATTTTCCCCATCTTCTCCACACTCCCTCCTCTAGCAACCATCAGATTGCTCTGTATTTACAGGTCTGATTTTGCTTTTTGTTTATTCATGTGTTTTACTTTTTAGATTTCACATATAAGTGGATTCATATGGTATTTGTCTTTCCCTAAGTTATTTCACCTAGCATAACACCCTCTAGGTCCATTCATGTTGCCACAAATGGTAAGATCTCATCCTTTATAATGACTGCATAATATTCCTTTCTCTCTCTCTCTCTCTCTCTCTCTCTCTCTGTGTGTGTGTGTGTGTGTGTGTGTGTGTGTGTGAGAGAGAGAGAGAGAGAGAGAGACAGAGAGAGAGAGAGAGAGAGAGAGAGAGAGAGATCAATCTTTATCTGTTCATCTATCAATGAATACTTTGGGTTTCATATCTTATCCATATCTTGGCTACTGTAAATAAATGTACCATGTATCTTTTGGAATCATTGTTTTTGTTTTCTTTGGATAAATACCTACTAGTGGAATTATGGGGTCTTATGATATTTCTATTTTTAATTTTTTGAGGAAGTTTCATGGCATTTTTCATAATGGTAGTACCAATTTACATTCCCACCAACAATGCACGACAGTTCCTTTTTTCCCCACATATTTGCCTACACTTATTTCTTATCTTTTTTATTTTAGCCATCCTAGTGAATGCTTTTTTATTTTCTTTTTATATTCTACCTGTTTCAGGGCCAGGAAGTGTTAATGAGTATTTTGCTTCCCCATTTGTAATTTAGCAAGTCCCACTAAAATCCCTAATTCCTAATGCCACCCAAATATGTCACCCATTATACCTTCTCACCAGTGTCATTTATCAAAGGTGGGTCATGCATTGACAACATAGGTATCTTCTTCTCTGCCACCCTTCAACATGTGAATATCCATCCAACACCCTGATGTCTTAATGCCTTGATTTCATCACCCAATAATCTTTTTCTATTCTGCTTCTCAGCCTCCACTCTCATAGTAACGTCCCAGTTCTGGTTTTCATCTGGAAACATGCCACTTCCTCCATCTGGCATATAGGCATCTTACTCTGACTACACCCTTCTAAACTTTTCATTTACTCAAATATATAATTTTAAAGTTCTACTACCTCATAATGATTTTCACTGACCCTTCCACATTTTCACTGCCTATTACCATCCTCTGAGATTCACTTATTTCCTTACATGGCTTTAATTCCATGGTCCATCATTATAGTCACTGCCTCATAAATATTTCCAATGTCTTGGCCACCCAGAAAAATCCTGACCTAGTTTCAACAAAGTTTTCTGTCATTATCTACATCTGTATTCGAGCATCTAACACTGCTGGAAGAAATCACACAATGGTACCACATTCGATTCACAACAAGAAACATCACACAGCACTCAGAATTGCCAGAACATTCTTTTAGGGTTCCTAATAAACTCAATTTTCTACTCTTAAAAATTATTATTTAACACGTTTTATTCTCTAAACTGTCCTAGTTCCTGTTCCTACTCATTCTTATTCAGTGATTATACTTTCATTATTATTATTTTGAGAGAGAGAGAGAGAGAGAGAGAGAGAGAGAGAGAGAGAATGCATGTGTACACGTGAGTGGGGGAGGGAAAGAGAGTAAGAATTTTAGGCAGGCTCCATGCTAAGTATGGAGCCTGAGGCAGGGCTAGATGTGGGGCTCAATCTCATGACCATGAGATCATGGCCTGAGCCTAAATCAAGAGTCGGATGTTTAACCAACTGAGCCAGCCAAGTGCCCCAGATTATACCTTTTATTTTACTGAGAGCACAGAAGCTATCAGGTGAGAATACTCCATTTTCCTATCAGTGAATTAATAAATCTGCTTGTATGTGTGCCCATCTTCTGTGCCTCCCCTCTCGTCACTATGGAGGAGGAGTTTTCTTCTTTTACTAACGGCCGATTTTTCCAGTTGGGCTCTAGTCCATCTTCTCTTGTTTCCTCTAGGATTTTGTTCTTATAAAATAATATCTTCACCTTGTACCACGAATTTTTCCTTTCTATTAGGTCACCTAATCAGTATGCAAAAACATGGCTAAGAATTTTATATCTTTAAAAAATACGTATCTCCTTTGACCTCATATTCTCTCCAGTATCTGTTTTTCTTCTCCCTGCTTCCAAGCAAAGTTTGACTTAACTTTCTTTCTGTCCCTTTTTTCTCCTACTAATCATGCCTCAGGACACTCCAATCTGATGTCGGTCTACCATGCTCTCTGAAACTTCTCATCAAGGTCACCTCCAAAAACCCACGCTGCTAACCTCAGTCACATTGTCTCTGGCTTCACCTTCTAGCCACAGCGGACACAGCTGACCTCCTTCCCCCCTTTCTTGAAACAGTCTAGTCTGTTGCTCTCCATGGTACTGCACTTGCTGGTTTTTATCCGGCACTATTAGCAACTCCTTACTCCTTGGTATCATTTCCTTGTTCTTTCTCCTCTACTTGACCTCCAAATGATGGAAGTTCTCCATAAGTTTTCCTGGACCTTTCACACTTTCCCCCTCTGTGCTGTCTTCTTTAAGTAACCTTAACTGATCCCAGGCCTTTAATTGCCATCTATATACACCCTACCCATGTACATCTTTATACACATATATTTTAGTTTATATCTTTCCAACTCGGATCTATTCTTTAAGCTATAGTCTCCAGCCAGTCGTGCATGTAACACCTCCATACTGATATCTACCATGAATTGCACCCTCAGCATGGCCAAATCCGAGTTTTGATTCATGCCTTGATACTGCCCCCCAGTCCAACCTCTCTCCAGCCTCCACCTCCTCAATAAATGACACCACCATAAGCGCAGTTTTTCTTTTAAAAAAAAAGAAAGAAAGAAACCCTTAATTTGTTTCCTCTTTCTTTCTAATTTAGCAAGTCCCACTGGTTTTATCTCCAAAAGTATCACTAAGCCATCAATTTTCATCTATTGCCACTGTCACTGCATTCATCTGCGTGCATCTCAGCAGCCTAACTAATCTCCCCTGCTTCCACCCTTGTTCCCCCATCATAATTTTCCAGACAGAGCCGGAGAGTCTCATAAAAACACTAATTAGAATACAATGCTGCTATGCTTAAAAAATTCTAAATGACTTTCCACTCTTCTGACAAGGAAACCTTCACAACTGTCTACAATACCTTGTGAGATGTGGGCACTGCCTACCCGTCTGGCCTCATGCTCCACAGTCTCACCTTTGCCTGGTATGCCCTGGTGACCTGGCCTTCTTGCCTTGCCTCAACTCCAGCTATCACACCTAGCTATGGCAGGTGCCTCACTCAGCAGCTCGCTTCAAGTAGCTTCTTCCTATTACTTTCTGTCCCATCACCTATTTAACTCTCTTCAATGCATTTTTAAGATTCACATTTATCTTGTTTGCTTTCTGGTTTATTTGACTCCTCTAACAGGTCGTCAGTTTCACAAAAGCAGGGATCTGCTCTCCTGTTAACCTCAATGATCCCAGCACTCAGCAGGGTGAAGAGCACAGAGTAGGTGCTCAATAAATATTTGCTTAATGAGCAAAATGAATGAAGTATGAGATCACCAAATTCATGTTCCAAGTTCTGATTTAGGGTATATCCAAAGCCCAAAACTGAAAAAAGAAGCCATGCATGGTGAAATGTTTTTTTAACATAAAAATACACTGCTCTTGAATCTAGAATTAAATGGTAACAAATGCAGAAGCCAATATTTTTCTCCAAGTTAAGTTTTAAAGGCTGATCTGTTTCCAAGATTTTGAGCACAACCATAAACATGGTAAAATTTGTACATACATCAGGTGGTTTTCCAAAGATATCTCCAACTACTTCTGCTTCATGAAATCAAATGCAATAAACAGATAACCAGCATTATATGTGACTTAATTCCACGTTAGAAGGCAAAACACTGTGGAATGGTACAGCAAATGATACTTGTGCTGTCACTGTCCTCCACTGAAGATGGATTTGGAGGGAGTGTGTGCCTTAAACCTGTCTGCCAAAACAGAAAATGCAAACAGACCTATGTAGGTAAGATTGTGATATCAGGGAAATATCTCAAGTAAATTGCTGCCTACCTCCAATTCCTAGCTCCTCAATTCTTTGGACATCTGAATCCATTCAAAACCCTCCTTCCGATCTCTATGCCTTTGTCAAAATGTATCTTTGGGAAAAGTTCTGATCACCCACCTGGTATTATAAATTGTAGGATAAGCCTATTTGAACATTTCATAGAATCTGAACATTTAACAGTAAAGTTCCCTTTCAGCACAGGAAACAAAACAAAGTATAAAAAACAACAAAAAGCAATCTTTAAAAAAATTTTTTTAATGTTTATTACTAAGAGAGAGAGAGCTAGAGAGAGAGAAAGAGCAAGCTGGGGAGGGGCAGAGAGAGAGAGGGAGACACTAAATGCAAAGCAGGCTCCAGGTTCTGAGCTGTCTGCACAGAGGCCAACACAGGGCTCAAACCCACGAACCACGAGATCATGACCTGAGCCAAAGTTGGGATGCTCAACTGACTGAGCCACCCAGGCGCACCCCTCCCCCAAATAATCTTTTAAAAAGGGAGATTTTTGCATTTCTGACCCAGTTAGTGGAGGCAGTGTTGAATGAAGAAGGCCTGCTTATTAACATAAAGTTTCTATAACAAGATTTTGTATCAACATTAAGGAAAACATCTCAGTCTGCTCACTGGGTCAGCAGTATTTCTACATAAGTTTCACGTTTTCGGATAACTACCTGAGGCCAGCTATTTGACTCCCTATAATCAAAGCTGGTTGTGTCATTTCCTGAGGTAGAATTCTGTAAGTTACTATCGTGAGCCTGCTGAGGAACCAGAAAATCAAACTCCTTTTCTGAGTACATTTTTGTATTTCTACTAATGAGGGTTATATAATATATGCCATTAAAACAAGGAGAAACTCCTCCAGGGTCCTACACCCTAGGAACAAAGTAATATATTAATGTTTATTGGGTATATGAAGAGGGAGGAAAATTAAAGACAGCAATGCCCCCCTTTGTCCCTTATTAACTCTATCCTGCTAACTGTAATGGTTATATATTACTCTACAGGGGAAGCAAATGATTAACTATATCTGTAAAGCATCATCATTTTAAAAATTACGAACAAAATCTTAAAAAGTATCTTTATCAAACTTAGGACATCAACACTATATATCTTAACCCAAAACATGTAAGCAATGAAACGCTGTTTCATATATTCAGGGTGCTGATCAAAGTAATGAGCTATGTTTGTTACAAACAGTAGACAGAACTGATACAACAATGAGAATTTATCATTTTAAAATTCTAATAGGAGGTGCAAATAATTCAAAATTAGAGTGTAAGAATATTTATTTTGCCTTGATCTAATTAAAGATTTGCCTGAATAATTACTGTCTTGGGGGAAATGCATATTAGTTAGATGCTATGCTACAATAAATTTATATGCAAATTAAAATCTAGACAGTAGAAATGATATCTGGTAACAAAAGAGATTCTTGAATCTTAATTTCAAGCTTCCTTAAAATTTCATAGGAAGTTTTTTTATCATTTCTACCACTGTTACCCTTTCTGTGCTCTTCCCAATTTATAAAGACCCAGGCATCCTTAAAAGATGTGTTAAAATTTTTTACATTTCTTAAAATTTATAATGCAATCACCATGCATTTAATTTCCATCAATGCACTGTTTATCTTCACCTATATTAAAATATAACTTCATGGCTTTCAAATTAAAAGACGACAGAAAAAGAAAATTAAATGACCCACACGCCTGTATTTTAAAGCCACTATTTGTGCCTTTTTCATTGAGCCTCATCTACAGAATTAGGATACACTTTTTGAGAAAACACTCATTTTTATTATTCTGTCAGTTTAGTATGATGATTAGAGCTAAGTGGCGGATGGCTTTTTGTTCACATCTGGTGTCTCTTCCATTTGATACTAGCAACGTGATAGTGTAGGTGAATAAATGCAGCATTCACCTTTGTCTTCAGTTCTATTGCCTAGAGGCAGGTTCAGGTGCACATGCCTTATGAGGGGAGTGCTCTTGGGGAAAAGGAAGTAAGAGAAGCATTTACAGCAGAAGGACCTAAGCTTGGTGTGGTCTACCTGGAGTCTAGCTCCAGCCTGACTGCTTGGGCAGCAATGGGTGCCATTGCACAGCAGAGTGCATTCCACCTTGAAGCAAAGGGGCCACCTTCTATATCCGGATGTTCCTCAGTCCTTGGGTCAGGAAGGAAGCATAACCTCTGAGAGGGGTAAGACAACTCTTGCTATGCCACGTGCAGTTCTCGAGAGAAAAAAGACAGCTTGACCTGTTGGCAGTCAACACTTAGAGGAGCTTGCTGCCTGGCTCGATGATGGTACAGGTGGGGATCTCAACTCCATTGCAACAGCTCAGACAGTTAAAATCTTCATTAGTTGTCATATCTGTTAATCAGCACTGATTTTCTGCCATTCAAGGAATAGCCAATATTTCTGTTTGAGATTAATCAATACTATTTTCTCTTCTGAAAATAAATAGACCACTTTGTGTATTTAATTATATAGGTGGCGCCTCAAAGTGATCTGTATGCAAAGCACACTGAAAGTGTTCAGGAAGAATACTGAAAAGAACCACTTTTTCACTTTCTTCAAGAACTAATGTCAGCTTAGGTTGACAACTATTCATTTAGGTATTTGACGTAGAATCAGTTTCTCTGAAACCTAACCATTTGCTCATTTTGAAGGCCCATGAAGTTTCAAATAGTTTATCTTCCTAATTTCCATCATTATGGTAGCATATCATGATTTACAGCTTTCCATGACAGAATATTAAAAAAAAACACTAGAGCCATAGAGGATTTATCACAGAACATTTGAGTAAATGTCCTGCTGATGTGAGACTTCCTCACCACTTTGAAATTAAATACGGTCAAAGAAAGGCAGTTTTGACAGTTCAAACCTTTTCACAGCCTCAAATTCACATTATTACATGTCTGAACAATTTGGGGGAGTACATTTTAGAATGAATACTTTGTCACACAATATGGAAATTGGTACTCTGGAAGCCTGATGACAATGTACTGCTGATAGCTGGACAAAGAAAGCTTTCCCTACGACTTGATTTCACACGTTATACTCGAAATGCAAGACAATGATTCAATGTTTCCATGAAAATGGTCACTGATTAGTGGTTGAAACTGAATTTATTTTGAAAGTGGCTTTAACTCAGATTTAATGGAAAGACACCTAAAGGCTCTGATTAAAGCTCAGGTGGTCAGGGCTTGCAAGGACCCAGATGCTTCACAATCAGTGATGTGGTCAAGAGAGCACAAAACCCTGGTCTATAGTTCAAAATGTTTACAGACAACTTCACTTTCCACAAAGAAGAGACGGACTGGTTTCACCATTACCAACCTCCCTAAAACTACGGCGTTGATGTGAAACTGAACAATTTAAAACTAATATCTAGGACCTTTCAAATGGGAACCCTGGAAAATCAAGTATCATAAAAAGATTAGGGAACCACAAATTTGTTCTTAAGAATAAATCCTTTTGCCACAGCTGCTATTTAGGATTAGAAAGTGTTTATACTAAGGAGAAAAATTCTAGAACCCAGACAATAAATATGAAACAATCTTGTAAAATGTTTAACACTCAATAACATAACCTCATGAATATTATGAAATAATTACAGAGCTGTCACTCCTCTCCACCCCTCCCCCCTGCCATACACACATACCAATCTATCATTTGTTTTTATTCTGTGACATTGGCTGCTGCTGGAACTGTATCCTAGTAGATGCTCTAAAAAATTGTAAGGTCCTACAAAGGTAATCTGCTACACATTTGCCATCTTCTTCTTGGTGAATCTTTAATTAGAGACAGTTATATCAGACAAGCATTTTGAAAAATTTTTAACTCTAATCTCCAAATTTTTCAATTTTTTTCTCTGTCTCTAATAATTTTTAGGAACCATTATGTTGCAGAATCTACATTTCAGCATTTGTTTTAGCAGTGCTTCTGTGTCTTTTCCTTTTGATAACTAGAAGTATATTTAAGCATAATAGATGGGAAAATAGACTGGGAAGTAAGCATAATCTAGTTAACAATGCTTGCTTCTCCTCCTTCCTAAGGACTTCTGTTCCAGGGCTACTAAAACCCAGCATTCACTCTCATCCACAATAATGGTGTACATATTGTTTAGTGCACTGCAGAGAAACATTCCCTATCCAGCCTGCAGCACACCCATTGTCTTCTCTTGCAGATGTAGGGGGAATTAATCATTTGGCAAAGGAATAAAAGATGAAAATGGTCAAATAGTGCTCTATGGAGAAGAAGGTAGAGAGAGTCCCTACAAAAGAATTAGCTGCCTCACAGCATCCCTAAGGCTTTGATGTACTTCAGTCTTTCCGAAGCTCTGTATGCAGGGTGCAAACCTCTGCATGCAAATCTGTATATTACTTCATTGTCATATATAAGAGGAAGTTTATCAGGCCTTTTTTTTTTTCTTTTGGGTCATAATTATGACTAAGAATAGTGTAGGGACCACAGGCAGGCTGCCCTAAAATGTGCCACATTGGAGTATTGATTATTTTAAAGTTATGCAAGAAACAGCCACTGCAAGACACTCAGACCCTCCTCTGTTGCCCTGAAAGTAGGAAACAAATGTCCCATATGAAACAAGCCCTCCCTATACTAAGAAGTAAAAAGATATCCTAATCACCAGAGATAAGGACTTTAAAGCAGAAAAAACAGTAGAGACAAACTTCATTACTAGTGTTTTTGTTTGTTTGTTTGTTTTCACCTAGTACCTCAGCCTAAATTCTGCTCAGGATTCCCTGCTAATTAAAGCTCCCAAACACCTGTTTTCTTTATCCTCTCAACTCCTCACAAATTTATTGTCTCTTTGTCTAAAATGTATAAAAGCTGCCGGCCTTGGCCATTTACTTAGACTTCAATTTAAATATTGGCCTCTGTGCCTGTTAACCAGTCTTATGTAAGTTTAATTCTTAGTCCAGCTGGAAGACCTTGAAGGGTAGGGGAAGAATTTTTCCTTCCCTACAATAGCATAGTATTCCTGTGGGATAAAAAGTATTTTCAAGTATTTGGGTCAGTTGATTAAGCATCTGACTTTTGATCTCATGGTCAGGTCTTGATCTCATGGTCAAGAGTTCAAGCCCCACATTGGACACTGGGTGTTGGGCACTGGGTGATGGGCATGAAGCCTACTTAAGAAAAAAAAAAAGAAGTATTTTCAAGTTTAATAATACTTGGTTGCTTTTATTACTAGAAGGTAATAGAACTATACTACCTTATAACTTTCCAAAGAGCTAAACACAAAGAGGTGCTTTTTTCACTAGCACTGAATCCTTTTCCTGGACAAATATTCTGAGGATAGGAAGAAAAAGATAATTACACAGTATTAATACTCTGCCCTTTTCCTGGGCAGAAGTATCTAAAGTCATTTCCTACAGATAGTTAAATGCAAAGCAAATGTAAATTTCAGCAACTCCCTCTGTGTCAGAAATTAACCTCCTAAAACAGGTGTCTTCTGACTTCAGTAGCACTACATATCACAGGGGCTAATGAAAGATCAAGTTCAGGTTAATAACATTTACCTCACTTAATATCCTCTCACAGCCATTTTTTAAACAGTCAAAGAGCAACAGAAATTAAGGGTTGAGAGGATAAGTGATTCTAAAAATAAATATCTCATTACCAATACTAACGACCCCTGGACTACAAAACAATCTACATTCTTTTCTCTATACATGATCAGATGACTGCTTTTAAATGAAAGCAGGATTCAAGGAACTTCACTTCTAAAACCCTGAGAGGAAGGTTATCTCTTGTAGCAGGTTAGGCTCTGAAATACTACTGCTGTCTATTATAAACCCAGCACTATGCTGGGCACTTAAGACAAAACAGCATTTTCCCCTTCATTTAAAAAGCTCTGAATATTAAAAGAGAGTAAATCGTATTCCTGATAAAGAATTTAAACAGAATGGGAAGTTCTGAAGTGAAAAGGAAAGGCCCCTTCCACACCACCTTCATGAAAAGGAGTCACTATTAAGGTTTCATTACATATAATGTCACAGAAGTAGATCTGCTTGGCCAATGAAAATGCAAACAGACATCCCCAATGCCTTTCCTGTTGACTTAAAATCTTGTTTGTTTGAAGAAAGTGAGTCTTGCTGTTTTATGTTTTACAAATAACGTTCCCAATGCGTCTTTTTCTTTTTCTTTTACCAAAGGTAGCAGCCTGTGCCCTCAGGGTGCAACTTAACTCCGCTTCCTGTATCTTCCTTGCAAGAAGGGGATGAGGGCATCAAGAGCAATGGACTCCTTCTCAGCAATCTTTTGGCAGCTTAACAAGGAGTATGCTTTTTAAGCAATGAGCAAATCGACTTTACATTTAAAAAGGATAGCATCTGTTTATCTTTGCTTTTTATTGCTTGTGCTTTCAGCGTTTTCCTCTAATTTCAGGTCTTATATTTAAGTCTTTATTCCATTTCGAGTTAATTTTCATGAGTGGCGTAAGATATGGGTCTAGTTTCATTCTTTTGCATGTGACTATCCAACTTACCCTGTTTATTGAAGAGACTGTCATTTCTCCAACGAGTCTTCTTGGCTCTCTTGTAAAATATGAGTTGACCGTTTATGCATGGGTTTATTTCTGAGCTTTCCATTCTGCTCCATTGGCCTCTGTGTCTATTTGTGTGCCAGTACCATACTGTTTTGGTGACTGCAGCTTTGTAGTATAGCTTGAAATCAGGAGGTGTGATGCTTCCTACTCTGTTCTTTCTCAGAACTGTTTTGGCTATTTGGGGTCTTTTGTGGTTCCATATAAATTTTGTGATGTTTCTTCTACTTCTGAGAAAAAATGCTACCAGAATCTTTATAGAAACTGCATCAAATTCATAGATGGCTTTTGGTAGTATAGATATTTTAATACGGTTAATTCTGGAAAACAAGGGAAACCATAAACAAAAGGAAAAGGCAACCGATGGAACTGAAAATAGCTGCAAACCACATATGTGATAAGGGGTTAATATCTGAAATACATAAGGGATTCATAGAACTCAATAGTGAAAAATGAAGAATCCAACGAAAAAACTGGGCAAGTGAACTGAGTAGGTAACATTTCCAAAGAAGATAGTCAAACAGACAGCAGGTACCTGAAAAGGTGTTCCCCATCATTAATCCTCAGGGAAACTCCATTGAGATGTGGTTTTGTTAGAATGACTATTATCAGAATGACAACATATAGTATTAGTGAGGGTGCAGAGAAAAGCGAATCCTTGTGCACTAGAGGTGGAAAGGTAAACTGATGCAGCCACTACTGAGAAAAGGATGGAAGTTCCTCTGAAAATAAAAAATGGAGCTACTAATGGGGCACCTGGGTGGCTCAGTTGGTTAAATGTCCAACTTTGGCTCAGGTCATGATCTCGCAGTTCCTGGGTTCCAGCCCCGTGTGGGGCTCGGAGCCTGCTCAGATGCTGTGTCTCCCTCTCTCTCTGCCCCTCCCTTACTCGTATACTCTGTCTCCATCTAAAAAAATAAATAAAATAAAATAAAATAAAATAAAATAAAATAAAATAAAATAAAATAAAATAAAATAAAAATGGAGCTACTATATGATCCAGCAATTTCACTTCTGGGTCCCTCGCCAAAGGAAATGACATCAGTATCTCAAAGAGATATCTGTACCCCCATGTTCAGCACAGCATTATTTGTAATAGCCAAGGCATGGAAACAACCTAAGTGTCCAGTAATAGATAAATGGATAAAGAAAATGTAGTATACATGAAATGCAATGTTCTTCATCCATAGAAAGAAGGTATAGGAGCCAAACGCAGGCCACCCCACAATGTGCTACTTTGGCATATTAATTATTTTAAATAAAAATTACTTGGGGCACCTGGGTGCCTCAGTTGGTTAAGCGACTTCAGCTCAGGTTATAATTTCACAGTTTGTGAATTCGAGCCCTGCATTGGGCTCTGTGCAGCCAGCTCAGAGCCTGGAGCCTGCTTTGAATTCTGTGTCTCCCTCTCTCTTTGCCCCTCTCCTGCCCATGCTTTGTCTCTCTCTCTCAAAAATAAATAATGAACATTAAAAAATTTTTTAAAAAATAAATAAAAATTACTTCAGAGACAACCTGGGCCAAAAGGACACTTGCACCCTCTTCTGCCCGGTGAAAGCAGGAAATAAATAAAAGCTTCCTTCCCTGTACCAGGAGGTAAAGTGGCATCCTTATTACCAGAGATAGGAAACTGAGAGCCAGAGGCTGTATAAACAACACTAGTTACTTTTTACTAATTTACGTGCAGTCCAAATTCTGTTGGGAATTCTTTGCTAACTGAAGCTTCCTAAGTTAAGTTTTTTCTGTCTTGTCAATTTCTCACAGATTTATTGTCCCTTCGTCTAAAAAGTATAAAACCCGCCCCGCCTCCCCACCCCGCCTTGGTCATGTCTTTGGGTCTCAATTTCATTAGTGGTCCTCCATTTGCACATAATTAAACTTTTTTTTTCTCCTATTAATCTGTCTCATGTCAACTTAATTTTCAGACCAGCTGGAAGACCCTAAAGCGTAGGAGAAAATAATTTTTCCTCCCCTACAAAGGAAATCCTGCCATTTGTGACAATATAAATGAACCCTGAGGGCATTAAGCTAAGTAAAATAAGTCAGACAGAGAAAGACAAATGCTGTATGATCTCATCTATACATGGCATCTTAAAAAAGCTGAGTTACAGAAACAGAGGACAGATTAGTGACTGCTTGTGGGCAGAGGGAATGGGAGAAGATGGTCAAAAGGTACAAATTTCTAGTAATGAGATCAATTAGCTCTGGGGACGTAATGTACAACATGGTGACTATAGTTAAGAATACTGTATTGAAAGTAGCTAAGAATAGATCTTAAAAAGTTTTCAGCACAAGAAAATAATTTCTAACTATGTGAGGTGATAGATGTTATATAAATTTACTGTGGAAATCGTTTTCCAGTATATACATATATGTCATATGTCAATAATATCTCAATGAAACAGGAAAAAAAATCTAGCAAAAGAGCTAATATATATACATACATATATATATATGTATATATATATATATATATATATATGTATATATATATATATATATATATATATATATATATGCATCTACAGTATACCAACCCAAAGTAATTAAACAGCACTCATTTAAAAAGCAAATTCTGTGCATTTTAGATACTTTTTAAATATGGTACTCTGAATAAGTTATGTTAAGTAGATGAATGGAAGAGATATATTAGGGACATCATATCTAGAGAATTTAAGAATGCACATAAGTTTAAATCTGGTAATCTCCAATACACAAAATGAGAAGATACAATTAATGGAGAGTATGTATGGGGAGGTTGTTGCTACTGTTTTTACTCCGTACGTTCCCTGAAGAGTGCATGCTTCATGGGTATTATTTAATTAATTCTCCATGATGTCCTGGAGACAGTGTAAGAGAAGTGTTCACAAATTATTGTCATGCTACATTAGACTGTGGGACAAGGGTGAGATGCTAAACCCATCTGTCTATATTTTGTTATGGCAGCTAGTACATCTGGAACCAAAGCTACATTTTTCACCAGCCAGGATGGAGTAGAGTGACTTGTAACAGTTTTACCATGTACAGCTTTTTAATTCAGGATGATCATGCCTGACTCAGTGATGTTCGTGAACTCCATGTGAAGCAGCACTAAATGAAAAGCACACTCAATGATCTCGAATTACCCTGAGGATTGCCAGTATTCTCATCAACCACATACCTTGTTCTTAGTTTCAATGTCAACAGTAATTAGCTGCACAGATTTTAGGATGCCATTTGTTTTTTTTTCAATATATGAAATTTATTGTCACATTGGTTTCCATGCAACACCCAGTGCTCATCCCAAAAGGTGCCCTCCTCAATACCCATTACCCACCCTCCCCTCCTTCCCACCCCCCATCAACCCTCAGTTTGTTCTCAGTTTTTAAGAGTCTCTTATGCTTTGGCTCTCTCCCACTCTAACCTCTTTTTTTTTTCTTTCCTTCCCCTCCCCCATGGGTTTCTGTTAAGTTTCTCAGGATCCACATAAGAGTGAAAACATATGGTATCTGTCTTTCTCTGTATGGCTTATTTCACTTAGCATCACACTCTCCAGTTCCATCCACGTTGCTACAAAGGGCCATATTTCACTCTTTCTCATTGCCACGTAGTACTCCATTGTGTATATAAACCACAGTTTCTTTATCCATTCATCAGTTGATGGACATTTAGGCTCTTTCCATAATTTGGCTATTGTTGAGAGTGCTGCTATAAACATTGGGGTACAAGTGCCCCTATGCATCAGTACTCCTGTATCCCTCGGGTAAATTCCTAGCAGTGCTATTGCTGGGTTATAGGGTAGATCTATTTTTAATTTTCTGAGGAAACTCCACACTGTTTTCCAGAGTGGATGCACCAGTTTGCATTCCCACCAACCGTGCAAGAGGGTTCCCGTTTCTCCACATTCTCTCCAGCATCTATAGTCTCCTGATTTGTTCATTTTGGCCACTCTGACTGGCGTGAGGTGATATCTGAGTGTGGTTTTGATTTGAATTTGAAAAGAAAGGAATTTAGCTAGAAACAGTTGTTTTCAAAGTGGTTGAAGATCTAACTATAAGAATTTTCAAGAACAGCACTGATTACCCCCTCCACACCATAATTTTTACCCACTGCAAATGACCTCAGTGCGTTTTCTGCTTTCTGCATCTTGAGGCGTATGTGTTATGTCATTTATTTCTACTTGCTTTCTCAGCATTGTATACAGCCTAAGGTCATCCATAAGGCTCATGCTGCTTTACTTTAACTACAGCCAATTTAATCTATTTTTCTCTTATCTAGCAATACCTTGTACTGTGTCTAGTGAGCGCCATACGCATACATGATTATGAGTGAATTGGAGATACCACGTATTTTGGCAATTCATCTTTTTTGTTGTTCAATACCAAAAGTCTTGAAGGCAGGCCAGATTCTTTGTTCAATTTCCACTGCCAATCCTTCAGGAAACCCCACTGACGTAATCTTCAAAGCATATTCCAAAAAAGGGCCTCTTCTCCCCGTCTCCTCATTACAATGGCTGGTCCAGGTCACCATCACCTCTCGCTTGGATTATTAACACAGTCTCCTACCCAATCTGTTTGCTTTCTGCCTTTGCTACACTGTATTTTCAATGTATGTTGAAGCAGAAGTCATACCATTGTCACTCCTACAATAAAAATACTTCTGTGCACTCCCATCTCATTCAGCATAAAAGACCTAGCTCCAAAAATGACTTTACAGGACCTTACCTGCTATGTCCCTATTACTTCTCAAGCCTCATCTGCTCTGTTCCCCGGTCTGTGCCCTCACACTGACCTCTCTGCTCCTTCTTTAATATGCCAGGCAAGTTCTTGCCTCAAGACCTTTGCACTTGCTGTTCTCTCTGCCTGGCATGTTCATTCCCTAGATATTTGTCTGACTCCTTCCCTGACCTCCATCAAGTCTTTACTCAAATGTCATTTTCTCAGTGACCACTTCCTGCTTTAAAATTACAACACACTGTTCGCTTCCAACCCATCAGCACTCTCTGTCCTGACATATTGTTTCATTTTTTTCAACACTGCCCTTATCATCATGTGTGCTAAATGTTTTTATTTTTGATTGTTTACCTCACCTCTCTAGAATATGAGCGTCGTGAAGTGAAGGGCTTTTTGTCTGTTTTGTTCACGGTTTTATCCATAGCCACTAGAATAGTGCCTACACCATAAATATCCACTGGTTGAATCTTTTCTTGGTTTTGAAAGGAAACCAATTAAATGTCAGTGATGAGAATGGTGACAATTGCTCATAATAAAATGTTGCTAAAATTGTCAGTGCTCAGATTTCTATTTGGGGAAATGAACCATTCTTTTAAAAAATGTAAAGTTGTACCTCTTATAAATATGGAAGAGATGAATTCTGAATAACTTAGGAAGTTAATAATGATAGAGTATCCCACAGGAGAATTATGCCAAGATTAAAAGCTAAAAACTATCAGAATATTCACTGTTACAAGAGGTAAAATTTGCTTCCATTTCATATGTTCTTTGTAAACAATAATAGCCACCCCCACAAATCTTGATGTCTGCATTATTCTACCATAAAAAAAATACAACTAGGCACAATAAATGTTTATTCTGTTTCAAGTAATAAACACTAAAACAATTTGCCAACAAACATCTGGGAGACCTTCCTGTACAGACATATTTTAGCAGCAGCCCAAGGCAAGATTTAGTAAATCAGATCTGTTACTCTCAGCAACTTCTTTTCTAACGCATTCACTCTTTTTGCAACTTCCTAAAACATATTTTTTTCCTAAAGCAAAAAAGTGTATATTTACGTTTAAAACTACCTTCCTAACATACAGGCAACTGCAACTTAAACTTGGATTTAAGATAGTTAATTGTTTTACTCACTTAATTTGTACTAATTGATATAGACCAGTAATTGATAAATATAATAAAAATCAAGAGGGTAGTGGGGGCAAAAGTAATATATAGTACAGAATGGAGAAAACATACAAATAATCTTGGGGCACCTGGGTGGTTCAGTCAGTTAAGTGTCTGACTTCAGCTCAGGTCATGATCTCACAGTTCGTGGGTTCGACCCCCGCATCAGGCTCTGTGCTGACAGCTCAGAGCCTGGAGCCAGTTTGAGATTCTGTGTCCCCCTTTGTCTCTGCCCCTCTGCCACTTGTGCTCTGCCTCTGTCTCTCAAAAATAAGTAAAAACATTAAAAAAATGAAAATACATCAAAAGCATCTAATACTTTTCCTCTTTCAACAAAGTACCATTTATTACAAAACAGTTCATGAGAAAGAAGCAGTAATTGCACACATAATGGGTCAAAGAGACCCCGGCAGTGTCTCCTCTTTCCACTATGCTTATCCCCTCTGGGTCCAAACTGGAAGGAGAGAAACTACCTCCATCAAGTGGTAGAAAGAAAGTTAAAGAGCAAAGAGAAGTAAGTAGTCAAATATGTGTTGGGGATGGAGGGAAAAGAAAACCTTTGAAGAAATTCAACATTTTGAATTACTACGCTTGATTGGAAATTTTAAATTACATAGATGAGACTGTTTTGTGACTAAAAGTACACAAAGGATTTTCATTTTATGAGTATAAACAGAAAAGCTAGGGGGGCTTGTTACAAACGGAGATGCCCCACTCAGATTTCCCTCCAAGAAAGCACTGGAGACCCATCTGTGAGGATTTTGGTTAGTGGATAGCCTCCAGCCATCAGCTTCATCAGGGTCTGCCTCAGCTTTTATGCCAAGGGCACAGTCTTCTTAACGTGGCCCCCAGCCCGTGACTGAGCAAGACTCTGGTACAAGGACCTGGCCATTTCCACACAACAGGAGACTCTTCTGAAGTACCCTCAGCTCAGAGCTCCCTATTGGGCTGACAGAGACACTGTCAGGCCCACATGGCTGTTTGATGGCTTCCCTGGCACAGTCTGTCCCACCTCCCTGCTTTTCCTTTCACAGATGCTAACTTTCCAAGAAACCTTTTGTGCTAACTCCATCTCGGCACCTGCTTTCTGAAGAATACAACCTGTGAGAGGACTTGGGTGAGATTCCTCTTGGGAAGCTCCATCAAAGGTGGGGAGTAAGGCTTTATCCCAAAGCACCCACTCTTTCACTTGCATTCAATTTTGATTTTCCGGGCATGCTTTAGACAGTGGTCTACTACACCCCTAAACTTCAGGGACTCATTTTTTTTTAATGTTTATTTACCTTTGAGAGAGAGAGAGAGAGAGAGAGAGAGCACAAGCAGGGGATGGGGAGAGAAAGAGGGAGACACAGAATCCGTAGCAGGCTCCAGGCTCTGATCTATCAGCACAGAGCCCAATGCGGGGCTTGAACCCATGAACCATGACATCATGAACAGAGCCAAAGTCAGACGTTTAACCAACTTAGCCACCCAGGCGCCCCTTCAGGGACTCATTTTATGCCCTCAGAGTAGACCTGCTTAAATCCTGTCTCTCTTGACCTGAGGTGAAGGGGGTAATACTGGTTGGAAGGTGGGGGTAAAAATGCACAGCAGAATTCCCTCCAGTAAATCTCCTTAAAGACTGTATCACTATGCTTGGGGTAGGAGAGGACATGCTCACTCTTATCATTTGGGAAAGAGGGTGAGTACTGAGTGACAGCAGCGTTCTCTCTGAGGGAGGCCTAAACAAGATCTATCTTGATAATGCACCTCAGCCAAAGTTTCCATTTTAACACTCTTGTGCAAAAATAAACACGGCTAACAAAATACTATTAAGCTGGAAGTGTTGAATCCCTATATTGTACACCTGAAATTAATACTACACTGATATGTTAACTAACTGGAATTTAAATAAAAACTTTAAAAAATAAAGGAAGGGAAGTATAAAAAGCTGCAACACACAGAAAACAATGAATTAAATGGAAATAATCCTTTCATATCAGTAATTACTTTAAATTTAATTGGCTTGGGGCACCTGGGTGGCTCAGTCAGTTAGGTGTCCGACTTTGGCTCAGGTCACGATCTCACAGTGCGTGGGTTCGCGCCCCACGTCAGGCTCTGCGCTGACAAGCCCCAGAGCCTGGAGCCTGCTTCAGATTCTGTGTCTCCTTCTCTCTGTGCCCCTCCTCTGCTGATGCTCTGTCTCTTTTTCTCTCTCTCAAAAATAAATAAACAGTAAAAACCTTTTTAAAATATAACTGGATTAAACTTCTCAATCAAAAGACACAGTTTAGCTGAATGGATAGAAAACACAGATTCTGACAATATGCCATTTGCAAGGAATTCACTTTAGATCTAATGATACATGTAGGCTGAAAGCAAAGGGGTGGAAACATTTTTCATACAATGGGAACCCAAAGAAAGCGGGGCCATTATACTAATATCAGACAAAAGAGACTTTAAGTTAAAAAAATTACAAGAGACGAAGAACATTTTTTAATTAAAAGGATTAACTCACCAAGAAGATAAAACAATTATGAATAATTATGCACCAAACATCAAAGTTCCTAAATATATGACATAAACTTTGACAGAATTGAAGAGAGAGGTAAAAAGACAAATAGTGTCAGGAGACTTCAACACTCCACTTTCAATAATGGATATAAGAACAAGACAAGATAAGCAAGGACATAAGACTTGAACAACACTGTAGTGAAAAGGAACAAATATTCTAGACTGATTAGCAAGGTATAGGTGTGTCAGGTGATGGAAAATAAACCTAACAAAAATTTAAAAAACAAAAATAAACATAGACTGACAAAATATTATGTTATTACATATATAATACAATAATCTAGATGCTATGAATACTATTTTCCAAACAATAACTATTTCAGGAGGGAAATATTCTTTTATTGTTTCAAGTTATCTCACATTCTGAATATGTGGGGAAAACATGACCCAAAAATGGCTCCCACTGGATACCGTAACTATAGGGCACAAATGATACTTAGAAGCCACAGATACATTCCAAATCTGCCAATATATAATTACATAGTTGGACTTATTGACCATAAGTAGTACAAGAGCAGGGATCAAAATAACTGAAATATAAATTTGCTTTTACTTGGAATTTGCTTAATGTTTAACTGAATGCTGACAATCTCCAATTTATCAAGTTGCAAATTTATCAAATTAAATATCTGAGTTGAAGATCATTTCTTTTGTCTAAGAGTTTCTAGCCTATCTCTGGGAATGCCAAAATGTTTGGCTTGGGCATATTTCCATTAAAACAAGTTTATTTCAACAGAGGTAATTTATTTTTAAAACTGAAAGCAAGTATCCTTCCATATTCACCCAAATGTTACTTTGTAACACCACTGTGCATGCTTTATGGGGGAAGCTATCATATATTGTTGGTTCACTTTTGTGTCTGCACCATCTTCTGTAACTCAGGTACATGATTAAATCAATAAGCTAACTTTTATCAAATCATTCACGGCATTAGAAATATCTTATGGAGCAATATACATGGTATTCACAATTGATGCAAAATATGCATGCATGAAGACCTCAACCAATTTAAAAAGTGTAATTCAATGAACGCTGATTACCAATAACAAGTTTATTGGTTTACCAGCCATAGAAATGTTCCCACATGCAATGTCATAAAGTAAACAAATAACCTAATCACCCATTTTTGAAATTTTACAGTATTTTTATAAGTAAAAAGTTAGTGTGGGGTGTCACTCTATTATAAATCTTGTACACACAGTAAGACAACACTATGGTATATTATAATATTTCAAATTTACATTATTTAAATTTCCATATCTACAAAGGATGAGAAAGCAAACAAATAGCTATATCTTAGATGAATAAAAACAATTAGAGTTTAATAGTACCTACCCTTGAATAGACTTTCAGCCCCCTTATGGGTCAGTAAAGGTGAGAAAAATTAAGACCACATCCAGCTACACATAAAGAGCATCAGAGTTCAAGTCTTGTTTTTACTACAGGATCTGCCTTCTATCTTTAATTAAGTCTTACTCATAATTTTCAAAGGAAAATAAAGACCTAAGATTTTATTCTTCCACAACATGTCTATACTTCTGCTGTAGTCTAGCCATTAAAAATAAGAAAGTAAAAACTATACCCTGTTCTGCTTCTGTAGTGCTGTGCAATTTGGCAAAAACCTTCCGCTGTTTTTCTTGCAGCAGGATGTTTTATACAAAACTAATATGCTCACACGTCTTACCTACCATTCTTCAGGCCATCTTCAAACCTTCAAATAAAAGTTCAGAAGCCAGAGAGACTGGGCTCATAAGCTCTCTAGGAAAGCAACCCCAGGAGGATAACAATGAATCCCAAACATTGGGATTCAGGTAGGCAAGACTACCCTGACTCAGTAAAGAGCCCACCCAGAGGGCGCTGTGGGATCAGGTCTCAGATAAGAGCCTAACAGTATTTCCAAAGTGGATTTTAGAATTAGGAATCACTACTAATACAACATTTTCCAAAAAGAGTATTTAAAAACCACGATTACTCGGTTATTTTCAAACAAGATAATAACTAAGGAGTAATATTAGAATTTTTCTATTTTTGAACAGTAAGCTAAACACCAGCAATTATATCAAGAGTTGTGACACACACACTCCTTGGGAGGAAGTAACCCTGAAATGGAGTTTAAGCAATAGAAATAACTTTATTCAATTTCTTTTAAAGCAGGCTGCATACCTTGGTAGAAGGAATCAAAGAATATCAACTTTTTTTTTTTTTAAGCTCTTCTAAAAAGTATGAAAACAGTTAAAAGACAGTGGTTGCCAGGAATTGCTGAGGGTATGGGAAGGACGGAATATGTGTAGCACGGAAGATTTTCAGGGCCGCAAACTTACTCTGCATGAAACCTTAACGGTGGATACATGGCATTATATATTTGCCTAAACCTGTAGAACGACACCAAAAAAGAACCTAATGTAGGGGTGCCTGGGTGGCTCAGTCCGTTAAGGGTCCAACTTCGGCTCAGGTCATGATTTCTTCCTTGCTCATGCTCTGTCTCTCTCTCTTTCAAAAATAAATAAACATTAAAAAAAAAAAAAAAGAACCTAATGTAAGCTACGGTCCTCTGTGATTATAAACCAGCGTAGGTTCATCAGTTATAACAAATGTACAGTCCTGGTGTGGGATGTTGATAGTGTGGGAGACTGTACAAGTGTAGGGGCAGAGGATAATGGTAAATCTCTCTACCTTCCCCTCAGTCCTGCTAAGAAACTTAAACTGCTGTAAAAAAAAAAAAAAAAAAATCAGTCCTTAAAAAAAATTCTTCTAAACCTACATACTGAAAAAAATTGGCTAAATGTCACACAACTAGAAAACTGTGACATTTAAATCTTCCTTTTTCAATTCATTAGAATGAAATATTAGTGATGCTAAAGATATTTTAAGAGAGAAAATCCTATTTTGGTTAAAATAAAATAATAAAATTTACAGAATAATCTAGAGAATAAATTAGAGGACCTCTCAAAAGGAACTAGAAAAGTGAGAAATAAAAAAATCAAACCACCAATTAGGAAAAAAAATTAATTACAGAACAGATGCAAATATTCATGCCTATAGTAACTGTCATCTATAATATCCAAAGGAAAGAGAGCTAACTCATCACTTCTTACATCTTTAGCTATAGTACAAGGATATGATTTGGCATGTTGTTGAGGATGAGAAGTCCTTGGACTTCAAATCCCTATTTATGAAGGAAAATATGAATGGGCCTGGGGGCTGGTTAGGGAAGCCAACACTGTGAATATAGAGCAACAATGCTGATTTTCTCTTTGATGGTAAGAAGAGGCTAAGTTACTAGGAGCTCTGATAGATCTGAAACAATGTGTTAAATAAAATCCCATGTTTTGTTATTAAAACACAAAACAGAGCTGAGGACTCTTAGAAGGGGCAGAAGGTGTTTAAATACATTTATAATATACTGCAGATCGATTACAAAATTAACATCATGAGGACCAAATCGTATACATATCTAAATCAAACATCCTATTTTACAGATGAAGAAATGGAGACCCAAAGAATTGAAATTTCTTGTGAGACAGTGGTATGTAAGGAATTAAGAGCATAGGGCTTGGGCCAGTCTATTTTCTCATGCCAGTTCAGATGCTTATTTGATATACCCTAGCAAGACCCTTCATTTCTCTGAACCTCAATTGCCTCATTTATTGCATGGGGTTAAATATAATTCTTAACATTCAAAGATGTTATGCAGATGTAGTAAGATTATACAAATGCATAGAGAACGGCCTGCTACATAGTAAATACGTAATAAGCTACAGTATTTATTACTGTTACATACAATCCATTTTGAGTCCAATGGATTTTGGTGGATGAAAGTTCCTGGTTTCAGACCAGGGCAGACACAGCACCTCACTCACTGCTGGGCAAAGTGAGGTACGTGGACTTTAGCTGGAGGTACGGAAGAAATCATATCCTCTTTTCTGTGGAGTCACAGGCATGGGTTTCCATATAAATGATCAGAAGCTACCCTGACACCAGAGTCTGCAGAGAATTATAACCCCCACAAAGGAAAGGAGCAGGGAGAGAAATAGAACAGGTGAAAAGCCAAAGCCAAAGGGACTGACCCAGACAGAGAGAGAGAAGGAGGGAAAGAGAAGAGACACAGGGCAGGGTGGGGTGGGAGAAGGAAGGCAAGAGGAAAGAGAAAAAAGAGATAGATGCAATGAGGTAGAGAGAAGAGAGAAAGAGAGGTGGAGAGATAGAAGCAGGAAGAAAGAGACAATGAGAGAAAAGATGGAGAGAGACATTTTAGAGAGGGACAGAAGACAAACAGAAGGAAACAGAGAGGCAAAGATAGAAGTAGAAGTGAAAACAGAAAGTAAGAGAGACAGTGAGGAAGAGAGTAGGAGGAAGGGAAGGAGGGAGGACTGCAGTAGCCGCAGGGAGGGGGGATCCAAGGGTCCCCATGCTGGGGTGTGTGGAGCCCCCATCCTGGCCTCCCTGACCAGGCTTCTGTCCTGGGCCCAGCCCTCCACTACTTGCCTGGCATTCGATCATTTGCCTGTTAGGGGCCTGACCCGGCACCCCTTCCAGAAGGAGGAGAGGGAGAGAAATGGGGGAGGGGGAAGAAAGGGGGGAGGAGGGGAGGGAGAGAGGGAGAGAGAGGGAGAGAGAGAGAGAGAGAGAGAGAGAGAGGAGGTTGACTAAATTTTCCTACCATCCTCTCTGGATGAACTGGAAACCAGGAATACTCCTGGACTTCTTAGCAATGTGAGACAGTAAGTTCTCATTTTCACTACAGCAATTTATTTTTTTTTTTAATTTTTTTTTCAACATTTTTTATTTATTTTTGGGACAGAGAGAGGCAGAGCATGAACAGGGGAGGGGCAGAGAGAGAGGGAGACACAGAGTCGGAAGCAGGCTCCAGGCTCTGAGCCGTCAGCCCAGAGCCCGACGCGGGGCTGGAACTCACTGACCGCGAGATCGTGACCTGAGCTGAAGTCGGACGCTTAACCGACTGAGCCACCCAGGCGCTTATTTATTTTTGGGACAGAGAGAGACAGAGCATGAACGGGGGAGGGGCAGAGAGAGGGAGACACAGAATCGGAAACAGGCTCCAGGTTCCGAGCCATCGGCCCAGAGCCTGACGCGGGGCTCGAACTCACGGACCGCGAGATCGTGACCTGGCTGAAGTCGGACGCTTAACCGACTGCGCCACCCAGGCGCCCCTCAACCCAAATCATTATTTTTTTTTTTTTAATTTTTTTTTTCAACGTTTATTTATTTTTGGGACAGAGAGAGACAGAGCATGAACGGGGGAGGGGCAGAGAGAGAGAGGGAGACACAAAATCGGAAACAGGCTCCAGGTTCTGAGCCATCAGCCCAGAGCCCGACGCGGGGCTCGAACTCACGGACCACGAGATCGTGACCTGGCTGAAGTCGGACGCTTAACCGACTGCGCCACCCAGGCGCCCCAACCCAAATCATTATTAAGCAGCTATTATGTATGAGGCAACATGGTGGATGCTTCACATAATAATTAATAATAATAATAGTTGCTCATAATTATCAAAAACTATTAAATATCTAATGTGTTGCTGCCTCTTATTTAATTTCACCTGTACAGTAATTCCCTTATGACATTTTTCAGTTTTCCCAGGGTCACACACATTTTAATAACCAGCTAACAGCCAGCACAGTGATGGCTACTCTCCTTCCTAACTATATTTTCCTTTAATAAATTTGACTAGGGCTTTAACTTTTCTGGGTATCAAATGGAATACTAGATCCTTTATGTGAAGTAGATTCGTTAGACTAATATGAAATTTGCTAAGTTCAATGCCAAAGCAGATCTTCTAAATGCCAGGGTAAAATTCCTTCACCTTGTCCCAAAAAGTAGCAAGGAGCTAGAGAACCCAAAAGGCTGAATTTCCCATGATGTCTTGGGGCACATATTTAGTCACAGTCCTAAGGGGCTGTCAGGTAAGTCACATGAGATAGTATCCCCTCAATAATGACGGCCATTAATGCAGGAAAAGAGGGCACCAAACACCCCAATGCCCATTATTTTAAATTAGATTTACACACACATGCATGCACACGCACAAAGTCCTTGGGGAAAATATTTTCTTCTCACAAATTATAAAAAAGTGAACTAGCCAGTATTTTTTAAATGCTAGAATAAATGTTATAAGTATTTTGGTTCACTATATATTGCTATTTAATTAAAATTTAACTAGACTAATCTGCCAAACTTCCATAAGGAAGGCAAACTTTTATTGTAATTTGTTTATAATAACTTAATTTTAACACACAGCTGAATATAAAATGCCAACAATTTACATACAATTTGAAGCACAGCAAAACCCCATTTTCAGAGAATTGGTTCTGGACTATGGTTATTAAATAGGATTTTCCTGTGAGAATGCAAATTGGCAAATTAGGTTCAGAAATTACAAGGCATAAATCCACTTACATCAATATCACTATAATATATCACTGCTATTTACAGATCCCATCTGACAGTCCACAGTAACATTTTTTTGCTGATGTGAAGTAATGAATTCTATTGAACGAAATCTTGCTTACCCATGTTTTCAGCAGGCAGTCAATTTATTTAAAAAATGATTATCTTTCTTTAGTATAGTATTTAATTATAGTGAAAGCAGTTTATATTTTAATCAGTTCATAAGTCACATTTTAATACTTTTCCAAATAAGATGCGATGTTTTTCAAAATGTTGGACTGGTAATTAAGAGGACATACTATGGAAAAACAGTCATTCCTATGTATGAATGCCATACCAAACTGCTAAGAAATCCATGGTAATGTAGAAATTTCAAAAAAGAAGAGCTCAGGTTGCAGTGATCAGAGATCAAACACGATCAAAAACGATGAAAAGTGGCCCTACTTGGTTTGAGGCAACATGACCCCGTAAGATTTCCTTCACATCCACTCACTTTTCTCCTTCATTATTCAGTGCCTCGGACACACCATCATCTCTCACCTGGATGCCTACAAGGTGCTACCGAAATTAGTCAAAGGGATCTATTTCTGCTTCTTTCTTGGCCCTTCAGTCCATTTTCAACATGGTGGCCTAAACGATCTATTTAACTATAAATCAGATGATATCACTTTTCTCCTCTAAATAATGCGGCACCTTCTTTTACTAAAAGAAAATCTTTCTGTGACCCAACAAGGGCCTGCACGATTTGGCTTATGTTGGCTCTCCCTCCAGCCTATCTGATTCCCCACGCACCCCCCCCCCCCGCCCCTTCACTCTGTCCACAGTGGCCACCTTCCTAGGTGGGTGCTGGCAATGTGCCTGTCATGTGTTTTTTTCTTTTGTCTATAACACCCTTCACTACATTTTCCACATGGCTAATTTCACCAGTTCTCAACCTAAAGGTTACTTCTTTACAAAGGATTTCATTGATGCCCCTAATAAATCCAAGTTAGAATGCTCTTATTATTTGTTCTCATGCAAAGTCAAGTCAAGAGGCTGGCCAACCAGAAAAATGCTTAGAGCACTAACCCATAAAGGTCCCTAAATAACACTGGAAATTAGTATTACATGGTGAAGAAAATGTAATGTTTGTCAAAGTACTTCTCAAGGGAAGAACTCTTTGCTTTAGTGTTCAAGGCATGACCTGCTCCAAACCATAAATTAATCATTCATCAAACATTTGCTCAATCAATTAACGATTACTGTAGAGTCATAAAACAGAATTCAGTCCCATTGCCACTACTCTCAGTTTTGATCCTGGGCAACTCTGAAACTCAGATAACTTATTTGTAAAACTTCAATTAAAATAATAGCTGTCCAGCCTATTTTGTGCTGTTTTTCAAAGGATTAAATTAGATAGTAAATGGGAACAGCTGCTGGAACTCTGTAAAACACTTTTTAATATCTGTCAACATCACTACTTGCCCAGTTAATTCCCACCAAAGTCTCATCCATTTCTTTTGGCAGTGAGGATTGCAGCTGGGATTGGAGGGTTACTTCTGGGCTCAGTAATATCAGTTACCTTTTGAATTCTCCTATTATTCACTAGAGCTTATACACAGTAATTAACAAAGCATTGGTAGTGACCAGTCACAATATGCCTACCTCAAACTTCAGATTTTTCATGGATGCTGCCTCAGTGTTTTGTCTAATTTCTTTTTCATGCTATCCATGGTTACAAAGAACTTCTAATCTCTTGTCACTTCTCTAGGTATGTAGAAGAAAATTAGCTCCCCATAGTGTCAATAAGAAGTCAGCAAAAACGCATTACGTGAAATGTTACGTGATTAAAACTATCTTATATTGTGTGGTGTCTGGTCTCCCTCTCTCAAAAATAAATAAGCATTAAAAAAAAACTATCTTATAATGTACCCTTAACTGAGGTTATAACAGAGACTAGATTCTTCTCTGAGACCACTGCATGAGGCAGGAAGCCGGCTTAATGATCTGTATATTATTTCTGTCCTACAAATAAACCCTCCCCAAACTAACCACTTGTAAATTCAAAGCCCTCAAGGTTTTTGTTTTGTTTTGTTTTTTGTTTTTTCTGTTTTTTTGGTTTTTGGGTTTTTTTTGTTTTGTGTTTCGTATTAACAAAGTAAAGATTCAATAAAATACAGACCTCTGCCATGGGCTTTCACATTTAAAAGATTTACATGACCTACTGTTATTTTGAAATCTTATCACATTCATTCAAACTGGATTTTATCTCTACAAGAAAAGTTAGGGCGGCGGGGCGGGGGGGGGGGAAGCTGAACGTATTTTATTCCTATTGAGGAAAAAATTTAGATTTCTCCCAGGGGTGGAGATTCCACAGCTACACAATTAGCAGACAGGCAAGGAGAGAGCCCCAAATGGTCAAGAGCGGTTTTTAGTATCAGTTGGCTGTGTATCACACTGAAGGACAGGGATGGTGCTGGATCAGTAGAGAGAAGGTATAAGTAGGACCCAGAAAATGCATCTATACTGGTTACATATTTCATACAGAATAAACTGTTCAAAAACCTTGACAGGAACTTACAATACCTGGTATTAGGAAAATGTGATACTATGCATCATTATAGTAATTCATGCTATACAAATTGCATTTCTCTTCAAAGAGCTATTTTGTTTAAAAAAAAGGCTTTGCTGTTTTTTTTTTTAAGTAATATGCAATTTAATGCGGCAGATTTAGAGAACAACTATTTCCTGCTATGTTCGTTTAAAGTGCCTGACTCATTTGCCCTCTCTGCATACTTTATTAACACAGGAAACCAAAAACAGAGAAAAAAGTTGTAAGTATTATGTTAAGGCCTGGGTGTTAATTTTTACAACACTGTTCCCAAGACGGTCTTTAATAGCTTGTAATCATGGTTTCTGACCTCATTGTCTTTTATTCATTGCTTACATACATTTTACCAAACATGTGCAATCTGAAGGCATAAGGCACAATGATTAATTCTCACTTAACCTTGGTCAGGATCTTCTCCTTTGTAGAATGTTAAACACACTGGTTTTAAACAGTTAATGAAATTCTCAGAAACGCTCTTTATTCATTTCCAAAATTTAGTTTCCACTATATATTGCCTATATTATTGCTATTACATTATATTTAGCTTCACAATAGTTATCATAAGGCAAATTGGTAGAGAAGTTATTATACAGCTAATCAGAATCATAGACCAGATTATGATCCCTTCTGCCTTGTCTAATGTCTGTAGAAGAAATGTGTGCTAAAAACCCTCTTATTATTTATGAAATTCCCTACAGTTGGGTCCACTAGCGTCAGTAACCCCTACAACCTCATTTTTTCTGCAATGGCTAGGGAAAAAAATTTTTTAAAAACAAAAACTCAAAGATTATGCAATTGATATGCAGAAACTTTCCCATTTCTAAAAGGGTTGTTGAGGGTCACATTATCTAAGAGTATGTATCACAGAAATCACTCTAACCTGGAGCATTCTAGAAGGTACTGTGAAGTCTTTCAAGAATTTTTGAGAGGTCCTCTCCAGGAATATCCAGGAACATTCTAGTCATTGTTTATGGTTCCCAATATCTCAATTTTGTAAGTCAATCATTATTTGACTTCAAAATTATCCTTTCCTTATATACAACTATAGGATATATATATATATATATATATATATATATATATATATATCCTATATATATATATCCTATATATATAGGATATCCTATATATATATATCCTATATATATAGGATATCCTATATATATATATAGGATATATATATATTCATTTTGAGAGAGACAGAGACAGTGCAAGTGGGGGAGGAGCAGAGAGCGAGGGAAACAGAATCCCAAGCAGGCTCTGCGCTGTCAGCTTGGAGCCCAGTGTGGGGCTCAAACTCACAAAACCACAAGATCATGACCTAAGCTGAAACCAACAGTTGGATGCTTAACCAACTGAGCCACGTAGGCGCCCCCATAGGACGTATATTTACACTTTAAATTACAAGTGAATTAAATTTCACGTTTCTTGGAAGTTTCATAGGATCTTTCTGCAAAACCAAAAACAATGCTTTCTGCTTATGTTCTATGTAATATAGTTATCATTCATTTTTACATACATTCTAAAATAAATACAAGATAGGAAGCAATACTTAAATAAAGTGATTTCATTGAAGGCCCCTCTGAACTTAAGACTATGCACTGAATATAAAATGATTAAATTCTATACAGAGAATCATATTAATTAAGTTTATCACTTCATTTCCTGTTCAAAATGCATTTTAAAAAATAAATTACACATTATACTTGACTAAAAAGAGAACACAAATAAGGCAAAATGTCAACAACAGACAGAATACACAGTAGAGTTAACACTGCTTTCAAAGACTCCTGTATTTTCACCTTTGCTACGATCATACACAAACATACATATAAGTCACTATATTACTATTAGTGGTGCTCTTAACAGCAGCAATTCAAACACAAGTGTACACATAAAGCCCCAAAGAATTACCTAGCACAGTTGATAGTTATGACCACTTATTAAGATTACGTAGACAATGCTAATGTTTGTAGATAAAGAATATAAATATACAGCATAATGATGTGGCTCTCAAACGCATGAAGATCAAAGTGAATAACGCTATGATAAAGTTAAATTACTGAAAATAGCAAACTGGTATAGATGGAAATAGACATTTAGTAATCTCACATACAGAATTAAATTATTTTCTACATTAACACTATAAATCAAGTTGTCAAATCCATTCAGCCCCCATTGAGGGATAAGGGGGTAGGGTAGTTCCAGAAAGTAAATTCAGCATTTCAGAAGACAGAAGAAATTCAATCTACCTTTCCAACAAATGATCTCATTCATTTGTGCCAATAAAGAATAATGCAGTTAATTACCTCTGTGTTCCATGTGTCTGTCCAGTTATTCAGACCCTTCCAATGACATAAAGTGTATACTGGCAAGACAGTAAGTAAACAATAGGGATAAAAATGATCTTCCTAATTTTAGTGAAATCCCAGTAATTAGAGAAGTACTCATAACCTTGAGAGGTACAATAGATTTTGAAAATGTCACACATTTGCTTCTTTCTCATTTTCTAAATGTGTATCATATACATAAACTTAGATAGTGTTTACCTATTTATGATCAGGGAAATAGCACTAGGTAAGAAAAATGAACTGAAGCAGAAAGAAATAATAAATTTCCTGTGTGTGTGTGTGTGTGTGTGTGTGTGTGTGTGTGTGTGTGCGTGTGAGAGACAGGAGGGGATAAGAGAGAGAGAGAGAGAGAGTTCTGCTAGCATCCTTTCCTAGTTAAACACATAGAAGCCTTCATTACCATGGAAACTGAGAAGAAAGCATTTTTTTCATTTATTCTCTCCATAGTTAGCAGGAGATGTAGAAAAAATCATTTTGCATTGATGGGAGTCAGAATAAGAATTCAATTATGATTGAAAATAATAGCAATAAAAAATTTCAATATTTCTAGTTAAGTGTTATTAGTATTGGGGGGAAATTATTGGTGGTCGTAGTAAGGACGGCATTACAGCCACAAGTGTAGGCATAGAGACCAAGAATTTCTTAGTGTAGCACTTAGTCATACCCCTTAGCTAAGATTATGTAGATAATGCTAATACATACTTACTGGAGTTATGAATCAGGACAAGATTCTTTTAAGTAAACCCATCCTCCTAAGCATGTAATAGAGAATATGTGACAGCAGATGCTACATAAATATAGTCAATAAGACAAGTAAACAGAGGTCCTGCCTCCAAAGCTTACTACTTTGTCAGACAGACTTGCATTCACCTATCTGTCAGGCACTTATGCATAGACATTTGCCGCACATCAAATTCTGGGGATATGATCCTGAAACATGGCTCCTTCACTCAAGAGTCTACAATAGAGCTGAGAAGAAAAAACATGGTAATGACTGAAAACATTTTGGTATAGAGGGGAGTTAGATAAAGGTCTACATAAAGACAAAGACAAGCATCTTGAAGACTTGAAACATCCTGACAACATTCTAAGGAGGGGACAGGGGAAGAGGTGACAAGCTTCCCAGGGGAGTGACACAGACACTTCACAGGCCCAAACAAGTTACTGCTTGAGTGAAGGTCAGCAGATACCATGTTTATGAGCTTAGGGGAAAGGCAGAGATTCCTAGTCTCTCTCCCAGAATTTTCACTTCTGTCTGCCTGGGAAACAGTCTGGGGACTCATTTTTTTTTTAAGTTTATTTATTGATCTTGAGGGGGCAGGAGTAGAGAGAGAGGGAGAGAGAGAGAATCCCAAGGAGCCCCGCATTGTCCACACAGCCCAATGTAGGGCTTCCCACATTGTTCACACAGCCCAATGTGGGGCTTGATCCCAAGACCGTGAGATCATGGCCTGGGCTGCAACCGAGTGTCGGACATTAACCAAGTGAGCGACCCAGGCGGCCCTGGGAAGTGATATTTTTAATGTGCATTTCAGGTGATTCAGATACAAGTAGTTCTAGGTAGAGAAATACTACCAGAAGGGCAGTGTGAAAAGTCATGGGGAGGTAGAGAAGGCTTTTGCAAGCAAGGTAGACTTTGAACCTGAATCAAAATGATGTAAAGGAACCAGAAAAAGGTTAATCTGGGAAGTAGGAGGTCAAATCTGTGTTTTACTAAGATCTTTAAAGACAAGTGTTAGGAAAACATACGCATCTCATTCTGAACATCGCTAACCCAAGAAAATAAGCTGTTCTGATGTTCTTTGGCAAAAGGCTAATTGGAACTTATTTCCCATTATTTTAAGTGGAAAGAATTATAATATGTAGTAAGTCAACCCAAATCCCTAAAATTTTTCTGAAGTATATCTAAAATATCTACAAACTACCATTTCTTGGATGGAACAATATGATCGCTAAGCCACAGAACTGTGTGAAGAATAACATGTTCCCTCACCAGTGTACCAGTGATATGAAAGCTGCACAGGACTTTAGGTAGCATCCAAACTGAGGCAACCTAGCTGAATTAAAAATGTATAAAACTTTCCCATACAAAGATCAAATGAAAACATTTTATAAAGTTTCAGTTGTAAAAACCAAAATGACTTCTACCAAGGAAAAAAGAATAAGGGTTAAGTGTGTATGAGGACCAGCCAGACTGGACAAGGATGAATTGGGTAGAAACTGCAATAATCCCGGTAAGGAAAGGTACACGTGTGCAGTAAGGAGGAGGAAAGCCAAGTGAGGACATAAAAACAGAAAGGAGGCGACATAATTAAAAGATAGTAAGAGGATCGATCAGATAATAATTTGGGGGGAATGAACGAGTACTGGAAGGCAAAGGATGTCCAGGTTTCTGGTTTCTGAGTAGTGGATGCTGCCACTCACAGAGATTAAAAAAACACATGAGGAAAAAAGAAAAGAAGGGCAAAATAAGATGTTCTGGAATGTATGTTAAGGTCTAATAATATTGCCATGTTCAATGGTAACTATAAGAGCAATTACTCTGCAAACAAACAGATATGAAAATAGTTATGAAAATGAGAACATCAAGTACTTTAAAAAATACATATTCTACAAGATATATTAGGATAGACCCATAAAAGATCAACAAAGTTGGCCAGTAGTTAAAGGTATCAAATCATTTTATAAATAAGGAAACTCCAAGAAATATAATCATCCCACAATTTTTCTAAACAAGAAAATATTCAGGGCACCTGGGTGGCTCAGTCGGCTGAGCCCCCCCAACTCTTGATTTTGGCTCAGGTCATGCATGATCTCAAGGTCTGTGAGACTGACCCCATGTTGGGCTCTGTGTTAACAGCAGAGAGCTTACTTGGGATTCTCTCTCTTCCTCTCTCTGACTTCCTCTCTCTCTCTCTCTGCTCGCCCCACACCCCGCTTGCTCTCTCTTTCTCACTCTCAAAATAAATAACAACAACAATAATAAAAGAAAATGTTCATTCCAAGGCACAAAGCTAAAGAAGAATACTCAAAGAACAGGTTGAACCAGAATAAGAGTACTGCAAAAGTATTTATTCTCTCAACTACTAGGACCATTTCATACTTATTCATTAAGTACATTAAACAGTTGTTGAAGTATAGATACTTTTAAGGTAAGCAGTTAATATTTCTGAATAGTTGTCAAAACACTAGGAGATGTCTACCTGGGCAAGAAGCATAAAGATTTATTTGGCAAATAAGAACTTAACTATATTTCCACTCAGTTAATATGATTTTTTAAACAAATTCAAAATTATGTTCTTCCCCTTTACAAATAAAAGAATCTAAATGTATACCTAAGCAATCTACTTTGATTCTCTCCAAGGATAATTCCCACATAAGATGCCCAGGCAATGGGCACCCGGCTATGACCCCCAGGACACTTAACAAGGAACACAGCAGTTACTATAAAGGAATCATGCATCCTTCAAACCCACTCTCCCACCATTAAGTTTCCTTGCTCTAGGTGCATAAAGAGGGTCAGGGCTGATTTTCTCATCCCCTAGTGCAATCATAAAAGGAAGCAATGTTTTTGTTATTTTCTGGAGCTCCTATGTTAAATCCATGGAATATCATGTCTTAATACTTTATTATGTTTTCTTTAAATGTATTCCAAAGGTAGGTTTTACTAAGCTTCACATCCTACAATGAAAGACTGCTCACAGGACATTTTAGAAAATTTACTTCAGAGCATCAGCACTCAATGTGTCTGAAGGCAACAATAAGGAAGCTATAAACATCGTTCAAGAGAAAGGAATATGGACGGAGATTTCCTTTAAAAAAGACTTTTTAAAAGCTTGTCAAACTCTCTTATTGGAGAAAACAGGATAATAAGGGCTTCTCAGGAGATCAGTTTAGTCAAATAACTTTCTCTGTCAATGCTTTCCACTACTGTCAGGATTAGAAAGTTGCCCCCAACCCAGCGCCTGCAGACAGTAAAACATCTACCCCAGAAGCAGCTGGAACTTTAATGACTCAAGAAAGCCTGGGGCAATGGACAGACTAGCTTGTAAGGGGATCTCAAGTTCAGAGTGGGGAAAAAGAAGCAGCAGGAATGGAGAGGTGGTACAGCCGGTAAGCTTCAGAATATCTGGAGGCAGGCGTTTCCTAAACATAGACCTTACACGTTCGAGCCTACACACCAGCACCGCGGCAACAGAAAACACACAAACAAACAAACTGCCAACATTATCCTTTTTCTCAAAGGACTTCAAATCACCATAAAGAAAACAGTAAAAAAGTAAAACCTACATCAATCTGGCTTGTATCAGTGTCTTTCAAATTTCATGGCTATTAAGCTTTATCCTATCCTTTATCATGGCTCGATGGTTACAGGTGTCTCCAAAAAGACCCAATTATATTCAGACTTTCACCAGGGTCACCTACACTATGCCCCACACTGAGATTCCGACGCATCTCTTCACCATTCTCCTTCTACCAGCGCATCCCTCCCAATCACCTCTATTACGTCAAAAACCTTTAATGGACGGTGCCCACTGCCCACTAAATAAAATCCAAGCAGAAATTCTAGGTCTGCTATGCCATTTTAACCTTCATGTCTAATTAATCTTCAATGTGATGAAAACATCTTTTACAACTGTTTGTCTTTCATAGCAGATCAGTAACTGAAAAGATAATTAAAACAACATCAAGAAAAAAGAAAAGAGTGACGAATCCATCATAGTATTTAAATGCAGTTGGGGGGCACCTGGGTGGCTCAGTCAGTTAAGCATCCGACTCTTGATTTCGGCCCAGGTCATGATCTCATGGTTTGTGGGTTTGAGTCCCACATTAGTCTCTGTGCTGGCGGTGCAGAGCCTGCTTGAAATTCTCTCTCTCTCTCCCTCTCACACACACAAAACAAATAAATAAACACTTAAACAAGTAATAAATGTAGTTGGAAAGAATCTGAGAGCAGTATTTCAAATGCAAATCAGCACATAATAATGGAGTATGTTACGGCACATATACTATACCCTAAGAGACCAACTTGATAAAAATTCCACTGTACATCTCAAAGCGCAGTCCAAGGACATACAACAGTGGTATCACCTGGGAGCTTGTTAGAAATGGAGAATCTGTGGCTACACTCCAGACATACTGAATCAGAAACTTGTTTGTTTTTTTTTAAGATTTTATTCATTCATTCATTCATTCATTCACTCATTCAAATGTTTATGTATTTTGAGACAGAGAGAGAGCACGTGCTAGTGGAGGAGGAACAGACAGAGTCAGAGAGAGAATTCCAAGTAGGCTCTCACTGTCAGTGTAGAGACGGATGCGGGGCTCAACCTCATGAACCAGGAGACCATAACCTGAGCTGAAACGAAGAGTCAGGACACTTAACTGACTGGGCCACCCAGGCACCCCTTTATTTATTTATTTTTAAGGTAAAGTCTACCCCCAACATGGGGCTCAAATTTAAAACCTCGAGATCAAGAGTCACAGGCTCTAACAACTGAACCAGCCAGAGACATCCCTCAGAATCTTCACTTATAACCACATTCCCAAATGATTATGACATTAACATGTGAGAGCCACTGATCGACAGTTTCTTCAAAGAGTTGATTGGTTTTCTGGGTCATCCAGCACTGTAGTTCGCCAAGAGCCCTCCCATTGCTGCTTATAACTACACGGGATAATATAAATTCCTCAGAAGCCCCAAATACTGAAATATCTCCTTGCTCTGATCTATCCAACACAATTGGTTCTCCAGCACTTGTCAGCCTCAGCTCTTCAGGAGCTACAGAGAACAAACTCTTGAGCCTAACACTTCTTCATCTCTATCACCCACTGTCAGACTACACGATCTGTCCTCTTCCAGACACGCATTCCAGACACAATTCTAGCTCCACATCTTAACTCAAATTTCTACCGCTTAAAAATGTTCCTTCTTGTTTTCTGCTTATTTACATATATCCAAGTATAGTTCAAAAACATGAAGTTCAATGACTACCCTTAAACCCCAATGGCCCAAATACTGCTCTACTTCCTGCAGTGTTTATCCGCTTTGGGCACATACATTCAACACACATTAGCACGTACCACTGTGTGCTGTTCATTTTTTTCATGTATAATTTACCTGGTAGATAAAGTTGCATATCTATGTCTCTAGGATTCCCATTATCTTTAGCAATACTCTAAACAGACTAGGGAGGCAATAAATATTTGTCTTTGAAAACATAATGAAGATAAACTAAACACAAAAATACATGAATTAATGTATTCTACAGCCAAACATAAATTATTAGGGACTATATATGCGTTAACCCCATATTTCACTAGAATACTTTAGTTGACCACATTTCAAGTTTGTAATTAAGAGTGGTGTTACAGTGCTTAGATCTTATTGGAAATACCTACAGACTGAAAATGCAATTTTAAAGTTCCACGATATCTTCAGAATGTTAATGTAAATTTAAGTTGAAATTCAATAATGTGTTGCACTCATGTACAGCGATATATACCACTGGAGTGATTTTTTAGAAATTAACTTTTATTTTTACTAGACATGATATAGATTATTTAATGGGTGATATTTTAAATATCTCATCTGGTTTCTTATTTAAATAAAGGTGAAATTTGCAAAACTAGATTCCATAATATGTTTTAAAAATTTAATAGATTACATTTAAATATGTGGCACTGAAAGAGAATTCTCAAATTATATAATATTAAATATGCACAAACCATAATTTTCAGATAATGTTTCAATAATACTCAATCCATCACTTAACTTGGTATAATGGTTATTTACATATTATAAAAATTGGTTATTTTATATATTATAAAAGTGGTTATTTACATATTATAAAAATGGTGACACATGAATAATATTGAGATAACATGAGATTATTAGGTGATAAGAAAAAAATTAAAATATGCCTACCTATAATTTTTAATTGACAAGTCCATTCAAGTCCTGCCTCATTACCTTTTAGTCTTATAAATACTATTCCACAGTCTCTGGAATAATATCCAAATCACTTTGAAACATTCACTTTAAAAATGATCCCTTTTTTAAAGATATGCAGCAAATAAATAACTCAGAGCTACCTCAATCCCTAATACCAAGTTTTAAGACTACACTATTTTTAGGTCTTCTCATTCTAACCCTAACCAAACCTCATATTTTGCTTCATCCTATCTGGTCTTTGTTCAGGAAGATATTATTAAGCAATAAAAAAAGAACAAACAGGCAAGTAGCTAGGTAACTGTAGCTATCACAGATTTACTTACTTTTTTACTTTAACTCATCATTAAGAGTGAGCGAATTCCAGTTTGGGTTTCTACTTCAGAAAAATTTAAATTTTTGAAGTAAATAGAACTATTACCACTGATATGCAAATATATAAAAATCTTCAACATTGCAAAATACAAACTTATTTAGTGAAGGATATCGCCCTATTTGTTAATTGGTACTCAACAGTCAAGTTCATGTTGTATAGTTCAGGTAAGAAAAAATATAGTTGAAGAAAAGTGAGTTCAATGATCATTACATGTTGAATCCAGAAATAAACAAGAGATGATTTCTTTCTTACATTTTAGCATTTCAAGAGTTAGAGTGTGGCGGTGCCTGGATGGCTCAGTTGGTTGAGTCCCTACTTGAGTTCAGGTCATGATCTCACAGTTCGTGGGTTCAAGCCCCAAGTGGGGCTGTGTGCTGATAGTTTGGAGCCTGGAGCCTGCTTTGGATTCTGTGCCTCTCTCTTTCTGTCTGCCCCTCCCCGCTCGTGCTCTCTCTCTGTCTCTCAAAGGTGAATAAACATTAATCAATTTTTAAAAAAAGCTATAATGTGAAGTAAATTAAAGTGAGTATAAAGATTCCATAAATCTAGAGAATATTCAATTCATCAAAGGCTTCAAGTGTTTGGAATATCTACACAGGTAGAGATCTCAAATAATGAAGTTCTCAAAGGAAAAACAGAAACAAACCAAAAAAATGGCTATTCCATCAAACCAGTCTTGAAATAAACAAATAAATATCCATGTTACATGAGGTTCATAGGAAAATTCTAAAATTCCAGTAGCAAGTGTTGAGAAAACATGACAGCCACGTGCAAAAGAATGAAGCTGGACCCCTATCTTATATCACACACAAAATCAACTCAAAATGGATTAAAGGCTTAAATTTATGACTTAAAACTGTAAAACTCCTAGAAGAAAACATTGTAAGTTCCTTGACATTAGTCTTGGCCATAATTATTTAGACTGGACACCAAATGCAATGGAAACCAAAGAAAAGATAAGTGATACTTCATCAAATGAAAAAGCTTCTTGATAGCACAGGAAACCATCAACAAAATGGAAAGGAAAACTTACAAAACTGGAGAAAATAGTTGCCAATCATACATAAGATAAAGGGTTAACATCTAAAATATATAAAGAATTCATAAAATCCAATAGCTGCAAAACAAACAATACCATAGAAGATCTAAACAGGCATTTTTCCAAAGAAAACATATATATGGTGAACAGGTATGTGAAAAGGTAGGTACTCAACATCACTAACTGTCAGGAAATTGAAACGCAAAACCACAATGAGCTAAGACCTCACACCTGTTAGAATGGCTGTAACCAAAAAGACAAGAGATAACAAGTGTTGGCAAGGATGTGGAGAATGTTGGGCACTGCTGGCGGGAATGTAAATTGGTGCAGCCACTGGAGCAAACAGAAAAAAAGGTTCTTAAAAATTGGCTACCATACAATCCAGCAACTCCAACTCTGTACTTATCTGAAAGAAATGAAAACACTAACTCAAAAATGTATCAGCACCCTGCGCGTCTGTGCTGCACCTGTCCTTCATTTACCTTTTGGGTAATGCAATGCAGTATTTAGAAAATACAAAATTTTTAAAAATGTTTATTTATTTTGAGAGAGAGTAAGGGGCAGAGAGAGGGAGAGAGCATCATTCACCATAATGCTCATTTGCCACATTATTCACAATAGCCAAGACATGGAAACAACCCAAGTGTCCACTGATGGAATGAGCGGATGAAGAAGAATGTGGCCTATATAAACCAGAATATTATTCAGCCATGAATATTTCTACTACTCTTCAGAAAAAAGAACATCTTGCTTTTTGCAACAACATGGACGAAATTTGAGGGCAGTAAGCTAAGTCAGACAGAAAAAAACAAATAATGCATAGTATCACTTATATGTGGAATTTAAAATATAAGTCAAACTCATAGAAACAGAGGGTAGAAAAGTTGTTGCCAGAGGACAGAAAAGTTGGGGAGAGTGGGGGGAAATAAGAGAGTTTAGTAAACAGTACAAACTTTGAGCTACAAAATAAATAAGGTCAGAGGATCTATAGATAAGAACACTGTACTGTATTACTGAAATTTTCTGAGTTGAACTGAAATGTTCTAAATACATACATACTTACATACATACATACACACATAAAAGGAAGGGAGGGAGGGAGAGGAGGGAGGGAGGAAGGAAGGATGAATGGATGTGTTAAGTAACTAGATGGAGAGAATTCTTTCACAATGTACAGTACTAAATCATCACAAAGTACACTTTAAATATCTTACAATTTTGTCAATTATATCTTATAAAGCTGAAAAATAAGGTGAGAAGCTCTCATTCATGTAACTAATTTCTCTATGCAATGTGGACCAAGAATAAAATGCTTAAAAACTGTCCTAGTTATAAGACTTAAAGACTAATTGAATTTGCCACATATCAATTTTATTAAAAGAAACTATTTTCTTGCATTCTCAAATTTCAGCACTAAAATGACTATGAAAGGTGTCTGCATCACTCTGAAATGGCCACTTTTCAACAATGGGCAAAAAGTTATAGTGAGTCTTAGTGAAACTACATTAAAGCTACTTTTACTTATGTATGCAGTAACTGGGATTTCATAAGTTACCAAAAACACTAATGCTTTAACATCTATCTTCAGGCAGGTAAAAAATAAATCATTACTAAAAAATAGAAGATATGAAAAAAATGGATTCATGACACCTCAAAGGATGATTTTTCAAAATTTTTTTTCTACATTGGAATTAACCTTGAAGTATTTAAGGTCCATAAGCCAGCTCTGCAATGATAATTCCCTTTTTCTCATTATACAAAATTTGGGTAAAGTTATGGGGCACCAGGGTGACTCAGTCAGTTAAGTGTCCGACTCCTGATTTCAGCTCAGGTCATGATTTCATGGTTAGTGGGTTCAAGACCCATATCAGTCTCCATGCTAACAACATGGAGCCTACTTTGGATTCTTTCTCTCTCCCTCTCTCTACCCCTCCCTCCCTAAAGCTCGCATAGTTTCTCTCAAAATAAATAAATATACTTTAAAAAAATTTAGGTAAGGGGCGCCTGGGTGGCGCAGTCGGTTAAGCGTCTGACTTCAGCCAGGTCATGATCTCGCGGTCCGTGAGTTCGAGCCCCGCGTCAGGCTCTGGGCTGATGGCTCAGAGCCTGGAGCCTGTTTCCGATTCTGTGTCTCCCTCTCTCTCTGCCCCTCCCCCGTTCATGCTCTGTCTCTCTCTGTCGCAAAAATAAATAAACGTTGAAAAAAAAATTAAAAAAAAAAATTTAGGTAAAATTGAACCTCGAAGTCTCACACTGTATGGGGCACCCGGGTGGCTCAGTTGGTTAAGCGTCGACTTCAGCTCAGGTCATGATATTGTAGTTTGTGAGTTTGAGCCCTGAGTCGGGCTCTGTGCTGACAGCTTGGAGCCTGGAGGCTGCTTCTGATTCTGTGTCTCCCTCTCTATCTGCCTCTCTCTCTCTCTCAAAAATAAATAAACATTAAAAAAAAATGTTTTTTAAAGTCTCATACTGTATAGGGAAGAACTTTATAATTTTTCTTCTTGTGGTCTTTGAGATGATTTTTCTGTTCTGCTTTATTTTTTTTTTTTTTTTTTATTGTTCTATCCTGTGTTGTTTACCTCTCCATGCCTTGCTCCTTTAGCACATGAGCATGAGTTAAGGACATGATGCACACTGAACCCACCCCAATTACCATTTCATCCTGGAGCATTTCATGCGTGCCCGATGCCACGCTGCCCTTCTTGAGACACCACCAACCCTCTCCAACAAGGCTTCAGTTAATTTTTTTTTTTTTTAAATCAGCTCTCCATTTAGGTGAATCATCTGTCATACACAAATCTGAAAGGGCATCTTAACCACAATAAGCCCCAAAAGGAATGACAAAATATCGCTTTCTGAAAGCTTCCTGTCCAGGCAAAGGAAACAAAGACAAATTTTCTTCTTCCAAGCCAGCAAAGTCGATTACGATATAGCACTGTACCTCATGAAAAACTCATTACCTGAATAATAATGCTGCTGACCACATTACAGTATTCAAAACAAGAACCTGAGCTGTCATCGATATCCTGTCCAGAGTCCTAACAATTTAATTAGCAACAACCCTATCGGCAACATCGAAAGCCAGGACAAGGTTTCTAACGACACGCACAGCTGATCTTCAGTCGTTGAAGGACAGCTGAGAACAAATCAGTTTGAGTAGAAAGTTACTTGAGAAGTCCTGATAACATTCCTGTGCAAAGGGACACAGGCAAGTAGGACTGTACACAGGAAATTTAAAAACAAGGCAGATGATAATTCAGAAACAAACAAATGAAAGCATTTATAAAGCCACTTGGGAGCACAACAATTAGGTTGGAAATGCAGCTATATGAATTAAAATAATAAGTCCTCTCCCCCACCAAAAAAGACAGAAAAACACGCTTAATAAGCATATCAGGTTCCAAATGTTAAAATTTATTTATGTCTTTTTTTTTTTTTTAATTTGAGAGAGAGAGAGGGAGGGAGAAAATGAGCAGGGGAGGGACAGAGACAGAGGGAGAGAAAGAATCCCAATCAGGTTCAACGCTCTCAGGGGGTAGCCTGAGGCAGGGCTTGAACCTGGGAACCATGCGATCCTGACCTGAGCTGAAATCAAGAGCCGGGCACTCAACCGACTGAGCCACCCAGGTGCCCCTATTTATGTCTTTAGATTCCAATCTGCTCTCAGCGCCTTCTTCACTGTAGTACAAGGATCAGGACTGTCTGAAAAGGACTCTGGGAATATCCACGATGTGTAGACAATAAGCTAGCTGGGATGAGAACTCCCTTTTCTACTGACAGGAAGGGCCATCCAGGCTCAGCTTCCCCAACTTGCATCTATCTGCAGAGGGAACTGTATATAATATGCCAAGAGTTCCGTGGTCTGCAAGTACTAGTACTTGGCATTTCCAGGCTTTTAAACATCTAGCATCCTAAATCCAGGCTCTACGGCACCCATTAGACTATGTATTCCCCTCTGTGATCATGGCCCCAGAAGCACCCTGGCCATGACACATATCTCTATGGAAACAGGAGGAAGACAGACACCCATATCTTCTCTTCTTGATCCTTGGCTATGTACATTTTCCTAGTAAAGACTGTTTCTTAACTATAAAGTTTATAGAAATTGTCCTGAAGCCTGAGCCATAAAAGGTAGAGAGACAGAGTTCTCCTAAGAGACAACAAAATGAGACACAGAAGGAAGCCATCTTGGACTATCTTTATACAGAGGCAACAGAATATTATCTTCTATTGTTAAAGCCATGGGTTAAAAAGACTAGAACAAAAGCATAGAGAGTAATTCAAATTTAAATAAAAGCATTGGCTTACATATCAATAACCTAAAGGAAACTGGGCAGAATTTTAATTAACTTGTCCTGCCACCTTTTTTTTTTTTTTTTGCCCTTTGTGGCTTACATGAGATTATGTTTTGGGTTAAATCTCTGAATGTCAATTACAGGGGTGCAGACATTTTGTATTCCCCTGAGAAATACAGAAAGCTGAAAGCTGTTGGTGAAGACATGTTCAGAATAAGGGATGCCAATTTATATGAGCATAAGGATCTTTTAAAAACAATACACTATAATTTTTATGAAATAACCATGAAGAACAACTAATACATAGGCTTTTAAATTATGTCACACATATTATTACTCCATCTCCTAACCAAGAAGCAACAATAGATAAATTCTCACAGAATGCTCGTAGGATGCTTTTAAACTAAGGTATAGAAAAACATTCTTAGCATGCCCTTATCTCTTGTGAAAAGCAACAGAAGTACTTCAGATTCTGTGTTTCCCTCTCTTCCCCTCCCCCCCACTCACACTCTGTCTCTCTCTCTCAAAAAAAAAAGACATTAAAAAAAAGCAACAGGAGGGAAGATATATATTATTCTTAATCATTAGTTTTGAAAACTAAGTGTCAATTCTTTTAAAAAATTATGAGCTCTTTAAAAATAGTGATAATCTTTATAAAAAGCATTTTTAAATATTTATTTATTTTTGACAGAGAGACAAAGAGACAGAGCACGAGCCGGGGAGGGACAAAGGAAGATGGAGGTGGAATCTGAAGCAGGCTCCAGGCTCTAAGTCCTCAGCGCAGAGCCGAACTCGGGTCTTGAATTCATGCACCGTGAGATCATGACCTGAGCTGAAGTTGTATTCTTAACCAACTGAGCCACCCAAGCACCCCTTTATAATAGGTATTTTATTGGGTTGCCTATTGGCTAAGTTGGTTGGGGGTCCAACTCTTGATTTAAGCTCGAGTCTTGATCTCAGGGTCATGAGTTCAAGCCCCATTCAAGCCCCACATTAGACTCTGCACTGAGAATGAGGCGTACTTAAAGAAAAAAAAAAAAAAACTTAAAAAAATATATATATATTCACCACTGTTCAAAGTTAGCTGTTTCTGAGACATACTGCTAAATTTTTTCACAAGTTTCTTGGCAAGCAGGATACTTCAGCTTTCTGAATGAACAAAGTGATGCTAAGAGAGAAATGAGAAATATGTCATGGCCTTATGAAAACCAGTGTTCTTAGACCAAATATGAAGTAATTTCAAATATAGTCTTCAACGACTTGTACTGACAAAAAAAGAGTGAAGGATCATATTTTATTTTTTTAAGATATATTTATATACTTCTGGGGAATACAGCCTGTGATAAACACACATTGGATTATAAGCAGTCACACATTTAAGGTGAATGAATTACATCATATCACTTATTACTTCCTTCCCTTATTCACTCAACAAACATCTCCTAAGAGGCTCTCTATAGCAGGCAGGCACTATGTCATGTGTTAAGCACAACATGGAAAGTTAGAGAAGGATAATGCCTGACCTTATGGAACTTCCAGTCTAGAGAACAAGACAGAAATTGGATGAATGACTTCACACAAAGATGGAATTTTGTTGTGCTAAGTGCTATTAACAGGTGACCTGAGGGGCGCCTGGGTGGCGCAGTCGGTTAAGCGTCCGACTTCAGCCAGGTCACGATCTCACGGTCCGTGAGTTCGAGCCCCGCGTCGGGCTCTGGGCTGATGGCTCAGAGCCTGGAGCCTGTTTCCGGTTCTGTGTCTCCCTCTCTCTCTGCCCCTCCCCCGTTCATGCTCTGTCTCTCTCTGTCCCAAAAATAAATAAATGTTGAAAAAAAAAAATTAAAAAAAAAAAAACAGGTGACCTGAAAGACCACTGAGGATGGGACATCAAGGCAGAAACTTTGGAAAAGATAAGTAACAATGCATTTTTAAAATCTTTGCATGAAAAAAAATATGGTAAAGTTGTTTTAAAAGGCCAACAGAAAACTGAAATGATAATTTGTCCACATATGGTGGAGAGAGAGTCAATTTCCATATTGATTCAAGTGTTTCTACAAATCAGTAAGAAAAGATAAAAACACAAAGGAAAAATAGGCAACAAAAAAAGAAATATAAATGGATTTCAAATACATAAAAGGATCTTGAGCCTTTTACATAATTAAAAATCCAAGTTAGGGGCGCCTGGGTGGTGCAGTCGGTTAAGCGTCCGACTTCAGCCAGGTCACGATCTCGCGGTCCGTGAGTTCGAGCCCCGCGTCGGGCTCTGGGCTGATGGCTCGGAGCCTGCAGCCTGTTTCCGATTTTGTGTCTCCCTCTCTCTCTGCCCCTCCCCCGTTCATGCTCTGTCTCTCTCGGTCCCAAAAATAAATAAAAAACGTTAAAAAAAAAATCCAAGTTAATCAGCTTAAAAAAAGACCTGCCATTTCTCACTAATCAGATTAATATAATTTGACAAGATTGATCATAAACAATATTGTTAAGGACCTGACAGGAAAGGCACTTTTACAGACTCTTGGTACAAGTATAAATTGTGGCAAATGACTTAGAGCAAAATTTGACAAGATCTATTATCACTTAGCACAAATCCTTTGACCTAAGATTTTACTTCAAGAATTCATCCTATACACATTTAAAAAATTTTTTTTTTTCAACGTTTATTTATTTTTGGGACAGAGAGAGACAGAGCATGAACGGGGGAGGGGCAGAGAGAGAGGGAGACACAGAATCGGAAACAGGCTCCAGGCTCTGAGCCATCAGCCCAGAGCCCGACGCGGGGCTCGAACTCCCGGACCGCGAGATCGTGACCTGGCTGAAGTCGGACGCTTAACCGACTGCGCCACCCAGGCGCCCCCACATTTTTAACATGTGTATAAAAATTATTTATATTAATATTTATTGTAGCATTATTTTTAAATGCTAAAAAGGTCAGAAACTAAATGTTCACTAATACACTATTGAGCACATGGAATTATATCCACAAAATGAAATATTGTGCAGTTTTTGTTTTTTAATCAGAATCCTCAAGTACTAATATAGAAAGATCTTTTAAAAACTTATTTGCGGGATGCCTGGGGGGCTCCTGACTCTTGGTTATGGCTCAGGTCATAATCTCACAGTTTGTGGGTTCAAACCCCATGTCAGACTTTGCACTGACAGCATGGAGCCTGCTTGGGAATCTCTCTCTTCCTCTCTCTCTGCCCCACCCCTATTTGGGTGCTCTTTCTCTCTCTCACACAAGAAATTAATTAAAAAAAAAAAGAAAAACAGATTCTCTCTCCCCCGCTGTCCCACTCCTCCGTTCACACTCTCCCATCTCCAAAATAAAATAAATCTTTAAAAAATACATACTTATAGATGGGGAAAAGTAACTAAGGGGTTCACAGCAAAGGTAGTATTCATTTAACTATACACACACATACAGACGCTAGCATAAGAGTAAAATGTTTCTAAATATTTTACTGTTAAATTACTGCACATTAAATAATTGATTACTTCTGGGCATGAAGTCAAAGAGCCTGAAGTGGCAAAGACACATTCATGACATCATACAGTTTTTGTTTAATTTTTAAAAACTATGCATGGATAGCTTTTTCAATGAAAAGAAAAAACCTAGCTTGAGAAAAGTCATATTAAACAGTTATCATTATGGCTAGAACTTTACTGTCTGAGAAAGGATGAGCTGGGTGCCATCTATCCGTCATATATACGGCATATATTGTCATACGCTGGTTTTGGCAAAGTCAGCACAGACAGAGAGCTAGTCTGGTTTTCTTTAACTTGTTCAAAAAAGTCATCCTTGAGAATGAAACAAAAGAGCTAGAAGTGTTTTTTTTTTTACACTCAACATTTTTATGTTCTGTTGCATGTGACTTATATCACAATTATTTTTCTAATTTTAACTCCAGTATAGTTAACGTACAGTTTTATTTTCAGGTATATACTATAGTGATTGAACAGTTCCATGTTTCCTTTAGTGCTCTTAAATGTACTCTTAATCCTGTTCACCTATTTCGCCCATATTCCCACCTACCTTCCCTCTGGTAACCATCTGTTTATTCTTTATAGTGAGGAGTCTGTTTTTTGGTTTCTTTTTTTTCTTTGTTCATTTGTATCTTAAACTCCACATATGAGTGAAATCGTATGGTATTTGTCTGACTGGCTTATTTCACTTAGCATTACACTCTCTAGCTTCAATCATGTTGTTGCAAATGGAAAGATTTCATTCTTTTTCATGGCTAATATTCCATTGTGTATATGTATGATATCTTCTTTACGCATTCATCTATTGATGGACACTTGGGCTGCTTGCATAGTCTGGCTATTGTAAATAATGCTGCAATAAACATAGGTATGCATGTATCCCTTTGAATTACTGTTTTCGTATCTTTTGGGAAAACACCCAGTAGTGCAATTACTGGATCACAGAGTCGTTCTTTTTTTTTTTTTTTTTTTTTTTTTTTTTGAGGAACCTCTATACTGTCTTCCACAGTGGCTGCACCAGTTTTCATTCCCACCAACAGTGCAGAGGTTCCCCTTTTCCACAATCTCGCCAACACTTGACGTTTTTTGAGTTTTTGTTTTTAATCATTCTGACAGGTGTGAGGTGAAATCTTATTGTGGTTTTGATTTGCATTTCCCTGATGATGAGTGATGTTGAGCATCTTTTCATGTTTTGTTGATTATCTGGATGTCTTCTCTGGGGAAATGCCTGTTCAGGTCCTCTGCCCATTTTTTAATTGGGTTATTTGCTTTTTTTGAGCGTTAAGTTGTATCAGTCCTTTATATATTTTAGGTACTAACTCTTTATCAGATATATCCTTTGTAAATATCTTCTACCATTCATTTGGATGTTTTTCAGTTTGGTTGATTGTTTCCTTTTCTGTATAGAAGTTTTTATTTAGCTTTAGTCCCAATAGCTTATTTTTGCTTTTGTTTCTCTTGCCTTGGAGACATATCTAGAAAAATGTTGCTACAAATGACGTCAGAGAAATTATTGCCTGTGTTCTCTTCCACAATTTTTATGGTTTCAGGAATCACATTTAGGTCTTTAATCCATTTTGAGTTTATTTTTGTGTATGGTGTAAAAAAGGTGGTTGAGTTTCATTGTGTGTTTTTTTTTTTTGCAGGTAGATATCCAGTTTTCCCAACACCATTTGTTGAGAAGACTGTTTTCCGTTGCAGATTCTTGCCTCCTTTGTTGTAAATTAATTGATCATGTAATTATGGGTTTATTTCTGAATTTTCTGTTCTACTCTATTGACTATATGTCTATTTTTGTGCCAGTACCATACTGTTTTGATGACTACAACTTTGTAATATAACTTGAAGTCTGGAATTGTGATGCCTCCAGTTTTGCTTTACTTTTTCAAGATGGCTGTGGCTATTCAGAGTCTCTTGCAGCTCCATATAAGTTTTAGGAATGTTCGTTCTAGTTCTGCAAAAAAATGCAAAAGAGCTAGAATTTTTAAAATATGCTTCAAGTCCTCTGAGAAATGTGTCCATTGATACGGTTCAAACATCATAGGTTCATGCCAGTATTATTCAAGAAAGACAAACAGCCAGACATCGGGAGTTTACAGGTTTCATTCATCACTTTAATTTAAAAAACTGATGTGAATGTAAATATAAATGTAAATTCAGGAAATGTGGTTTGCAATGGGGATATTGAAATCATATTCAATAAATACATTTATGTTTTTTTGAGTATGGCAAGAAAGATACATCATAGACAAGTAAACAAATAAGATTGTTACATACATGATAAATGCTATAAAGAAAAGAAAATAAAGTCAATGATGTAATGTGTATGTACACGTGACTTTGTGTACTGGTGATGGCAGACTTTAGAATTGCTATTTGTTTATCATTAATAATAATTGCTATGTGTTTGGAACATCCAGTCTAGTTTAGAAGGCCTCTTCCACAAAAACTTGACCACATGAAACTTATCTATGATATTCATCAAGACAGAACTTGGCTGTGCATTTTAAAACAAGTTCTGTCTAGCAATGAACCAGGAAACGAATCAAGAAATCCGCTATATTGGTTGGAAGAGAGAAACTGTTGCTGGCATTAAGTTCTACATTTAAAAATGTAGGAAGATGGAAAAATAAACATAACTACAAATCCGAACAACTCCAGGACTGTGAGTGTAAAAAATGCCACCATAATTCCACTGGGCATCTTGTATAGTTTGTTAGGAGATTTACAGACAGATGTATGAAATAACAGTTTCTCAAAAGATCTTATAAGCAAATGATTCCATCAGCTCTAAAGCATAAAGCAATGACAAGGCCATCAGGCTGCACTGGTTGAGTGTATCAATGACAGCAGCATTGAAAGTGAGGCTCCAGTGTGACCTGAAGTAATAATATGGACAATAATAACAAGATTTAATCACAATAACAACAGCTACTATGGTTAGGCACTTCTCAGACACAAAATCATTTACACTGAAATTATTCTGACAAAGGTACTATTACCCCTTTTCAAGATGGGAAAACTGAGTTTCAGGGCAGTTCAGTAACTTTCTCAAAATTCATCAGATAGAAGAGGAAAACCAAGCGCTGACATGAGGTCTATTCAGTTTTAAAGTTCGATGTTCTATAGCTAGAAGTTAAGAGAGAGAAAAAGTTGGGGTGGAGAGTGAGAGAAAGAGGAAAAGAAGGAAGGAAGGAAGGAAGGAAGGAAGGAAGGAAGGAAGGAAGGAAGGAAGGAAGGAAGGAAGGAAGGAAGGAAGGAAGGAAGGAAGGGAATAAAGAAAAGGGGGAATAAAAGAAAAAAAAATCCTAAACAGACAAATCCAGGGTTTTCCAACCTGTGAACTGTAGCCCTGAAAAGGGGCTATTTACTACAGTTGGAAATTTCTTCATGCACTTTCAGTGTCTAAAAGCAATATCTATAACCTCTATTAATGTGCCTTTTTTTTTTAATGTACACATATGCTTTGGAATAAGATCATCCTTTTTTTAATTTTTAAAAGATTTTTAAAATTTATTCTCAAGTTAGTTGACATACAGTATAGTCTTGACTTCAGGAGTAGAATCCAGTAATTCATCTCTTACGTATAACATGCAAGGCTAGACAGTAATGTGGCTAAATACTGGAGTCAGAATGAATGATCAAGAACCAGAATCCGGATTCCAACAAATATAATTTGCCATCTAAACTTGAGCAAGTCACTTAAACTTTCTGAGCTTATCTTTCCCATCTGAAACAGCATATAACAGTACCTACTTCTAAGAGTCAGGATGAAAATTATGTGACATTTATACAATATTCAGAACACAATTCTGAGCCCCAAATCAGTGAACAGAAGTTTGTTATTCCAAACACTGAAAACACAACATAAAACACACCAACACTCAAAGCATGGAACTAAACTTATTTTATCTATTACAATAATAATAAAAATAATTAATAATAATAATAATAATAATAATAATAATAAAAGAATATGCGTGAAAATTTAAATGTAGGACTACTGCTTTAGAGCAAAATTTGACATAACTGAGGACTTACTAGGAAATTGTGTCAAATAGAACATGTTACAATTAAAAACGGCTTGGCTCTTTCAAGCAAAACATTTAGGCAGATCAGAGATTTCAAAGCCAAAGCCACAAAAGGCGACAGCAACTACAAATGATTGCTGCAGCCATAAAACACAGGATATATTGAAGGGTCAGGACTACTGATCACAATCCACCTCCTCTACTTATAATACCGTCAAATAATAGACATCAAGATCACTTCCTTGCTTCACAGGGATGGTATACAAATGCAGTCCATTTGAAAATCTAGAGTATGTGAAATGTGTTCAAGAACTTAAGACAAAATCTTTAAGTACCAAAGAAGGTCAGTTTCTTCCCATTATGTACATTATGTTGTTTTTGTAGCTTACTTCAGCACCATTTTGGAAGCTAAAAAACAACAGTAAGTCCATGATTTCTGGCTTCCAACTGAAAAGTTTATATAAAATCAAATGCTATGAAAAAATAAATAGGATGGCTCACTTGGTTAAGTGTCCAACTTCAGTTCAGGTCATAATCTAGTGGTTTGTGAGTTTGAGCCTTACGTCGGGCTCTGTGTTGACAGCTCAGAGCCTGGAGCCTGCTTCATATTGTGTCTCCCTCTCTCTCTTCCCCTCCCCCCACTCACATTCTCTCTCTCTCTCTCTCTCTCAAAAAAATAATAAGAAACATTAAATAAATAAATAAATAAATAAATAAATAAATAAATAAATAAATCAGAGTAGAGGAGATATTCTTATTCTTAAGAAAAAACATGTTGGTTTAATCAAGGAAATCATTTGTTAGGATGCCAAGGTAATGTACTACTGAACTCTAGATTTTAATTTGCTTTTATGGTTGTATGTGATTTAAAGGTAAAGAAAGTGTGTGCCTTAGCAAACGTGTATAACATCCTGGAAGAGAATGCTTCCAAGTTTTCAGTTTTAGCAAGCTGCCCTACACGTTCACATGTTGGGTCTAAACTGCTGAAGAAGGGCCCAGAAAACTTCAAAGCAAAGCTAAAAAACAATTTTAATTGATTTTCTTTCTTCATCCTTGACTATTTCCAACGCTTCTTAGAACGAACTGGAGTAACAAAGAGTAGTTTGTGCTATGAGTCTGTCTATATACTCTAGACACAGGGAACACATTAAACACAGTACAGCTATTTAGACAGTTCCAAGAAGCAATTTCATTTCCCCTAAAATCCCTGGGACAACATTATTCCTTGCATTCTTTTTTTTAATCTAAGGACTAAGAATCACCTGCTTCCCTGATTCCCATTCTGAATCAAGACCCTTCCCCTTCTCCTCTTCCTTCTCTTTTCTCTCTTCCTCTTAATTCTTCATCCAGTGACAGACTGCCCATGCTATGTGAAATCTATTACCTATGGCTGCTTCCCAGTAACATTACTTCAAAATCCAAATTTCACAACTGTTAACAATGGCAGGATAACCTAACCTAACAGGATAGGTTTATACGATTATGGTAGAAACTGATTACAGGGGCGCCTGGGTGGCTCAGTCAGTTAAGCGGCCGACTTCGGCTCAGGTCATGATCTCACGGTCCGTGGGTTTGAGCCCTGCGTCATCAGGCTCTGTGCTGAAAGCTCAGAGCCTGGAGCCTGTTTCAGATTCTGTGTCTCCCTCTCTCTGACCCTCCCCCGTTCATGCTCTGTCTCTCTCTGTCTCAAAAATAAATGTTAAAAAAAAAATTAAAAAAAAAACTGATTACAATTCAACTTATAGAAAAACTCAGAAGCTTGTTGATCAGATCTCAACACCTCATCTAGTGTTTATTACTGTTACACTATCCAAGGAACCAAATCTTGAACACATCAACACTATCATTAGTTTGTGAATCAATACATAGTATAATAATTAATGTATGTTGAAATTTCACACTGAAGGTGCCAAACCTAAAAAAGAGCCAGAAATCTATAAGTTATCCTGATTCTATCTAAACATTCCCTTCCCACTCAGAATCTACCCTCAATCTTTTAACTCTGCCTCCGAAATTTCCCTTTAGAAGTCCAAGCTGGCATCATCCTCCACCTGGATTACTACTCCAAGACTCTTAATTTGTCAACCTTCATACTCATCTGCCTCCAATCAACCTCCCCTCCCCCCACCCACAGATGTTCTTCCAAAGGGTGAGTACAATCATGCTATTCCCCAACTTAAATGCTGTGGTCACCATCCCTGTAATTACACCCACAGAAACCAACAACCTCTCTAGCTCCCTGTGCTGTTACTCACCCCCTAGTGAGCTACGTGACATCCCCCTGTGGTCTCTTGTCTTGATGTTCCATCTGTCTGAAACACCCTTCCAGGCATCCTTAAACCTGCTAAGAACCTATCTACTAGGTCTTAGCTTAGGTGGCAACTCCTGGGGAAGGCTAGATTGTATGCTCTCTCGTGCACATTTACCGCCCTCTGGGTGTCTTTCTATGGTACCTTTGTCAACTATGATGTCATCACCCTACTGCTTCTCTATTGTCACTATTCTACTGTAAACACCCTGATTTCTGGGACTGTTCTTTCTCTTTCTCTCTCTTTTTTTCATCTTATTGTCCTCATATCCTATTCTAGATAAGGTACTCAACAAAATTATTACTAAATGAATCAATGAACAAATGAGTCCAGAAATAAATGAATATAAGTGAAAATCACAACTGCATAAACAAATGAAGTTTGGATGAATCCAACCTTGATATAAACGAGACCGAGGTAATATTTTTAGCAGTAAGTCAGGTACAATCAGATAGTGAAGTTAAGGTCTATAAAATTGGAAGTTTGAGCTGACAATATATTATCTACCCAATTTCAAATAAGCACAATGCTTTATATTCAATTTTTTTTCTGTCTTCATATTCAATTTCTCTTTGGCTAAAGGGTAGACATTCTGAATCCAATCATACTTAAGACAGGCTGGTAGAAAAACCATAGAACCAGAAGGCAGGGTTGTGCGCACACACGCACACACACACACATGCACGCATGTGCACACACACACGCACACACACCGTCCCTTTAGCACCTATTGCTGCTGCTTCCCAGCTGGACTTGATCCAAATCATTGAATGTCTTTAAGCCAATTCCATTTATCTTTACAATAAAATTTCCAAATCATATCCTTCAACTAACTTGAGGGTTTACCACCAGAAATTTTCAGACATTATTTCATATTATAATCATTTGGTATTTTTCTTTAAAAAAATAGATTTTCAAATATGATACTTCATTATACATTGAGAATTCTGCGTGTCCATGATAGGTTAAATGATAAAAAACTTCAAAAGGTGGGATAAAATACCTAATCCTTTAGAAATCTGATTATGTATTAAGCAATATTTTTTTTATTTATTCAGTAAGTTTTTACTGAGTACCTGCCACACCTGATATACATTTGATGCTAATACCATTGCATTTATCAGTATTCTCTGTTTATACCTTCCTTCTTAAGCACTATTTTAGACTAACTGTCTGCAATCTTTGACACTTGGATTACCTGTTTTGGTAAATACATTTTTACTGGGAAAAAACCACATTCATTCATTTAGGGATTATCTACCCTGCCTGAAAACCACAACGATGGAGTGCAGGAGGTGCACAGGCCTAAAATATCTACAGTCTGTTCCTTTACAGAAAAAGTTTTCTGAATCCTGCTCTAGATATTTTACCTACATTAAATCACTAAATCACAAACAATCCTATGAAGTTAGCACTATAATTACTCCCATTTTACGGATGATAAACTGAGGTACCATAGTTTAAGTTTCCAAGCACGCGTTCTTTTTTTTTAAGTGTTTTTTTTTTTAAGTTTATTTATTTATTCTGAGAGAGAGAGAGAGCGAGCACAAGTGGGGGAAAGGGCAGAGAGAGAGAGGGCAAGAAAATCCCAAGCAGGCTCCGCACCTCTGGAGCAGAGCCCAATGCGTGGCTCGAACCCACGAAACGTGAGATCATGACATGAGCTAAAGTGGAACACTTAAGTGACTGAGCCACCCAGGTGCCCCCCAAGCCTGTGTTCTTAACTACTGCCTCATTTAACAGAAAAAAACTGAGCAAACAATGCTCGTCAAAATCTCTTTTTGTTGTTGTTATTTAATCTACATGTTGTTTTCCACTGTGGCACATCAATTTTATAAAACTTGATGTGAGACAAAAAAAAGAGTTTCTGCAAGTTGACCACCCTGGATGTCACAGTGTTTTTATTCAAGTTAACTTGATGTACTTTATTTAATGAACAGTTTGCTAGTTTTAAAAATGACCATGATTGTATAAATATTTGATAATAATAATATATCACAAATAGTAAATATTTACATATAAAACACAGTAGTATCCTTCAGAGTCATGCTATGGGTTCTAAAATCTAATAAAATCTACCTGAAATAATTCTTAATCTTGCTGCTTTCTTCCTTCAATGACATACTTTTTCTGGTTTGTTTCTTAATGATGAAGCTTTAGGGCTAAATTGTTAGAAAGCATGAGGATTATCAATTATTCCAAGTAGATTTTATTGTACTTCAAAATCTTTTTTTTATTAAACAAATTTTTTTAATGTTTATTTATTTTTGAGAGACAGAGAGAGACTGAGCACAAGCCAAAGGAGGACAGATAGAGAGGGAGACACAGAATCCAAAGCAGGTTCCAGGCTCTGAGCTGTCAGCACAGAGCCTGACATGGGGCTCGAACCCACAAACTAGGAGATCATGACCTGAGCCGAAGTGGATACTTAACCACGTGAGCCACCCAGGAGGCCCTGTACTTCAAACTCTTTTAATGAGCAAGTACTTTTATTCTGGAGGCATCCCTCACTGAAATGCAGCTGTGTGAAGTAGGCCAGATGTGAAACAGTATGGAGAAATGTTCCAAGCTACCCTTCCAGGAGGGATAAGGGGCCCCTCTAACTATGTTGGTACAAAAGTACAGGTTTTAAGCTCCTTCACTGATTTAAATTCTATACCATGGATTTATATACTTCCACACTTTCTAAAATCTTGAATAATAGTTAAAATTACTGCAGAAGATCAGAGCTCTTTCTTAAGAATAGAGTATCTGCGAATGGCAGAATCTTTGACTTGATTGGCCCACACAATTACACACAAGTGGCAATTCTAACAGAATATACATAATGTATTCATTTATTAATATTTCTTGAAAACCTACTACGTGCCAGGCTCTGTTCTAGGTGCTGGGGATATAACCCTGAACAAAACTAATTAAAACACCTGCTTAATTATCCTGAAAGTTTACCAAAATTACACTCTAAATTAGGTATAAATGAGAAGTCCTGCTCTGGATTTTAAAGAAATTTTTTAAAATGTAATAAGTGTGTATTTTCACCTTTCAAAATTAATACATAATAAGTAAAAGAAGTTTTATTATTTGTGGCATTAAATTATAAGAAGATTTCTTCTCCATATGCCCCTTTTGCTTTGTTTTTCAGTAGGTATTTTTATACATGTTCTTAAAATGCTAATATAATTAATCCTCTTTTTGGAAACGGGCTTTTTCTTTTTTTTTTTTTTTTTTTCCAACGTTTATTTATTTTTTTTGGGACAGAGAGAGACAGAGCATGAACGGGGGAGGGGCAGAGAGAGAGGGAGACACAGAATCGGAAACAGGCTCCAGGCTCCGAGCCATCAGCCCAGAGCCCGACGCGGGGCTCGAACTCACGGGCCGCGAGATCGTGACCTGGCTGAAGTCGGACGCTTAACCAACTGCGCCACCCAGGCGCCCCGGAAATGGGCTTTTTCAAGTGAAAGTGAGGACTTGGGACGGTAAAGAGGGATATGACATAATTTTTGTGCAATACCATGAGAATACAGTCAGTATCAGTCCATTACTTACGTGTGGAGGTTATATACACTCATATATGTGAGTGTATATATGAGACAAAGCATGAAACACAGTGACGTAGAATAAGCAGAATCCACAGCAGTCCTTCTGCTTTCTAACATATACATAAACTCACATGTTCTGAGGTGAGGCTAACAATATTATCCACACAAAAAAAGAATAATTCTAGAATATTCTATGAAAGCTAAGGGGGCTTCATGGCCATCCTTACCACTGCCTGATTCTTTAACAGCGTTTATAAATAGGTCTGCTTGAGAAAGGCATATCAAGATAAGGAAGGTAAGGTAAAGGAAAATAATGTTAATCTTTCAGATGAATGATCAAAGTATGCCTTTTATCAATAATGCTTTCATCCTGTGAATTCCTCATCCTGAGTTAAATGGGATTAAAAGAATCTAAAGATCCAGACTCACACATAAAATGGCTCTGGTGCCATTACTCATCCAAATTCAGGGAACAATATGCCATTATCAGAAAAGTGCACTTCCCTGGACAAGGACAGTAACCTGTTTTCAGCCCTGAGTCCAAATGTCATTTTGAAGCAAATGTAATCTTATGTATATAAAGTTTTCTATAAATTAATTATGTTGAATTCCTTGTTTCACTAAATATATGTATAACTATATATAAAGTTTTACACACACACACACACACACACACACACACACACACACACACATCTTTATGTATATACAGATATAACTTTAGCCACCTAAAAAATTCAACTGCTTATTATAAACTTCATAACACAATGTAAGGTAAAAGGGAGATTTTGAGAATGATGTGAAACAGGCAGAGAGGACATCTTCAGCTGATGTTCAAATAAATGACATAAGGTCCACAATTGTAGCTATAAGAGTTATCAACTCTCTAACGTATTTAGCAACAGAAAAAAATAGCCCAAATGTTAAGAGTGTTCCTATCAAAATATTTACTTATTTTTCTTACTATTTAAGCTACTATTTAAGTATGATTTATAGTCAAATAATACATAGCACAAACACGCCAATTAATGTGTGACCAGAAAAAAAAAAAAATGAGTTGACATGGCAGCCTTCTTTTGAGAGTAGCTAAAACCAAGCTAAAGCCAACACTAAATCTCTAATATCTTTGAATAAGATAATTATTTCTCCTGAGAGGTCATTCCTTTAACCCTGATTACATCTATGCCAGAAAACCAGTATATTTTAATGAAAAGACTACCCCCAAAATATTTCCTGGGAGCTAACATAATGAATTAAGAAATATCTCCTGTTATTAATTACACAAAATCTGTCCTAAGATCCAATTAGTAAAAAAAAAGTTCTATTATATTAAAAACATTTTGCATTCATTTCATATGACCAGGACAACATTTTGCATCTCTATTAATACATCATTAAATGAGATGCGTGTTTAACATAAGTTTTGTATTACAGAATTACTCTATTTTTCAAACAGCCCTGCTAAGGACATAATGTTGAATTCCCTACTACAGTCCAGAGAAATTTATTAACAGACTGATGAACATAATTCTGTCTATCACAAGTTGGATTCTAGAGCGTGTTGTGTTGCAGGGCCACCTGGGTGGCGCAGTCGGTTAAGCGTCCGACTTCAGCCAGGTCACGATCTCGCGGTCCGTGAGTTCGAGCCCCGCGTCGGGCTCTGGGCTGATGGCTCAGAGCCTGGAGCCTGTTTCCGATTCTGTGTCTCCCTCTCTCTCGGCCCCTCCCCCATTCATGCTCTGTCTCTCTCTGTCCCCAAAATAAATAAACGTTGAAAAAAAAAATTTTTTTAGAGCGTGTTGCAATCTTTTATGTTTTCTGTATTCTTTATTTTAATATTTAATTTTAAATATTTTTTAATGTTTTAATATTTAATTATTAAATATGAAGGTCTATTAACTAAACTTTGCAAAAAATATAACTTTAATAAAGGCAAATTTTTAGCAATTTAAATAATTATAAAATAAATGAAAAATATTGCTACAGCTTTTTATAGAATCTATTTTCTAGCTTTGTCCATTTGTGTTTAACCAAAGAAAACTCATTAACAAGAAAACTTTTTTTGAAATACAGAAAATGGCAATAAACCGACCACATTGGTATTATAAAAAACCGTAATATATTAAGAATTAAGATAGTCTCTAGCAAATAAAGTGAGAATCCTTGATTAGTAATACCATTCAAGAGATGAGGTTACTAATGCACTTTCTACTTAATCATTGAGCAGACAACCCTCCTTGTTTACTACCCTTAAATTTTTGTACTAAAATGCATTAGGACGTTTTGTTTAATATTCAGGAAATTACCATGATCACAAGTGAATCTCTGCTGATGACTAAGGATGTGGTGATAATTCAGAGGGATAATTCTGAATACAATTATCCGTCCACCTTCTGAAGAGTTGTTTGGACTGAATTTATTTCCTGGAAACTGGATTAGGTACTTTTCTGACACTCATTCCCCTAGCAATTTATGCATGAATTGGCCTTAACACTTAATAAACTACTTCGACATGAGTTTGTAGGTGCCTGAGCATGCCAGAGTCAATTTTCATGGTTTTAGCATTCGCACAGATCCTAACACTGGGATATAGTTGCTGCTCAATAAGTATGTGTTGAACAGAATCATTTATAGCCCATATCAGACAAAAATTAAAAGATTTCACCTTCTTCAGAGAGCAAAGAATATTTAAGCTTCATCTAAGTGTATACGGTAGAAAAAATGATGATGTGCTTCTAAAAATTGAGCAAATCATAAACTTATTTTATTTCACAGTAAGTAATGTATCACATTGTTCAGGTTTATAATATTGACAAATATGGCTCCAGGAAGACAAAGAATACTAAGGCAGAAATGAAGTAGATTGAATCACATTGTCTCTGTGAGGATGAATTTAAAAGAATGACAGTTTAGTACAGCACCAGAGACCTAAATGAGAAACTCAAAGCCTAAAGATGTCATCTTTCCATTCTGGGAACAGTTACAGGGCTGATAAATGAAGAAAATGAAGAAAAATGAGCCAAAGGCACAACTTAAAGTATTCAAAAGATGTCTATTTTATTATACTTTTTAACTTGGTAGATATATAATACAGTCTTTTTAAAACTCTATCTTAAAAAGTCCATTTTTATTTTAAAAAGCATTACACTTCAGTATATGAAAGGTATGGAAAATTACTAACTTGTTAATTTAATGACAACAAATAAAATTCTTATTCCAATCAGAAAATTGTAATGAACAGTAACCATTAATAAAAGCTATTCATTGAGTCTTTAATTGTGCAGCAGGTACTGCATTAATCCCTTTATCTACATCAGGCCATTTAATTCTTAAAACCTCTTTGTGAGGGAGTTACCCTCATTTTTGCTTCTATCAGATAAGGAAACACTAAGAAGCTAGAAAACTTCATGTTTAAATCAAAAGCTAAAAGTATATACACTTCTAATTAAGCTTAACTCTGTTAGGGTTTATAGAACTTACTGAGCACTGCTTCTAACACTTTGCTTTAATTAAATTAATATAAAAATTTTAAAGCCTAGAAAGAGAATGTTCATTTACATTAGGATTTGATGAGACCCATAAAATACATTGGCAAGAATGAATGAAAGGTATTGTATTAAATACAGTAACTGTTCCCTTTTTAAAAGAATTCTGAACTGTTCAAAATAAAACTCCAAGATACAAATTTTCATCAAACTGCTTTAAAGATAATACTCGACACTCCAAAGGGGACATGATTAAAGAAAAGTGTTCACATCTACATGTAATACAAGGGCAACAGAAATACATTCTTTCTTTGCCCTGTGTTTAAAAATATTTGTGATTATGAAGAAAACCAAGCCAATTATTATATGCAGAATTCGCAGAGTTGTTTTTCACATCAGAAGAATACAATTAAATAGAGAAGCATATGAAAGGAATCACTGATGACTGAACTCTTATCACATAAATGAATTAAATGAAGAGTGTAGTATAAAGAACCAAAAAGAGGATTTATAAAAGAAACTAAATTATGGAACTAGGTTACTAAAAGATAACACTTACATTGGTAAAATTAAAAATATACATGGCAGTCAAATTTCATTAAAAAGCAAGCCAGGGGGCGACTAGCTGACTTAGTTGGTTAAGCATCCGATTTCAGCTCAGGTCATGATTTCAGGGTTCTTGGATTCGAGCCCAGCATCAGGCTCTGTGCTGGCAGCTCAGAGGCTGGAGCCTGCTTCCAATTCTGTGTCTCCCTCTCTCAATTCCCCTCACCCACTCCCTTCCTCCCTCTCTGTCTCTCTGTCTCTCTTTCTCTCTCTTAAAAATAAATAAACATTAAAAAAAATTTTAAAACGATTTAAATTTTTTTAAAAAAAGGCAAGCCAGGATCTCATTCTAATTGAACCACTGGTTACGAACTGAAAAGCTGAAATGCCACATGTTATCATCCAGTGAATGAGTATGTAATATATAAAAAGAGAGATCTAAACCATAAGTCCATGAGTATGTAATATATGAAAAAGAGAGATCTAAACCATAAGTCCATTTTTAACCCTCACTTATGATTTTATTTAATATGATATTTTTCACACTAAATTAATTTCTGGTTTATACTGCTTGTTACTAAATTCGTAGCAATTTTTCTAATGACAGTGTAACACTAACAGCCCTCTGACCTCTTCAATAGCTAAATAAATATGTAAATAAATAAATACAGTTGTGTTTTATGCCATATACTAACCATAATTCAAGCTTAAAAATAATTTATCAAGGGGCACCTGGCTGGCTCAGTCGGTTAAGCATCTGACTCTTGGTTTCAGCTCACTTCACAATCTCATGGCTTGTGAGTTTGAACCTCACATTGAGCTCTGTGCTGGCAGGGCAGAGCCTGCTTGGGATTCTCTCTCCTCTCTCTGTCCCTCACCCACTCATGGTCTCCTTCTCACAATAAATAAATAAACTTAAAAAAATTATCAAACATGCTCCGTTTGTTCTTTTTTTCCCAAGTAGATTAAATCTATTTTTATATATTTAGATAAGCTGATATATAGCCACTGTAAAAAATTCATTTCAGCATAAGAAAAAGGCAAAATATTTAGTGCTTGAAGGCAAACTTCTTTAATATTATAAATTATCTTGAGGATAATTTGTGCATACAAATACATGGTTCCCTCTAAAGAAAATAATTCTAAACCTGTGCTGTTCCACAATCTGCTTTTATCTTATAATGTATCAGGAAGATCTTTCTAAAATAATAAATATAGGTAATAGACATAATACTTTTTATTGCCTGCACCACGTTACATTTTACCAATATGCTATGATATTTTTAAAATACATCCAGTAGTAGATATTTAGGTTGCTTCCAGTTTTTCCTCTATTATAAACAATGTTTCAAGAAATACTTTTATTCGTATTTCCCCTAAATTTTTTAGATTTGTCCTAAAAGTAAATGATGAGGCGTAGGATTATAATGTACTGAAGTGACATTTCACTCAAAAACCTCTTACTAATTTTAACTATTGTTTAATACCCAGAGAAAGTACTTATCATAATTTGTAAAAACTCCTTCTTTCTACATCCCTTCTTTCTATATCACTATTTTCTGTTAATGAACAATCCTCTTTTTCTCAATTTAATTCAAAATAACCGGAGGATAAGGGTCACAATTAACATAGAGATGATTTTTTTATGTACATATATTCTTTCACTCAGATATGTCATATTCAGATGAGCCACATCAAAACCACAAAATTTAAACCAGCCTTGTTACACATTTCAAAACTAGAACCATTTTAAACAGAATCAGACTCATAAATACTGAGAAGCTGATGGTTGCCAGAGGGAAGGATGTTGGAGAGATGGGCAAAATGGGTGAAGGGGAGTGGGAGATACAGATTTCCAGTTGTGAAACGATTAAGTCATGAGAATAACGTCGATGATATTATGATACCAATCTATGGTGACAGATGGGAGCACCACTTAGGGTGAGCATAGCATAGAATTGTTGAAAATCACCACATTGTATACCTGAAACTAATGTAACATTGTATACTATACAATTATACTCAAATTTTTAAAACATTTTTTAAAAGGGGGGGCACCTAGGTGGCTCAGTTGGTTAATTGTCCAACTCTTGATTTCAGCTCAGGTCATGATCTACACGGTTGTGAGATGGAGCCTAAGATATTCTCTCTCTCTCTCTCTCTCTCTCTCTCTCTCTCTCTCTCTCTCTCCCTCTCCCTCTCTCCCTCTCTTTCTCTCTCTCTCTTCTCCCTCTCTCTCTCTCTCTCTCTCCCTCTCCCTCTCTCCCTCTCTTTCTCTCTCTCTCTTCTCCCTCTCTCTTTCTCTCTTTCTCTCTCCCTCTTCTCTCTTCTTTCTCTCTCTCTCTGTCCTCTCTCTCTCTCTCTCTCTGTACCAGACTCTTCTCCACTTGTGCTCTCTTTCTCTCTCTCAAGAAAAATATTTTAAAAATCAAATAAAAAATAAAACATTTTAAAAAAGGAGAGTTAAAAATAACAATTACCTTTTCTTTTCAATCCAGCAGTGGATACACTCAAATGAGGCTTAACAAAGCTTAAATCTCTCCGTTTTTAAGAGGTAGGAAACAGAGAGACTACAGTATCAAATGCAAGAATGTCAGAATACCTTAAATGGTAACATCAAACCTATTCTACTTTTATAAACCAAATTCATACATCCTCACAAGACCATGAAAATCAAGAATATTTACATACACACACATACACTTTAAAAGATAAATACATAGCTGTTTAGAAAACTCTTACAATTAGTGTTCAATTCAATAAATGTTTCAGAGCCTGCTACATTTTAGAAAATGTAAAGATGAATTACCTCTGGGTCTTAAGCTCAAGGAGCTTCTTATATATCTAACGTAAGAGAAAAATATTAATGAAGCTACTAAAAAACTCATATTAGCATAATTTCCACTGGCAAATTACTGTATATTAAATAATTTATGTGTGATTAAAATAAATTATTTCTATTAGACATTATTATAAGCTTGGGATCAAAGATATACTACAAACATTCCAGAAATAGTTCACTAGAAGCAGAACTTCAGCCATTTTCCTCACAAGTAAAACACAACCATGAAAGCTAACAAAATCATTAGAAACCCAAGTTTGGAATATTTAAAAATAAATAAAACTAATGTTCAAGTCACAGCATTGTAAACTCCTATATAAGTAATTAACATAGTTCCTTTGTAGAAAAAAAACTGCATTTAAATGGGAAACAAGAACAACAAAACTGACAAAGGAAAAGGGCTGAGGACATGTGGTAAAAGAAATTTTAGATGGATTTCTTTCAGTATTGCATTTTATATGCTCCATTTGGAAATCTACCTCTGCTTTCTTTTTCCCCTGAAATAACTTACTTGTTTTGCTTTTTCCTTACACATATAATGGTAATGCTGAGCAAGCCAAAATCAAGGAAAGGGCTTAATATTTCCATGTATGTTGTTAAAAATACTGATTTTCAATTACAGTTGTAGAACAGATAATCTCATCAATCTTTTGTCATTTGTATGGCCATAATAAAATAACATTTTTCAATCTTTGATTTTCTTCCCAAGTGAAAAGAACACTCAACTTCTTTAAGGAGAATAGTTACCACTAAATGTAGAACCTGGTTAAATGCTGTTCAATGAATTCTTTTCTCACATTTTGATGAATCAACAGCATATTTTACTTATTGTCTGTCTACATGGCTAAAATTTTCTTACAGATAACTGACACCAGCTTTAGGTGATATGTGACAAATGCGTCTTATATAATTAATTGAGTTAATAAAATTAATAAAATAACTGGATAACTTATCTGATAAAGATACATTTTATGCACAAGGAATGGCTTTGTTTTGAGCTTCCATAGCAGTGAGCATCAAGATTTCACAAAGGTTGTTAGTCCCAAATAGTCTGTGTCCAAACAAAGCACTGTTTTTAATTTTTTTAATGTTTATTTATTTTTGAGAGAGAGAGACAGAGTGTGAGCAGGGGAGGGGCAGAGAGAGAGGGCGTCACAGAATCTGAAGCAGGCTCTGGCTCTGAGCTGTCAGCGCAGAGCCTGACGCGGGCATGGAACCCCAAACTGCGAGATCATGACCTGAGCCAAAGTCAGACGCTCAACTGACTGAGCCCACCCAGGCACCCCCAAAGCACTGTCCTTAAAAGCTTGCTTATGGGGCGCCTGGGTGGCGCAGTCGGTTAAGCTTCCGACTTCAGCCAGGTCACGATCTCGTGGTCCGTGAGTTCGAGCCCCGCGTCAGGCTCTGGGCTGATGGCTCGGAGCCTGGAGCCTGTTTCCGATTCTGTGTCTCCCTCTCTCTCTGCCCCTCCCCTGTTCATGCTCTGTCTCTCTCTGTCCCAAAAATAAAATAAAAATAAATAAACATTAAAAAAAAGCTTGCTTATACTCTATCATTTTGCTGCTAATCAGTAGTTGAATATATAACCTATCATTGAAATTACTTTCTCTGGATTCATTTTCCCCTTGGGGCCAGTGGGATATGTTAAACCGTGTGATCTTTAAGACACTGGAGATTGGAATAATAATACAATGTCCTGTATGACTGCTGGAATGTCATTTTACAAAAAATTATCTGTGCTTTGGCTTTCTTGTAAGTAAAGCAGGGTTATAATTTCTACCTCATGTACTTCTTCCTTGCAAAGTAGCTGCTCAGTTGAATGACATCAATGAAAATATTAGACTATTATCTTCAACAAAAATAGGCAAAACTAAAACAAACAAGAACATCTCATTTATATACCATAACATCTTATATCTAGCTTATTGATATCTATTTAATAAGCAAGAAAGTTGCTTTCTCTTAACAAATTAAAGAATACAGTTTTAGACATTTTTAAAGGATTGCTCAAGTGAACCACCCCCGGTCAGAGACCATCACAAGAAAAACAATGTGTTTATGTAGCTCTTTTTTTTTTTTTAATGTTTATTTTTGAAAGGCAAAGAGAGAGTGTGTACATGAGCAGGGGATGGGCAGAGAGAGAGGGAGACAGAGGATAAAAGATCCAAAGCAGGCTCTACGTTGAGAGTGGAAAGGCCAATGCAGGGCTCGAACTTACAAACTGTGAGATCATGACCTGAGCTGAAGTCAGATGCTTAACCGACTGCGCCACTGAGGCACCCCATATGCAGCTCTTCTTTTCAACAAATTCTTCTCAAGTTAGTAGAGTTTTCTTCATCATAAGTAAAAATGCCATAGTAGAAAGTTGATAATACAAACCATTGTATACATAGACTGAAATCCCACCATTAAAAAATAAATCAACGTGTGACATTTTTTATGTACATGTAAATCTTTCAATCAGAAAGATCTATATTAAAGGGTGCCTGGGTGGCTCAGTCTGCTTAGTGTCCAACTCTTGATTTTGGCTTGATTTCGGTTCGAAAGTTCGAGGCCCATATCAATCGGGCTCTGTCTTGAGCCTGAAGTGCAGAGCCTGCTTGGGATTCTCTCTCTGCACTTACCCCACTTGCACGCTCTCTCTCTCTCTCTCTCTCTCAATATAAATAAACATAAAGAAAAAAGATCTATATTAAATATTGATAACAATACACAATTTCAAGAAAAGTCCAGGTCCTCAGATATTCAACCATCTCCTTTTATAACATTTGATTATAGTATCCCCATAAAATTCACAGTGTCTTTAGGTGGACCTCTGTTACAGCAAATATCTGAGATATTCCCTGGGATCTTATACATGAAGCCAAGACAGGAATGGTTTTTGAGCTCAAATCACTATACATCTGCTTCTTTTACTTTTCAGAATTTACACCCTTCACCTATTTTTAATATGTTTTCCGTAATGTTCTTCAAATAGTTCAGAGGAAAACAACATGCTCCATGTTACAAAAAATGGAGCATGTCACCCTAAACATTTAGAAGTTGTTTACTTTTGCATTATACTCTTACTAAAAGAGAATTGTGTTTCAGAAGACAATGCATAAGGACTTTTAAGTAAATTTATGCCTCGTTAATACCAACAATACATCTATACACACATGAATAATCTCATAGAAAATTCTGATACCAAGTTAAGTTGATGACAATACTTCTAAAATAAGTACAAAGACCCTGAATTCTTGAATCTGCCCCTATTTCAGCAGGTAAGGAGGGAATGTGATTTTAAGAGTGGCAATACCTGACCTATTAACAGAACACACATATGATCTCCCAATGTGCCGGTACCTAAATATAATGTGCAAGAACCTGGAATCTTCATTGACTAAGATAGCTACGGAACGATGTTGACCGTGAGAACACAATCTGAATCCACAGTGGGGAGAAAAGTTACAACGACACCACATCTGTTGATGGTAGAAGGAAAGGGTTCATTCAGCAATTCAAACTGGTTAAGGTACTCTGTGTGGCAGAGTGCCAGTCTTCTTCCTCAGGAATCTTCTGCCAATCAGTACAATTTCCAGTTCACAAAACACTGATTCGAATTCCAAACTGACTGATCCCATCTTACTTCTTTGTGAGACCTTCACTGCAAATCTCCAGTAGCTGTGGGGTCCAAGATAGGGACATTTTCAAACCAACTACTATACCAAGATGAGAGCAAATAAAACAGCTGGTATTCTTGAGCAAGATGAAATTCTCGCCAACTGTTTCATTTCTGACACAGTTTTCAAGCGTTCTCCTGCCCAATCCAAGGGGAGCTAATATAATGGCTTCAAGTCTGAGCCAGTGAATTCAGCCTCTAAAAAGCCCCTAACAGTGGATCACCTTTAATAAGTGTCTGAGTCACCTCTAGTGTGGAGAAAGAGATGGCCCCAGTGCCTATTAAGTAATGGACAAATATGTGACAGATGTTGACGTAACAGATGCCTGAAACACACAAGTTGCATTCAAGTAAAACTAAATATGAGGGCAAATCATGGAGCAGAAACAACATTTGACTTGAGTAATGAGGTTTCAGTCCTAACTGGCTACTGATATGTGACCCTGAGAAGGCACATGAAGGCACATGGCAGTCACATGGTCTCTCTATTCAGCAGTGTCTGAATTTATGAAACAAAAAGCTCAGACAAATTTTTCAGTTCAGATTATGCAACGAAACCTGTAGACATTTGGGGATGCTATGCAAATGGATATAGATTGTGGCCCTAATTTCAATCAGAGAAGCTCTCAGTTTCTTTTTTTTTTTTTCTCTTTCTTTCTTTCTTTTTTTTTGTTTTTTTTTTTTTTACACACAGAACATAGAATTAGGTCAGACCATCTGGGATGCAACTCTGATTGCAGCCATTTACTAACGTGGGCAAGTTAGTTCAATTCCCCAAGCTTCAGACTCCCTGCATAAAGAGGAACATGATGGCATCTACCTGATAAACCATTTCCTTTAATCTATGAAACAACCTATACAAAATCCTTAGAACATGGATTTGCACATAACATGAGCTGAAATTTCATACCATAATCATCATAATACCATCATCATCAATGTCATCATCACTGAAGAGAAATCTCATAAGAAAGATGGGTTAAAAGTAATTCATTTTTAAAATTTTTTAAAATGAGAGAGAGATAAAGAGAGAGAGCATGAGCAGGGGAAAGGCAGAGAGGGGGAGAGAGAGAGAATCCCAAGCAGGCTCTGCACCATCAGCACAGGGCCTAATGAGGCACTTGAACTCACATACCATGAGATCATGACCTTAGCCGAAACCAAGAGTCAGACCCTGAACCAAATGAGCCAGCCAGACACCCCTGTCTTACTAGGTTTTATTTTTTTTATTATGTTTTTTAATGTTCATTTATTTTTGAGAGAGACAGAGAGAGAGAGAGAGAGAGAAAGAGAGAGATTGTGAGTGGGGGGAGGGGCAGAGAGGGAGGGAGACACAGAATCTGTAGCAGGCTCCAGGCTCTGAACTGTCAGCAAAGAGTCTGACACGGGGCTCGAACTCATGAACCGTGAGATCATGATCTGAGTCGAAGTCAGTCACTTAACTGACTGAGCCACCCAGGTGCCCCATAGTCTTACTACGTTTTAAATGTCATCATGCTTAACATGACTTCTCTATGCTCTGTTTTATGCCAATAACATATTTTTCAGCATAAATTATAAATTTAGATCCTTTCTGCAAAAAAAGAACAAAGGATCATGACCTGAGCCAAAACCAGGATTCGGATACTTAAAAGACCGAGCCACCCAGATGACCCTAAAGTAATTTCTTCATTGCCTCACTATGCTGACCATATGGAAAGCTTCAAAGGAAAATATTTCAAATACTCACAGAATGACATACTATCATTTACAGAAAAAAATTGTTGATAAAGTTAAAAAAATAATCAGATTAGGGAAAGCATTTTTTAAAATTTCTATTTGACCATCTGAGACAAAATTTCAAAGATGTTTTTGTTTCATATGAATAATTCCTTATTGTGTAAACTAGTAGCGTTTTAGCATTAAAGATCAGTACAGTCAGCTGATAATCGATGCTTTGGTTACATTCTTTAACCTGCTACTTCCTTTACAAATTAAAAGCAAGTAGAAGTCATTTTGTCACATCACAAATTATGAAGTAACCATATTTAAGTAATAATTACACACAGTTTATAACCTAAAGTTCTGGGTAGATGCTATTGCTACTGTATCAGAAACAATGGAAACTATAGTCTTACTAGGTTTTGTTTTTTTATTTGTTTTAAGTTGATTTATTTGAGAGAGAGAGAGAGAGAGAGTGAGTGAGCAGGGGAGTGGCCGAGTGACAGGGTGAGAGAGAATCCCAGTGGACACCACGCTGTCAGCACAGAGCCCCATGCATGGCCTTAACTCACATACCGTGAGATCATGAACTGAGCCGAAACCAACAGTCAGACACTGAACCAACGGAGCCACCCACGCGCCCCAAGTCTTACTAGGTTTTAAATGTCATCATGCTTAACATGACTTCTCTACACTATATTTGATGCCAATGGCATATTTTTCAGCATAAATTATAAATTTAGATCTTTTCTGCAGAAAGAACAAAGGTCACACTCTACAGTGCTGCTGCTAGGATTCTTTCACCATCTCCTGTTCTGCTCACCACACCACCTGGTGAAGGAGCCCCATGCTCAGCTTTCTGTCCTCAGTGCACCCCTTATAGCTATGCTGTGCTTTTGACCCTCACCCATGGTATTTGCATTTCACCAGAGATAATTTAAAAGCTTCTGATGTTTTAAAATCCCAGTTTAAAGATGAGTAACAGGAACTATATCAAAAGCACTAGAGGGTAGGGGTGGGCACAAACACATTTCAAGTAATTCCACTGAAATTACTGTTTCTCTGACCGGTCCAACTCAGAGTTAGACCACAAAAGGGCCAGTGAGTTTCTCCTTCCTGTGGTGATAATTTGCACACCCAGACTGGCACATTCCATCCCTTATGCGTGATTCACAAGGAAGACCAGGCCTGAGGTTGTAACCAAATCTGTGTAAAGGGCTTCAAAAGCTAAAATGTTTCCCTTCTGATTTAGGACTACTAGATTAAGCTCTGTGCCAGAAAACCCTATTTATTATAAAACAGAGATGTTGAAATTCTATATTTTATATCCAGTTCTTCGGGATACTAAGTTATGTTTACAACTATAAAAAGTTCAGGGGTATCAATCTATTAAGAATGCATGGCAAATAGGGATTTGCCAAACAGACAAAAATAAAAGCATTCCAGACGGGGGTTCTAGTGTATAAAGAGCCATGGTATTGTGAAATAGCATAGCATTATAAAAGAAAACACAAGTCGTTTGGGTTTTACAGGAAATAGGGTAATATTTATTGAAAATATAAGCTGGGGCAGATCTTGCCGTCTCGTCTAGTTTTTGCCAATGGGGAGATATTCAAAAACTCTAAGCATAAAAATGCCTTATCAAGAATGACATGTTTTAGAAAGAATACTGTAGAAGCCATCATTTGGAAAGGACATGGACTGCGAGGGTGCAGTTCATCATTCTACCAGAAGAGGAAATGAGGCCTTTCATCAAAGCATTGCCTGTAAAAACTGAGGAAAATAGATTTTACAAAGTCACAATATAGACTGCTGAAAATCTCTAACAGAAATCATACCAAACAACAATGGGTAGTAGAAAGAGAGAGGGAGAAAAACATAATCATTTTGAAAGAAAATTTTGAAAGAAAATTTTGAAAGATAACTTTGAAGAAAATTATCCTGAAGATAATTTGAAATTATCTCAAAAATTTAGCAACTATTCAAAAAGAAACATTTTATATTCATTAGAACAGGACGAGAGTTTTATATTCAGAAAATAGCTAATCATAAAAGAATATAATTCAGAGAGATATATAAAGACATACAAAATATGCTCGGTTCACTTTAATATGCAGTTAGAGGTAGTTAAGCTAGAATTACAATAAAATTCTGGATCCTCTTTAGAATTCTTCATAAAAAGGATAATTAGAAGGAATAAAACAGGAATGGGTTCTTTTTGGAAAACACGATCTTGCATTGAGTGATATGTTGTGAATCAACAATCATGGTGGATACGACTAAATTCCTGATAAGGCATCATTAGCATAGGCAGGATCTATGGCACAAAGGTTTATAAACACCACATCTAAAGGATAACTCACAATAGGGGCACTTAATGAAAGAGCCATCAAAGGGGAGAGAGAATCAGGGACCATCATGTGAGATGGTTAGAACGACCACATGAGGGCAAGAGAAGGCATGAGGCTCATCATGAGATGAGAAAGCTGAGTGACTCATCACAAGGTCCGGTCAGTGGGCTAAAGGTCTTGTAAGAAGGGAGAAGGAAGTGCATGGGAGAAAAGAGCAAAGCAGGCAAGACAAGCCTGCAAGACAGAGGTGACGGCCATAAGAAGATACAAGGCACAAAATTAAGACCCAAGCAACCAGAGCATACAGGCAACAGACAGAAAGCAAGATGGCAATATCTAAGAACTGGACAGTGGGAGAGGAATCAAGAGAAGAGTCTCCCTATTTATTCCTGAACTTAACTACAGCCTGATTTTGAGTGCACAATGGATGGGGGAAGTATTTTTGAGAGTCATATTTCTGCAAGGCATTTTCCCATAGTCATCCAGATACACAAATAACACAAAGGCACAAACACACACACACATGCGTATCTACTCACACACACTTGCCTACAGCAATAGGCCAGTAATTGTTTTCATGGCACAGACTTCCCAGAACAGAGCTCCTAAAACAAACATGAAGAATTTTACCAAGCAAAGAAGGGCCACTAACACCAAGAATTTTCAGTTAATGAAAAAATATCAGGATACCTCCTTCTATATATACCCTGTGAGGGTATGAGGACTAAACTGGGCTTGTTCTACCACATCCTGGAATACCAGAAATAGAAAGTGGGAAGGGAAACATTCCAGGGACAGTGTTAAGTGTCCTCAAGGCATCCCTTCTCTCTTGCATGATTTTTCACCCTTCTATCTTTCTAGAACTCTAAAGTCTGCTTAGTCACTGGGATTTTCTTAGAATGCTTTGGCATTTATATAGCTGGAACTATTAATAAATTCTTCATTTAAATGAAAAATGCTTTTTGTTGTTTTTTCCAAATGAACATACATTAAAATACTAAATACAAATAAAACACATAAGCATATGAGCAACAACCCTTTTGAAGAAAGGTCTACTGAAGGAATCTGAGTTCAAACCATGATGTTGGGCAGGAAATGGTCAAAGGGCACTCCAAATGCAAAGAGTGATCACAGGCACATATTAGTAGAATGTTATTCACTTCAGACACTGAGGAACTCTCCCCATGCCCTGCACATCACTTACCTTTCATAGTAGTTCCCAAACTAAGTATTGGGTTAAACAGAAGGTAACATTATGGTATAAATATTATATATGGATTTTGTTACTGAGGTCATAAAAAAAGTGGAAAAAGATGAAACTATATTTGTATATGCTTACAGATGACACCCTGACAATGGTGTATTTCAGGAAATTAGGCACAGTTAAGTCTTATTATCTAGTTTAAAGGCAAAAAACAAAACAAAAAGCACAGGGCCCATGATGACATCGTCAGAAAGACAATTAGACTGAATGGAACAATATGACAGTCCACATGTTCGTGGCGATGATATTATATGTACATTTTATGTTCAATTAAGCTTTTAACAGATTTCAACATGACAGTTCTCATTTTAATTAGAATCAGTTACCCTTTTTTGAATATTTAAAATTTAAGTATCAAACCAGGTATAAGTGCAACTTCTTTCACTGCAGAGTCCTTAGGACTAAAAACTTTGTGCCTTTGGCCCTTTGTCTCAGAGATGATTAACAGTCATCAGAAGCAGAGGTTTCTGCTTAGAATCTCTCCCCTATTCTCAAAGGTAACATCCCTCCCCATTGAAATACTCAATGTGGATTAGTCCTAGTCTAATGAGCTTTCACCTTGAAAGAAGGTAAATAACCACAGTTGTTGGTCCCTAGAAATTAGAAATGCTCACCTAGTAATTGAATTTATTAACTGAACCAAAGAACATTAAATGCCAGTTGGATCTGTAGCACCAGCCGAGCATTGCCAAAACAAACAAACAGAATGAAGAGACGATGTGATCCCTTACCATTAGAGGTGTACAGCCTATTTGAAAATATAGTCACACATTGAGGATAGAGACGAATGAGTATACAAAAGTTTAGGCAGCAAGGACATGTGAAACAATATGGGCTAAAGAGTTCTGGGAAAGGATGATTAATAGGGATGAGAACAGTTGAAAATGCCTTTGCCAGAGAAGTTGACTTGAGCCAGACGTGAAATACGAGTTAAGATCTGCCAAAGCAGCAAAAACACTCCAGGCAGGGAAAACCCTACAGCAAAGGATTTGTGTCAATAACCACCAGGGTAAATTTAGGGACTAAGGAGGTAGATAACTGGCCTTTGGGCTCTGAGGGTTCAGAGAGGTAATCTAGAAACACTCTGGAATGTTCTTGAATTTAGAGACTGGGGATATATTTTTAAAATCAATCGAAGTAATTTAATTTACTCCATAGATAGCAGGCAGCACTGAAGTTCTTTTTGTTCAAATTACCTACTTTAATTCAGTCAAAATTCCAATCTGATTCATAAGGGAAAATCTGTCTCTTGCCAGAATGATTTAGTCATTGTTGGTTAAACAAGGCACACGGAGAGTTGCTCTAGGGGAGGCACCCTTTCACGCTTTTGCATTAGCTAGAGATGAGAAGATGTGTAAAACAGTGTCGCTGAATTTCCAGTAGCATCCAAGCATGTGCAGAAATCTACAGCTGCCAGCAACAGTCTCCCTTTACAAAAATAAGGTCCTCAGAGACAGGTTTCGTGCATAATTTTAGGCTATCCCCAATTCTCAGTTCAGCGCCTCATCACTTCGTATAAATGTTTGTTGACTAACTGGAAAACACAAACTATGTTAATAATGTTTCTGCATAGTCTCTTAAATTGCTGAAGTTATTTTCTGGAAGCAGTGATAGAGCATAAAGAATTTGGGGTTTGAAACCGGATAAACTTGACTCTGCAATTTAGCAATATGGCTTTAGACCAGTAACTTTTGTAAGCCACAATTTTCTCATTTGTAAAGCAGAGATAATACTACTATGTGCAGAGTCATTATGAATATAGATATATGAAAAACTTGCCTACCTCAGTGCCTGCAATATAATGTAACAGTAATTCAACCTACAGTGTTTGGGATTCTGAGGCCAGTCTTTTACTAATCAATGACTGAAGATTTATAAAGCTAAATGAATAGCACGTGAAGATAAAATTAGGAATCAACACCATGTTTTTACAATTTTTTTTGCAACAGTCTTACTATATTTGACTAATTCAACAATGTATTAAATATGTACTACCTTTCTCTGTAAAATGATGCCAAAACTAAAATGCATGGTTTCCTACCTTATTATTAAAATTAAAATACATGCAGAGTTACTTTCATCTTATTATAAATTAGAGAACAGAATAATCTTGAAAACTACTCACTTTAAATCTCTTGGCCCTGTTCAGCACTCTCCTTTTGAATTCCAAGTATTTCATTTTCTTCTAAGTGTTTTCATGTATTTTTAAAGAGAACACTGAGAAATGTGCTAAGTATATATTTCATAAATACCCACTGCAGCAAACCTTAATTTCCTAGTTTCATGGAAAGGAGCTGCCATGGCCTTACATTTATCTGGCTTGGTAGAGGATTTTACATCGATATTGAACAATAATAATTTAGCACTGCATACATCAACTCACTTTTTCCCTAGCACTGTCCACGTATCACCAGGTTTAAATAAGTACCAACTTCAAATCACAGCATGACTTCTGGCAGCATGACTTTATAGCTTAGAATGGCTGGTGGCATGGGGCGCCTGGGCGGCTTGGTCAGTTAAGCGTCCGACTTCGGCTCAGGTCATGATCTCACGGCCTGTGAGTTTGAGCCCCGCATCGGGCTCTGTGCTGACCGCTCAGAGCCTACAGCCTGTTTCAGATTCTGTGTCTCCCTCTCTCTCTGCCCCTCCCCTGTTCATGCTCTGTCTCTCTCTGTCTCAAAAATAAGTAAACGTTAAAAAAAAAAAAAAAAAAAGAATGGCTGGTGGCATGAGTAAACAAATTATATCCACAAAACATGTCTTTTTTTATAAAAAGGAGAAGAAAGTATGTCTACAGGTACACAAAGAAAATGACACGTACAGTTTGAACCAACTCACACAGAACAATGTAAAGTACAGGATCTCAGAAAAATGACACAAGCTACAAAATGCTCCAACTTGATTCGTCCATTTCCATTCAAGTGGTTTAGGTAAATGTAACATTACTCTGAAGGTTTACCTGTCCCTCATCACTGATCAAATGTAAGCATCATTTCATGTTAGCATGCCATTGAACATTTCTCTCTCTGTAAATACCTTCCATCCACGAGCACTTACTATTTAGCCCTCTATCCACCCATCCACCCACCCATTCATCCAACTCTGAACTCAAACAAACATACATACGTATGGAGTGCGTCCTATGTGGCCATCATTCTGCTAGGCTCAGGTGATACAAATGTTTATGAGACAAATATTTTCTCTGATCTCAAGTCGCTTACAGCCCAGGGGAAAAGACAGACAAGGAATGAGTCAAACAAAACAATTACAACTGTAACTCTTAAGAAAGAAGCAAACAAAAGGCTAAAGCAGAGATCCACGCCACAGAGAGCAAACGGAACTGATCTGAGAAGACTGCATTCAAATGTGAGTCTAAAGGATGAGAAGGAGGCAGGTTTGCAAACTTGGGGGACCTCTTTATAAGCAAAGTACAGCGTGTGGTGAGAACTTTCAGGCAGGAAACAGGACGGAGAACTGTAGAAACTGAAAAAATGCAGCATACATTTTATTTACTCAGCAAATAAATACATGCATAGTGCTTCACTAGTCTTTGGTTTTAAGTTCTCCCCCCCAACCCCACCTCTACCCCTGGAAGATTCAAACAGAAAGAACTGTCCTAATGAATTAATTAAGGTAGAACATTTTGCTTGACATTATATTTTGGCTGACCTTCAGCTACTGTAGAAATAGCACTTAAGAATACCTTACCAAGCTGATTACACCGCTGAGTGAAAGATACAAGAATTTAAAATATGGAGAAGGATATATTTTACTCCAAAGAACCTAGCAAATCCATTTACATCATGTTTTGAAATAGTATGTCTTTTATATAAAGAGAAATAAATTAAATACTTCATGATAAAGTTTCTATTCAGGCCTGAGTTCAGTCAGAGGCAAAGAAAAATAACTGATAGTTTTTCTTACGGTATTTCAAATTAAATGTCTACCAAGAGCAGAAAATGTGTTTAGCATGCAGTCGGTATCTATAATGGCTTAAGCACAATTACCAAACGCTTAGCTGAAGAAAATATGCATCATAAAATATGATTCATTTAATTACATTAAGTAATGTTTAAGCATTAAACATTAATGAGGAAACCATTACCTTGATAACGGAATTAATATCAATTACTTTAAATATAGTGGTATTTCTAATGACTATAGAAATCTGGTCCCAACTTATACCAATTTATTTAACCCAAACCATGCCACCTGTTAACTTCATGTGTGTTCATCTGTGTGTTTCTGTATATATGTACAAACTATATTTTTTGAAGTATCATTTAAAAAAAAAATAGGAAAGTACTTATCGCAGTGGCATCAATTTACTTCTAAAGAGCCACAGATCCCTTTTTGGAAAGTTACAGTAATTCCTTAAAATACATACGAATACCAATCTTATTTAACTATAATGTGATATCCACTAAGTATAAACATTTTTCATAGATATAAATCACTCACTACCCTAGATGCTGGAAAGATAAATCAGTGGTTAAGAATCACCTGTGGAATGGGTTAAATGAAGATCCCAGGCTCTACTTCTAGAGATTCTGACTCATTAAGTCAGGAGCAGGGCAAGAAATCTACATTAACAAATACCCCATAGATCACATAGATAGGTGGACCTACTGGTACCCCCAACTTTGGGAAACTGCCCTCCATAGCCTGGAAAACCTCAAGAAGAGTGTTTAATATCCAGTGTCCTATTTACTCCAGGATCTTGTCACATAATGCTTACCACGTAATAAAAATATACAACCAAAATTATTGGTTTCCATTAGCTTTCATTCCACCAATGTGTAAGAAATATCTGTCATTTACAGACATGGTTACACTCAAACTCATAAAAATTAATGAGAAACTAACGGATCAGATCAGATGACTAAACACTCCATCCACACCATGAGTGGGGGCTGGAAAACCCTCTCTTCTTCACCTTGCTTTTCAAGTGGTAAGGGTTCCAAGTTTTGGCCACTCATAAAAATGGTTTAATGTAGAATAATGCGTATGCACTCTCTGTGTAAGTTTGCCCAATTACATTAAGGCAGATAATTTTAATACTGGAAAGGATACGAATTTTGCATATAAAAATTAGATGTAAGTTTGACTTTTAGAAGAAGCCAAACTTGACAGCATGTTGCCAAATTTCAAAAGCATTAGCTACACAGATAAAATTGAAAACAGAGTTCACACAGAATTTACTGCAAAGACATCTTAATCTATGCTTATGTGTGAGTTTATAAAAATATATTATGAGAAGATGTCACTCTAATACTAGTGAAAGCAGAATACAGATTTCTATTACAGTCAGTATTTAACAAGACACAATCTACTTCTTGATCTCTTAACAGTAAGTATGAGGAGTGCCTGTTCTTGTATCTTTACAGTAAGAGAACATGTTATTTTAACTTGCAGTGGATTTTCAGAAAGCACACCATCATAGTTGATGATGGACAGGACAAGGATTTAGTTCGTAAAAACAAAACTAGCTTCTCAGGATTTATTCCTATTACATCATATATGCTCCTTTCTTGCCCCTTCAGCCAAGCAGTCGTGCAAACCCAAGAAAAATGACTCAGCAGTAAATTAAATTAATTGACAAAAAACTAGACGTTAATGTTGCTTCTAAACATGTCCTTTAAAAACTCATACTATGGCTGCCTCTGAACACTTAGGCAAATGAACGCCTGTCAAATGAAGTGTATAATGCTTGAGGACACAGTCAGGTTTAAGCATGGTTTGCCTTTGAACGATCCTTTCTATTCACTCACCGTCTTCTGTATAATTAATAGCCACTCTCCCAAATCACATGCTACTTAATGAGATGCAGATAAAGGCTTAAAGGTCTGTACTGCAATTCAGTCTTAATGAAAGTCAATATCCTTTTGCCAAGAAAGCCCAGATCACATTTGGCTTTCTCAGATAATTAGGAGGGTTTTTATGGAAGCAAACAGTAGCAGAGACTGGTAAATATTAGACCTTTTAAATAAATGCCATATTTAGCCAGAAAAAGAACAGTTAGAAGTTATTTCTCACTTTCCACAGAAATAAATTTATTTTATCCCCTTCAAAGAATATTTAGAAGTAAACCAGATACACATATATGTGCACACCTGTAACCTGTAGGTCAAAGAAACACTGTTCATCACGTATGATCATTTAAAAATAGTCTTCATTCACATCACTTGACTCTTCTTGGATCAAGTGTTAACTCTTGAGACGGGTGTAAAGGGCCTCCATTAAACGATTCCATCTTCCTTTAAACTCTTTGTCATCCTATACACATGTGGCCTATGAAGTTTACCATACTGTCCTATAAAACCAGTCTCATTTGCATCCTTCTTAAATTGATCCTTTTTGAACTGCATCTCATACCCTAAAGTGTGCTTTGGATTTCCTGCCTACCACTATGCATTACAGGACACGTTTTCACTTGGAATTCTACTTGGGATGTGCTCTGTGCTCATTAATCCTGCCTGAGCCAGATGTCTCAACACTTGATTATGGCGTTGCTCAGGACCCATTTTCTAGAACTCCTTCCTACTACAGCCAAATGTTATCCTATTGATTATGTTAAAAGACCTTTAGGAGCGAGGGCTACTTCTTCATCTTCCCCGGGCCCCTGGCACCTGAGTTATGCAGCTTTTTTGCAATAAATTTGATTTTAATCCATCTCAGTAAATATAATTATCTGAAGAGTGATAATGTTTCCATTATCCTCCCTCCCATTTTTAATCACAGGAATATCATGCCCAAGTTGGAGAAAGAAGAATGAAGGGAATTTTAAGGGGCAAATCTAATTAAAACATCTACACACACACATTAAAAAAAGAAGAAAAAAAACCACGCCTGACTTTTGGGCTCACTCATTTATCTTTCATTAATGGCTCAATACCTAAAATCTAATCACCAATTTTGAGAATTATTACAAACTGAATTGTAAAAACTATTTTGATGACAAGTTTAAAGACTTAGTGTTGTTAAATTTTTTTTTTAATGTTTATTTATTTTTGAGAGAGCGAGACAGAGTGCAAATGGGGAAGGGGCAGAGAGAGAGGGAGACACAGAATCCAAAGCAGGCTCCAGGCTCTGAGATGTCAGCACAGAGTGCAACGCAGGGCTTCAACTCACAAACCGTGAGATCATGACCTGAACTAAAGTCAGCCACTAAACGGACTGAGCCATCCAGGCACCCCAAGACTTTGTGATGTTAAATATTTTGAACAATTTTAACAAGGGATAATTGGTATTCAATTCTGAATTTAAAAAACTGGAATACGTGACTCTAGTAGCTTTAAGCTATTTTGTATCCCCATAAATACAGAAGAACCAATTGGTTACACACATGGAGATGTACTATAGGTCAGATCAACACCTAAATGACCACACTTTCAAATAAGTTGGATTTTGATGTTTCTCCCAACTCATGTGTAAAAATCAAGCTGACTTCAAATAATAATGTATAGGGGGTACTTATGTATGAAGCACATTAAAACCAGGAAGTCTATGAGAGAAGCATATTATTTTTATTTTACAGATGAGGACACTGAGGGCAGAAGAGGAGTGAAGTCTGATTTTAAACATAAGGTCCTTTGATTATGAGTGTTTTTTCCATTACAACCCTGTCACTCTGAATTGGTTATATAAATAGAAGATGGTCAGAATCATTCATTTATTACCTTCTTAAATTGCTTTCAACACAAGTAACACTAGACATGTTGAGACCCTACACAAGGAGTCCTTTGACTTTAAGTATAAAATTACTTACAGTATGCCCAGTGTACGACCAGCAACTTGGTCACCGAGAGAGAAAATAAAGTCAGGCATTGGCTCTCTTCTTATTGTTACTTCTCACTGCCTTTTTTTCTTTCCCTTTTCAAGGCCAGAACCAAACACATTTCAAGAACACTGATCCTCAATTGTAGGTTAGAGTATTTCCCTCAAGTGGCTACTGGATAAAACTGGAAATTTTTATGGAACTGCAAAATCCCCCACTTAGTAAAGAATCTCTCCTTGATGTGCAGGCTCTATAAACTCCAAAATGACTCAATGGTTCTATCTTGGGAATTTTTCAGCTTGGATTCCTCTAAAACGTACTAAGCCAAAAATAAAAATATTTATTATTAAAATTCTATTATTTTATTAACATCTTATTATCAACCTTAATGCTCCTAACAACTCTATGACACGGGTCTTATGAATTGCCCCTTTTTCAGATGAGCCCACGAAGTTCAAGAGTGACAGGTCATCAGGCAAGCAGGTGCTAGAGCCAGGACTCATACCTGGGCAGTGTAACAAGTTACAGAATGACCCACCTACCAGCTGAACTGTACACTGATGAACGAGATGTTGACTATTGACATTCACCATACAGAACATCCTGTTATGTACAAGGCACTAAATAGTTTTTAAATGTCATTCTACTGATCATGTGAAAAGGCCAGGAGTTAGAGCCACTCCTCTGTCCTCACCAGGTCATCATATTCATGTTATACGAGAAGAGTTAGTTAACTATGCTTCATCTAGTAACTTTATTTTTTTTTTTTTGAAAGACAGCAAGAAAGAGCAGGGGGAGGAGCAGAGAGAAAGAGAGAATCCTAAGCAGGCTCCACATTCATGACCCTGAGATCACAACCTGAGCTGAAATCAAGAGCTGGACGTGCAACCAACTGAGCCACCCAGGCGCCCCTCATTGGGTAACTTTTAAAACAATAATTTAAACCACTGATCTTAATAACTGAAATGTTTTTCTACCAGAAAATTTTGTAATATAAAAGATAGTCTCTGGTAACTCAAAAAGAGACATCTCTACAATTCCTTTCTTACAGGTGCCAAGAATAATTACTGAAGAAAACGTTTGGCTAATGTGGAATGACAATTACTCTTTATTAATTATATGTCAGAATTAGTAACCTAGGTTTCTTTTTGAAACCCGTCAATTAGCTTGCTTCAATGAAACAAGGTACAACGAAAACTTTTCATCAACTATTCTCAGAAGCATTATATTCATATAAAGTATGTTTAAATGGAATAACCCCAAGGCTCGCTGCAGCACCAAAATAGCCTATGATACCCAAAACCCAGTGGTCCACAAAAGAAAGGCGTACAATTATTTATGTAACCACCACTACTGTCAGTTAAAGTCAACTTCTGATGAGGTGCATGTCAAACAAACTGCACCAAGTAGATTATGACTTGGAAATTCTTCAATAAAATGATGTGATGGTGTCACAGAATTTAAAGTTGACTGTAATGGACTGAATGTTTGTGTGTCCTCCAAATGCCTAAGTTGAAGCATCCATTTAATGGTACTTAGGAGGTAATAAGCGTTGTTACAGGAAAAGACACAGAAGGAGGCTGTCTGCAGCCCAGGAACTCTTACGAGGAACCAAAGTGGCCTACACTTTGATCTTGGGACTTCAAGCCTCCAGAACTGTGAGAAATAAATTTCTATTGTTTAAGCCACCCAAGCTAAGGCAGCCTGAGCTCTCTAACATACTGACTAGCAAAATCTTTGGAATACACCTAGGCAAATTCCGCTGGTTTTAAATGACAGATACATGTATTTAAGAGGTAACATCATTTACCCAAGGTCATATGGCAGTGTTTATCAGAAGCTGACCTGAAAACCAGATTTCTGACACCCATTTCAGAGCTTTATCTAAGATATAATGTGTACCTACATGACTGTCCAAACTCATCTTTTACTCCAGAAATGCAAACTCCTCTTAAATCCAAGTCTTTGCTAACACACACATTCAGAGAAGTCAAACTAATGTTAAAATGTAGAGTAACAAGAGGAGCGTGGGTGGCTCAGGGGGCTAAGTGTCCAATTTCAGCTCAGGTCATGATCTCATGGTTTGTGAGTTCGAGCCCCACATCGGGCTCAGTGCTGACAGCTCAGAGCCTGGAGCCTGCTTTGGAATCTGTGTCTCCTCTCTCTCTGCCCCTCCCTCATTCGCATTTACTCACCTACTCTTTCAATCTCAAAAATAAACATTTTTTAAAAATGAGAGTGACAGGGGCGCCTGGGTGGCGCAGTCGGTTGGGCGTCCGACTTCAGCCAGGTCACGATCTCGCGGTCCATGAGTTCGAGCCCCGCATCAGGCTCTGGGCTGATGGCTCGGAGCCTGGAGCCTGTTTCCGATTCTGTGTCTCCCTCTCTCTCTGCCCCTCCCCCGTTCATGCTCTGTCTCTCTCTGTCCCAAAAATAAATAAAAACTTGAAAAAAAAAATTTAAAAAAAAAAATGAGAGTGACAAAAAATTAAAAGGAAAATGTCTGTTAAATAAATGTGTACTGATGGGTTAGAGGCATGGATCAGTGGTGTCAGTTTTACCTATAGATCTCTCTTGGGCTAGCTCTGTTTAGAAATATGCTGGCCTGGGTAATAACCATCATAATTCTGCAGACACCATGGACATAACGATGGGTAGCTCTCTAATAGCCAACCCGCCAGAGGTGATGGCCAAGGTCCTGCTCGGCCTCCTTGATGATCCCACTACCAAGTCATTCAGAAAGCCTCCATCGGCTTCCAACCTCACTCAAAGGAAAAACAGCAAGTAACTTAGAATGGATTGCAAGCCCACAAATGGTCTGCTCCCACTCCAGTATTTCACTGACTCCACGCTACTATTCTTAGCCTTGCCCACCCTTCTAGAGCCTCACTGGCCTTCTTGTTAAATGAATTCACCCAGCATGCTGCCACCACAAAGCCTATGTATTTTCCCTGCCTACAATTTTCTTTCTTTAGTGTTCACAAGGATCACCACTACTTTCCCTTCAGGTTTCTGTTTACATGTTACCTCACAGAGAGTTTTCTTGATTTTTCTTTATAGCATTTAACATAGAATAATTTATTTGTTGGTTTGTTGCCTCTTCTTCTGAACTAAAATGTAAATTCCAAGAGGGATGGGATTTGGTTTTTCTCATCTTGGAATCCCTAGGAACTAAAACTCTTCTTGACATATAATGAGCACTGAAAAATAATTTGAATAAATAAGTTTAATATGCAAAGCTTTTATTAATGCTCTTAATCTATTTATGAAAATGTCACACTGAGAACAGAGTTTAGAAAACAATGACTTAGATCAATTTGTGCTCTGGTTACAGAGGGTAGTTCAGAGTATTCGTATGTGAGCTGCCTTGAAAACCAGTTCACTCACTCATTCAAAAGCTTATTTACTGAGTGCCTACTATGTACACGAAGCTAGAGATAAAGCAGTAAACAAACACATTAAAAACAAAAAATCTCCTGTCATGAGCTTATGTTCTATGAATTGCCAAAAGACTTAGTCACAATCCCAGTCGCTTAAATCTTCAAGGAGATGAGAGGTATTACCTTTAACTAGAAGAACACACTTGGAACACAAATAGATATCAGCAGAGATGGCTCCTGCTGTGTGTGGCCTAGCAGCCTGAAAGTTTCTAGAACCTACCAACCATCCTGCATGCCCACACCACACACACACACACACACACACACACACACACACACACACACACGCATGCATGCACGCACGGGTGCTCCACTCGCTGCTGTATGGCTACCAGCACTGACATAGATCTTTCCAACTGCAGCCGAGAAAATACTTAAAGGGTACTGTCCTGATGGCAAAGTAAAAGGCATAGCTACAGCACTTGATGCGAATGACAGTGACCCTCAAAGTTCACCATGCTTAGGCTGGTGATTGTTATGACCATGTATGTAAAAATGTTTTTCTCATTTAAAAAAAAATCAAAGTTTAAATTGGTAGAAATGAAAGGCTATAAGTGATTCAACCTGTACTTTCTGGTAACAGTCGAAACCTATTTCCAAAAAGATATGTAGTTGAATGAAGAAAACTCATGGTGGGGAAGAAAGATCAAGAATCTTTTGTGTTTTTGGTCACAGGGATAAAACAAAAAAAAATAAAAAGAAAAGAAAGAAATGTTTACACTGTGAGCAGCTTCACAGCTCCATAGTTGGTACAGTGAGGAATAAAGACTCTTCGGATTAATTTGAATTTTAAGCACACCAGAATTACTAATAAGTTGTCTTATGTCAGTAATTAAGATTATTTCTAAAGTGATTAAGATTCTGTACATGCTATTTACTATCCACAAGGGGGAAAAACATACTGAATAACTCAGTCTAAGACTGGAGACCATGTGCTGTTTCTAGCTGGGAATCCCAAACATAAAAGAAACATATAGCATTGGCAGAGATGGGTTGGGACCTATTGGAATCATCCATGCTTCACATGGATGCATACTTGGGCTACGCCAGCCCCTAGCTTCAAGGAAACTTAAAACCACGTTCTTCTCTTTCCTAGACCACTATCACCTTCTCCTGCCTTGTCTTTCCCTAGCTAGGCAAAAGACTGACTGATGAGACAGGAGAAACTATGGAGGTACTATTGGGAATGCTATCTTATCCAAGGAAACACCCTGTCTCCTAAATAAATAGGTGCATTCAGAGTCACTCAGACCTGCAGTCAGTCACTCTAGGATCACATGGCCAGAAAGCCTGGCTACTGAAGAAGGAGACTAACCATTACCTCATTCCCATACAGCATACACTCCCCTGCTGCCATGAGGTGAGGTTGATGTGGGGGTTATGCACTGACTGGCACACACATTCTGAAAAGTGAGGATGGAGAAACTAAGCACTACCATGACTCAGACATTGCTTTATCACAAGCGAATTACAGGATACACACCCACACATGAGCATAAACACACACACACACACACACACACACACACACAGAGTCATTTTTTTAGGGTTTTTTCAACCTGTTAAAGGAAAACAAGCACACAAAAAAATTCCTTACATTATAAAGGACTCAGGATCAGCTGAACCAATACCACAGCAAACAATGAAAATGTGTATTTTCTGAGTCAGATGACATCAGAAACATTCAAATGATGATGAAGGGCAAGTAACACCAAACAGAAGGTTGTAGATTCTGCTCAGTACTGCTCTGGGCCTCGTCCCAAACACAACTAAAAATAGGTTGATTTAACTGCTGAATAGAGGGCTGCATTGTGAAAACCAGCTGAAAATTGATTCCTTAATGTCATGTGCTAGTTATTTTCCCAGTACATCACACTTCACTAATATGTTAATAGTACACACTATATTCTATATCCAGAATAGGGTTGAATTTTATACCAACCCTTTGAGGACGAGCGTAGAAATCAGATGCAGCTGTTTGCTCTAGCTGTGAAACTTAAGTGACATGTGAAGTTGTAACCTTTCTTTGTGCTCCTTCACCCATATGAAAAAAATTTGAAAAATGGGTGTTGTGTCTACCTAATAAGTGAATTATCAACCGAAGTGGTAGATGAACAAAGTTTCATAAACACCAAAATGCTACAGAGATGTAAGGCATTTATAGCAGCTGCAATCCACTCATCTTTCCTAAGAAATAAAATGAGGTCCTATTTTCTTTACTCATCTAGCCCTAGGGTCAGCACAGAGATTCTCTCACTCCATCACACCCTAGTTTTGCTGGACTGATTGTAAGTATAGTGAATTCTGGTCATTCTGGCCTCACCATTGAAGCCAGAACTGTGTTAACCACCCCAAGTTTCCTAGAACCAGCATGAGGTAGACAGAATTTCAGCAGCAGAAAATTTAATACAAACCCCACCTAAAAATGGATGCTCTGAAATGGCTACGAGTCCCCAAGGTGGCTGCATCCTAGACCAACTCTCACAGAGTCAATTTATTCTTCTAGATAATTTCGATAACTCTAGAAAATTCTCCTCTTTCTGCTGGAGTTTTCATTTGAATGCAATCCTTGAAGACAGAATTACACCACTGGGTTACTATTTGCAAAAAAGCCAGAGTCCAGGGACTTGGTGTCATTATCAAAGAGGAGGAAGAAGGAGTCTTGAGTTTGACCGGAAAAACGAGGCTGGTGTGGACGGAGCGTGGGGAGAGAAAGGCAAAGGTGCAAACGGAGGCAGCGGGGCGGGGGTGGGGGGGGGGGGGCAGTCCATGCAGGAATTCACAGGCTATGGAAAAAAATGTTTGACTTTGTTACGGGGAATGACTAAAGAGTTTTGAGGAGAAGAGTGAGAGGTGGTATTTATAATCAGAAAGAATAAATACAGCTTCAAATTGGAAAACCGTCTTGATGAATTAAGAGGCTTTCATAGTCTCACTGGCAAAGGTCATGCTAGCCTAGATGAGGATGTTGAGAGGGGACATGGAAAGAAGGAGGTTTACTGCAGACCTTTAGGGAGAAACAGCAATAACACTTGGGGATAGACTGAATTCAGAGAGTGAGAGAAGAGTGCCTCATGTTTCTGTGTGCAATTTCCCAGAGTGGTGCTATTTACCTAGATCAGAGGATCAGAGGCAGGGGATGATGCTGAAGGTCATGCGTTCGAGCACGGAGGAGTTGAATCTGAGTCACGACTGAAATGATTCCTTTGGGATGAAACAGTTGATATGAGAAAGAGAAAAGAGGAATTTATCGCGGAAATTTTTTGAGTGTTGGGGATACAGGAAACAAAGCCCAGATGAAGGGATGGGTATAATACAGGCAGGGCCCCTCCTAAGTAACAAGTTGAAAGGATGGCTCCAGATATGGGTAGCTTCCTGGTTTGGGCTGAGGGAAGCTGAGTTTCCAAATGATGCCTTTTATTTTCTTTTGGGTGGAAGAAAAAGGGTTATCGGTAGAGAATGACATGAGAAATGCAAAGTGTGAGGGTAGAAAGTTTGAAGTAGTTGTTGAAAGCTTAAAAAGTATGTAGATCACAGAAATAAAGGGCAGTTACACCAGTTGACACCAGGCTGTGCTTGGGCGTAAAGGGAGTTGGGATATAAAAAAGTTTGGGCTTAAAGGGAGCTGTAATATAAAATGTTCCTGAAATTGTAGGCCATGGTGTGGAAATTACATATGTATGTACATGTGTGTGTATGTATGTCCATATGTGTGTACTATACACACATGTATGCACACATACATATGTATACATATATAGTTAGAATTATTCATGAGTTCTGATTAGGACTAATTAGAATAATCAATCATATATATATATACACACATACATATACACATATATATACACACATAAACACACATATGTACATATGAAAGAAAAGCAAGAGTAAGACTAATAGAGGGAAAAGCAGGGACTAGATAATTATGCTGAAAGAAAAAGAACAACTGTGCTCCGAGAAGGGGTTGAGATATTGTTTAAAATCTGAAATAGAGGGGGATGAGTCAACTCCGGAGAGCTTCAGGGCCTTTGGGGTGTCAGGGAAAAAAACCAGGGCTAAGAGTATATTGTGCATAGTACGTTCAGAAATTAGGTGAAGAGGTCATCACAACTGACCACTGTTCTTTATTTTTTTTTTTAATTTTTTTTTAACGTTTATTTATTTTTGAGACAGAGAGAGACAGAGCATGAACGGGGGAGGGGCAGAGAGAGAGGGAGACACAGAATCGGAAGCAGGCTCCAGGCTCTGAGCCATCAGCCCAGAGCCCGACGCGGGGCTCGAACTCACGGACCATGAGACCATGACCTGAGCCGAAGTCAGACGCTTAACCGACTGAGCCACCCAGGCGCCCCCGACCACTGTTCTTTAAAAGAGGTAAGTAAGCGATTTAAAATTTCACTCTCAAATGAAAGGATTCACCTTGAGTTCAGACCATCTTTGAGGAATAATCTTCTCTACATTGCTATGGTTTCACACAGAAGTACTGTAAGAGGTAACAGGCCAGTGGGAACATATTTGTTACTCTCTCTCAATTCAAAACCCTTTTTTATTTTCACTCACCTCCCCTGCTTTTACTGAGTCAATATGTCACAATTAGGAAAGAGAGCCTTTTAAGCAACTTGAGCAATGTAAGAAGTACTAAATTTAAAGAGGGAAGGAAGGAAGCAATTACCCCTTTTGGTGTATTCCATGCATTAGCTGTAATTTCCACTGCCCATTTTCTGAAAACTCACGTCTGTACCATTTATGGTGAAAGGCAAGTCAGACTTGCCGCAATCACCCAACATTCCAATTCAAGTCACTCTGGGAAGAATTTCAACTCGGAAACAGGCTGCAGAAATCTTCTACTGGTTTGAACATACCCACTGGTGGACACGGTATTCAGCGTATATTAGAAAATAAATTCTAATTTGATAACTCAACACTAGATAAAAAGTAAAACTATTGTGAGAGCAGTCCTTTCTAACACTCTCCCCTATCCATGTTCACATTGCAAGTAGGGTATATTTAAATGTTCCTTAAAAATCTGCTAAATAGATCTCAGGATAAGCAAAAACTAGCTTACTTCTTAAACAACGAAACAAATTCATCACTTAGAAGATAATAGTGTATAAAACAAGTGATGTACTAAAACAATGATGATGCAAACTTTCATTTCACATTTACCAAATTATGAGATTACTACACTGAGAGCTGCAAAAACAAATCTAACCGAAACCAGAATTGGACTTAAATTACCTTTTTAAATCCAATGTATTCAAGTAAAATGTGCAAATCCTTGCTCATCTCACCACAGTTTTCTTTTTCAGAGAACAGAACTTACACATTTATTTCAGCCGTTCCATAAAAAAATCAATCTTTGAATTTCAATATTTATTTAAAAATATGAACCAAGTAACAAAATCCCAGTATCAATGGCCATTTTAGAGTATCAGGAAATAATATTTTGGAGACGGATTTTTCACCCTGTTTTTTTTTTGGTTGAAAACCTTCAAAGGTGCATTAACAGTCAGGAAATCAGACTTCATTCATTCCATGGTTTTAATGAGTATCAGCTAAGTATCAAGCCCTACCCAAACTTCTGTGCACAAAGTCAAATGGAGAAAGAGGCCCATTAAGGCAACAAAGGCAGCATATAGGCTGTGTTAAAAAGGTGTGGTCAATCCTTTGGGAACAGAAATAATTTGGGCACATTGCTATCTGTAGGATGGGAAAATTGCACTGACAGAGCCCCAGAAAAGCCACTTTAACCTCATCAGATGGACGTCTGTTGTCATAAAATGAACTTAGTGCATTCATATTTCTGAGGATTTGCAATTTTCCGAGGTTTTTCTCAATGATGTTGCCAGCATGATCAGAAATGCTTTAACACTCCAAACCACTTAACTCTGTGGTAATGAAATAATCCAATAACCTATCAGGGAAATTTTATAGTGTTATCAGGAAGTTTCTAAAACAAATACATAAATTATAATAACAGGGAAAACAGTACCTTAAACTGTAATAAAATGTACATGAAAAGTAAAACTGTGATTGAAGAAAATTTCCAAATTTATTATAGTTCTCAGCATCTCTCCCAAGCTGGTGATGTAGAAATCTTGATGCAAACAAGTCTAAAAATGCTATCTATGGAAACCACTTACATTTATAATCTTGCTGCTTTAGTTGCATATTCAATCTGAATAACAATGAGCTCAACTATTCCAGATCATAAATATATGTTTATTGTTATTTTTCCCTACTTAACAATATTGAAACTGACACATCTCACATTCTTTTTCATGCTAACTAGGAGTTTGTCTGCACTACTGAGTTACAATAAATATGAATGTGAAAAAACAGAAGACATTAAAATTTGAAGACGCAAACCCTAAGTCAAAATACAAACAATAATCCCAGATATAAACTTAGGAAATACGAAAGGAAATCATCAAAAAGACAGCAATATTCTCAATATATGCACAGTATTTTTTGCCAAGAAGCAAGTAACAAATGATCACTGAAAAATAATGAGATTGGCATTACTCCAATCATTAGACCAATAATATTTACTGTCTCCTAGGCAAAAACATCTAAGAAATATACAAAAATTACTAAAAATTAAAATATTTTTCACGTGATTAACCTCTAACATTAATATTAGCACACACATCAGCATGTGAAGCAAAATAGGGCAAGTCTAACAAGAAAGAGGAAAATAAAGATTTAAGTATATCAATAAACTAGACAGAGTACATTCAACTGGGGTTTATCCGAGAAGACATTGTTAAAAGAGTCAAGATTCAAAACGACCTCTGAATGAGAAACAGAAATTTGCTATGTGTGGCTAACAAGCTAGGATAACAACTCATGCATTTAAGATAGCAGGGAAATGCCAAGTCCTGAATTTTATACTTTCAAGGATTAATCTCTTTTTTTTTTTTTAACGTTTATTTCTTTTTGAGGGAGAGAGAGAGCATGGGCGAGGAGGGGCAAAGAAAGAGAGACACAGATTCCGAAGCAGGCTCCAGACTCTGAGCTGTCAGCACAGACCCCGACGCGGGGTTCGAACTCAAGAACCATGAGATCATGACCTGAACTGAAGTAGCCCCTTAAATGACCAAGCCACCTAGGCGCCCACCACTCGAGGATTAATCTTTATACATTTCTTTGGCCCTTCAAAAATAATCTCCATCAAAGAAATTACTTCTCTATTTTCTTAAAAAGAAGCCACTGAAAACAGTTTAACTTGGAGGTTATAGGACTTCTTCAGACTGCACAGCTTCATATTCTATTTATTTGTGGTCTCCAGCAGGCCACCTACTTCTAACCATACCTCTTTTTTTGTTTTTAATTCTTCTCTTTTTCTATGGGAAATGGAAAAAGAAAGTAACCTAATTAGAAAAACAGGAAAAGGGGGAGCCTGGGCGGCTCAGTCTTTTGAGCATTTGACTCTTGATTTCAGCTCAGGTCATGATCTCATGGTCGAGGATTCAAGCCCGCCCCCCCCCCCCCCCCCAATCAGGCTCTGCTCTGAGCACGGAGCCTGCTCAGGATTCTCTCTCTCTCATTCTCTCTGCCCCTCCCCTGCTTGCACTTTCTCCCTCTCTCTCTCAAAATAAATAAATAAACATTAAACACAAAGATTCTTTCTTTCTCTCTCCCTCTGCTCCTCTCTCCTGCTTATATATTTTGAATCTCTAAAAACGTAATTAATTAGTTAATTAATTCATTAAAAGAAACACAGGGAAAAGTAAAAAATCAATGAAGTCCTAGAGGAAGGATAAGAAATAAAGTTCACAGTTTTTCTCTAAGGTACCTGTGACAGATACTCTGGAATCACAGTGCCCTGTGTTGTTGTTTACTTTCAGTTCTGCTTTGCAGGTTAAAAATAATTAACTCTTAATCAGGTTTGTGAGTTCAAGCCCCACATTGGGTGTAGGGATTACTTAAATTACAAAAATTATAAAGTAACCTGGAGGAAAGCTTCTTTATTTGCTTTTTTTTTTTTTTTTGAAAGAGACAGAGAGAGTTTTGCACTAGCGTGGGACCGAGAGAGGGAAAGAGAGAATCTTAAGTAGGCTCACTCTCAGCTCTGAAATAAAGAGCCAGACACTCAACCAACTGAGCTACCCAAGCCCCCCTGGGGGACAGTTTATTTATTTTGAGAGTGGGGAGAGGTAGAAAGAAGAGAGAACCCCAAGCAGGCTCCCTACGCAAGGTGTAAACCCACAAACCCCAACACACCAATGCCAGCCAAAATCAAGAGCCTGATGCTCAACCGACTGAGCCACCCAGATGCCCCCTGGAGGGTAACTTGTTAATGAAGGCTTGTGATCATCCACTTGACTACTACTCGGCCCTGCACTCACCCTAAGTAATACTTTTCACTCAGTCTATCTTCTTCCTACCTATAGTTCCCAGTCAGATACCCTATGCCAGAGAAAGGCCCAGCACGAAATGGGTCTAGTTATACAACATTGAAAAAATCCACACGGCCTAATTAAACAATAAACCAAAGCTTTCACTCACATATGGGCAGACAACCAAAAGTCACCATATCTCCAAGGAAAAGCAACAACATGAGCAAGAAAGAACAGAACAAAGTGCTAATTTAAGCCACAAAAGAAAAACACACAAACGAATAACATTCACATAATCAAGAGGGGTGCTATAGCCATAAAAAATAACTGCATGATCTAAAGAGAAGCAATTAAAACATTAGAGAACATTAAAACATTTAATGTTTTTAAAGCATTAACACATAAAATAACATTTAGAAAGCTACAAGATTGTCAGTTTAAAAATCAACTGAAGGTCTGTAACACATAATTGAATATACTGCCCAGGATGTAAGTATGAGGAGGAAAATATGAAAGAAAAACAAAGAGAAAAATAAAGCAGGTAAAAGATGTGACTAATGAGCATTAATATCAGGGGGAAAAAAGTGAAAACAAAATGGAACAGAGGAATGAATCAAAGAAATAATGGGGCAGGGGGATCCTAAATCTGAATGGCACAAGTATTTATAAATAAAAGGAATATAAACCTTTAATACCTAGACCAATCATAATTAAGGCTTCCCATGCAGTATCAGTATTGTTCTTTTGTTAGAGCCAAGTAGTACTTTCTTCATTACCATGAGTGAAGGGTAGCAGAAAAAAGTCAGATTTAATATGGACATAATACATTAGCACCAAAATGAAGATTAAAATATCATCAGTGTGCACTAATGACAAAGATTGTATAGTAATTCAGAGAGAAAGATGACTACTTTTTCAGCTGTTATCATCTGCTGAAGGTTGTAACAAAACTATTATATTTGGTAAGAGAAAATTGATAAGATTTAAAAAAAATTCTTAGAATATCTGTGTATGTGTACTAATTTAACCATTCTTTTCTAAAATTTTTTTTGAGTTTATTCATTTTGAGAGAGAGAGAGAGAGAGAGAGAGCACAAGCAGGGGAGGGGCACAGAGAGGGAGAGAGAGGATCCCAAGCAGGCTCCTCAATGCCAGCACACAGACCAATGTGAGGCCAGAATGATGAACCGCAAGATCATGACCCAAGCCGAAACCAAGAATCAGAAGCTTAACCGACTGAGTCACACAGGTGCCCCCTAATTTAACCATTCTTGAACAGAAGCAAATTCTAAAACCTATTCTCTAAGATTCCATAGTATTCTAATATTTTTGAATATTAATTAAACAGTATATATTCCACTTATTTATACTCTTCCAACTGTTTCAAAAAAATGTTAGTCACAGTGAAAACCTTATATGTTATTTCTTATACTAAGTTACACATTTCAATTTATAGACCCAACAAAAAACTGAGAAATAATATTAACTCTCAAAATGTGAAAAAGGCGTTATAAAAATTCTTATATTTTGCTTAAATGTATCTTTCTAAATTATAAGTATAGATTAATGCAAAATTATCTATTAACACTTACACAATTTCAATGCCAACAAAAAGTTCACATAAATTTATAATTATATTTGGATTGTTAGGTTTAAAACATATACTTTTTTACTTTTAATCCTATAATCTTATATTTTACCCTGACTTAATCATGGATAATAATTTCTTCATCTGGAGAAATCCTTTCTGGAAATAAATTTACCTCCCAAATCCCCTAATCTGTCTTCAAAATATTCTTTAGAAAGCATCTATGAAATGAGAAATTAAAATTTCTAGAAATGACTATTTAATGAACATTTTTTAAACTTTTAACCTTTTAAAAATGTAGGGGTGCCTGGGTGGCTCAGTTAAGCGTTTGACTCTGGTTCAGGTCATGATCTCACACTCCGTGTGAGAATATAAATATGGAGGATGTAAGGGGTCGGAGGGGCTCTTTAGTAAAGAGTTTTATGACGTCTGCAATAGGTTGGAGTAGACCATATGGCCCTACAATGTTTGGTCCTTTGCGGAGTTGTATTTATCCTAATACTCGGAGCCTGGAGCCTGTTTCAGGTTCTGTGTCTCCCTCTCTCTCTCCGCCCCTCACCCACTTGTGCTCTCTCTCTCACACAAAATAAATAAAACATTAAAAAAAATAAAATGAAAATTTTTAAATTTACTTCAACTATACTACCTAACATCTTCCCACATATTTAAGGCAAAAGAAATAGCTGATGAACAACATAGGGGTGTCCATAAATGTGGAAAAACTCAGCCCAGCACCCCCAAGTACTTTAGAGAGTTAACCTATGCTTCTCCGATGCTCTTAGAGTTACTGCTGTGTATCAATAGACTGTTAGAAATAAGTTTTGTGGGAAGGGAAAGTCCCAGATGGTGACATAGCAAAGGCCTGAACTCACCTCCTCTCCTGGACACACCAAATCTACAGCTACATGTGGAATAACTCCTGCAGAAAAAGAACTGAAAAGTTCTCCCTCCACTTCTCCCTCTTTATTGTGAACAACTCCCTCCACAATAAAGGATAAAAGTGCAACAAGGAAGGGCACCTGGGTGGCTCAGTCAGTTGAGCGGCTGAGTTCGGCTCAGGTCATGATCTCACAGTTCATGAGTTCGAACCCCACACTGGGCTCTGTGCTGACAGCTCAGAGCCTGGAGCCTGTTTCGGATTCTGTGTCTGCCTTTCTCTGCCCCTCCCCCATTATGCGCTGTCTCTTTGTCTCAAAAATAAACATTAAAAAAAAATTTGTTTTAAGTGCAGCAAGGAGATCACAGAGATATGGTTTCACCAAATACCCCACCCCTGCACGGCAACTTACAACAGGGAGGTAACTCCCATGTCTGGAGCCTCTGCCTTAGGGATGAGAGATTCATGTGATATAGGAGGCACCCCAACTCTGGGAACCTGCACTGGGCAGATGAGCCCCTAAAAATATCTACCTATGGAGACCAACAGGGCTTATGTCTAGGGGATGGAGAGAAGGAAGATTGTGGGGACCTCAGATACTCCTCTTGAGGGACTCAAACTATCAGAAACAGAGTTCTAGCCAAACTACCAAACCCAGTGCACTGCGCAGACAGCAGACTGAAACACACCCCCACAACCTGCCTGTATGAAGGGCCCATCCACTCATCCTGGAGCTTCAACCTGAGAGATAGGCTTCAGGTATACCACACACCTAGTGGCTACAGAGAAGCTCCCAAGAAATGTAGGCAGGGAGATACCATCTTTGAGCCCCTCTTGGCCTCACCACACTTCCTTGGTACCGCCGAAAAAGGAGCTCATACACTCGTCTGAAGTGTTGCAAGATACACCTAAGGGACACATCTAGATCTCCTGATCTGGAGGTCAATATGGTTTATGACTGCAGTCTCTCAGGATCATGTATACTGGTATGTTTTAAAAGGTGTTGCCTGAGGATCTGGCTTCCAATTAGACTGAAACTAGAAATTTTCCCTTTGGGAAAGTGGCAGGCCTCGTCACACCCTAAAGAACTGGGACCTATCAAGAACACAGTCAGCTACTTCAACAATCACAGAGGTTTGAGAGATGAAGAAGGGCTAAAGCAATGGTGAAGGAGAAGATGGCATCTCTTAAACAAGAGGCCTCACCATCAAGCCTGAGAGGGGTAACTATTTCACCTAACACACAGATACAAACACAGTCAAGCAAAACGAGGAAACAGAGAAATATGTTCCAAACAAAAGGACAAGACTTCAGAAAAAGACCTTAATGAAATAAAAATAAAATATCTACCTGATAAAGAGTTCAAACTAATGACCGTAAAGATGCTCACCAAATTCAGAAGAATGAATACAGTAAGAACCTCATCAAAGACATAAAACAAAGTACCAAAGTGAAGTCACAGAGATGAAGAATAACAATCATTGAGTTGAAAAATACACTAAAAGGGTTCGAAAGCAGACTAGATGAAGCAGATCAGCAACCTGGAATCAACAGGGAAGTGTCTCCCACACAGATGGAAATTGAATATATGGAAAAGATGTTTCATGCAAATGGAAACAAAAAGAAAGCCAGAGTAGTCACAAAAAAATAGACTGTAAAACAGTAGCTGTGGGTGCCTCAGTCGGTTAAGCATCCTACTCTTGATTTAGGCTCAGGTTATGGTCTCACGGTTTCATGAGTTCAAGCCCCACAGCAGGCTCTGTGCTGACAGTGCAGAGCTGCTTGGGATTCTCTCTCTCTCTCTCTCTCTCTGCCACTCCACTGCTCATGCTATCCTTGTCTCTCTCAAACACAAACTTAAAAAAAATATCGATTACAAAATAGTTTAAAATAAAATTGTAACAAAAGACCAACAGGGCATTTCATAATGATAAAGGGGGTTAACCCAAGAAAAGGACACAACAGTTGTAAATATTTATGAACCCAAGGAGTACCTAAATATACAAAGCAAATATTAATAGACCAAAGAGAGAGATTTAAAGCAATACAATGATAGTAAGGAACTTTAATAATCTACTCACATCAATGGATAAAGTATCCACAAAAAATAAATAAGGAAACATCAACCTTAAACAATACATTAGACCAGATGGACTTAATAGATATGTATAGAATATCCCATCTAAAAGCAACAGAATACACCTTATTCTAAGGTGCAGATACACTATTCCCCAGGATACGTCACATGTTAGATACAAAATAAGTCTCAGTAAATTTAAGAAAAATGATATCTTATTAAGCTTCTTCTCTGACCACAATTGTATGAAACGAGAAATTAATTACAAGAAGAAAAATGGAAAAACCACAAATAGGTGGAGATTAGATAACATGCTACTGAACATGAATGGATCAATGAAGAAATCAAAAAGGGAAAATAAAATAATAAAATAGGTCAAGACAAATGAAAATGGAAATATCACAATCCAAAACTGCAAAAGTAGTTCTATCAGGGAAGTTCCTAGTGATACAGGTCTACCAACAGAAATAAAAACACCAAACAGACAATAAAAAAAGAAGACAGTTGATGGACATTTCGGCTCTTTCCATAATTTGGCTATTGTTGAAAGTGCTGCTATCAACATTGGGGTATAAGTGCCCCTATGCATCAGCACTCCTGTATCCCTTGGGTAAATTCCTAGCAGTCCTATTGCTGTGTCATAGGGTAGATCTATTTTTAACTTTTTGAGGAACCTCCACACTGTTTTCCAGAGTGGCTGCACCAGTTTGCACTCCCACCAACAGGGAAAGAGGGTTCCCGTTTCTCTACATCCTCGCCAGCATCTATAGTCTCCTGATTTGTTCATTTTAGCCACTCTGACTGGAATGAGGTAGTATCTCAGTGTGGTTTTGATTTGTATTTCCCTGATGAGGGGTGACGCTGAGCATCTTTTCATGTGTCTGTTGGCCATCTGGATGTCTTCTCTGGAAAAGTGTCTATTCATGTCTTCTTCCCATTTCTTCACTGGATTATTTGTTTTTCGGGTATGGCGTTTGGTGAGTTCTTTATAGGTTTTGGATACTAGCCTTTTATCTGAAATGAAGACGTGGTTTATATATACAATGGAATACTATTTGGCAATGAGAAAGAGTGAAATCTAACCATTTGCAGCAACATGGATGGAAGTGGAGGGTATTATGCTAAGTGAAATAAGTCAGTCAGAGAAAGACAGATACCGTATGTTTTCACTCATATATGGATCTTGAGAAACTTAACAGAAGACCATGGGGGAGGGGAAAGGGAAAAAAAAGTTATGGGGGGGTGGTTGGGGGGAGGGAGGCAAACCATAAGAGACCCTTGGATACTGAGAACAAACTGAGGGTTAATGGGGGGGTGGAGAAGAGGGAAAAGTGGGTGATGGGCATTGAGGAGGGCACTTGTTGGGATGAGCACTGGGTGTGGTATGGAAAACAATTTCACAATAAATTATATTTTAAAAAAAGAAAAAGGGGCGCCTGGGTGGCGCAGTCGGTTAAGCGTCCGACTTCAGCCAGGTCACGATCTCGCGGTCCGTGAGTTCGAGCCCCGCGTCAGGCTCTGGGCTGATGGCTCGGAGCCTGGAGCCGGTTTCCGATTCTGTGTCTCCCTCTCTCTCTGCCCCTCCCCCGTTCATGCTCTGTCTCTCTCTGTCTCAAAAATAAATAAACGTTGAAAAAAAAAATTTAAAAAAAAAAAAAGAAAAAAAAAAGAAGACAGGAAGCTCAAAGTTAGTAGAAGCAAGGAAATAACAAGGATTAGAGCAAAAACAGAGACAAAAAAAGACAAGAGAAAATATTAAAGACACTAACAGCTGGTTGTTTGAAAAGATAAAACTGATGGCACCAAGAAAAAAAGAATTCACAACTAATACACAGAAATATTAAGGATCATAAGCAACTACTATTACAAATTATAAGCCCACATGTTGGACAACAAAGAAGAACAGAATAAATCCCTAGATACATACAATCTATCAATACTGGATCATGATAAAAAAGAAAATTTGAATAGACCAATTACCAGTAAGTAGAGATTGAATCTATAAGAAAGAAACTTCCAACAAACAAATGTCCAGGACCAGATGGCTTCAGGGATGAATTGTAACAAACATTCAAAGAGCATTTAATACCTTTTCTTCTCAAATTCTTCCAAAAAATGGAAGACAAACGAAAGTTTACGAAGTCATTTTATGAGGCTGGCATTACCCTGTACCAAATCACAGAAGGACACCACAAACCAAGAATATTATAGGCCAATGTCACTTATTAACCTAGATGCAAAAATCCTCAATTTTTAAAACATTAGCAAACTAAATTCAACAATACATTTAAAAATTCATTCACCATGATCAAGTGGGATTTATTCAGGGATGGAAAGATGGTTTAATGACCAAAAATCAATATTATTCATTTACCACTTTAAAAAAATAAAGGAAAAAAATCATATGATCATCTCAATAGAATCAGAAAAAGCATTTAACAAAATTCAGCATCAATTATAAAAACTCTCAGCAAAGTGGCTATAGAGGGAACATATGTGAACATAATAAAGGCCATATATGACAAACCCGGAGTCAACACGATACTCAGTGGAGAAAAAGTGAAAGTTTTTCCTCTAAGATCAGAAACAAGACAAGGGTATCCATTCTCAACACTTCCATTCAACATAGCACCGAACGTCCTAACCACAGCAGTTAGGCAAGAACAAAAATAAAATAAAAAGCATTCAAACTGCAAGGGAGAAAGGAAAACTGTTCTGTGTAGATGACATGATACTATATATGGAAACCCTGAAGACTCCACCAAAATACTATTAGACTAATAAGTTAATTTAGTAAAGTTTCAGGATACAAAATCAATACATAGGAAACTGGTGCATTTCCACACACTAATAACAAACTATCAGCAAGATAAGGTAAGAAAATTTACTATTGCATCAAAAAGTATAAAATATCTAAGAACAAATTTAATTTAATTAAGTAGAAGAAAGACCTGTATGGTGAAAACTCTACGACAATGATGAAAGAAACTGAAAGAGACACAACTAAATGGAATATTCCATGCTCATGAATTGGAAGAATTAATATTTTTAAATGTCCGTAATCCCCAAAGGTGTCCACAGAGTTTGTGCTATTCTTACCAAAATGTCAATGACATTTTTTCATGGAACACACAAAAAAAATAATTCTAAACTTTGTATAAAACCACAAGAGATTCTGAATAGATGAAGCAATCTTGATAAAGGACAAAGTTGGAGGCATCATACTTCCTGATTTCAAACTATACAAGAATACAGTAATCAAAACATTAAGGTATTGAAATAAGAACAGACACATAGATCAATGGAACAAAAAAGAGAGTACACAAAATTCCCCCCATATACATGGTCAATTAATTTACAACAAAGGAGCCAAGAACGTAAAATTGAGAAAGGAAAGACTCTTCAATAAATGGCAATGGGGACACTGGACAGCCACATGCAGAAGGATGAATCTAAGACCCCTATCTTACACCATACACAAAATTTAACTCAAAATGGATAAAGACTTGCATGTAAAACCTGAAACCATCAAACTCCTAGAAGAAAACATAGGCAGTAAGCCTCTTGACATAGGTATTGACATTAAATTTTTAGAACTGACTCTAAAAGTAAATAAAACAAAAGTAAAATAAACAAGTGGGGCTCCATCAAACTAAAAAGCTTCTGCATTGGAAAGAAAATCATCAAAAAATGAAAAGGCAACCTAATCAAGGGAGAAAATATTTGCAAATCATATACTCAATAAGGATTAATATCTAAAATATCAACAATAAAAACAGTTTAATTTTTAGAAGATGAGCAAAGGATTTAAACATTTCCCAAAGAAGATATAACTATAACAACAAACACATGAAAAGATGTTCAACATGGCTCATTATCAAGAAACTACAGGGGCGCCTGGGTGGCGCAGTCGGTTAAGCGTCCGACTTCAGCCAGGTCACGATCTCGCGGTCCGTGAGTTCGAGCCCCGCGTCAGGCTCTGGGCTGATGGCTCAGAGCCTGGAGCCTGTTTCTGATTCTGTGTCTCCCTCTCTCTCTGCCCCTCCCCCATTCATGCTCTGTCTCTCTCTGTCCCAAAAAATAAATAAACGTTGAAAAAAAAAATTAAAAAAAAAAAAAAAAAAAAAGAAACTACAAATCGGGGGGCGCCTGGGTGGCTCAGTCGGTTAAGCATCCGACTTCGGCTCAGGTCACGATCTCGCGGTCCGTGAGTTCGAGCCCCGCGTCGGGCTCTGGGCTGATGGCTCAGAGCCTGGAGCCTGCTTCCGATTCTGTGTCTCCCTCTCTCTCTGCCCCTCCCCTGTTCAGGCTCTGTCTCTCTCTGTCTCAAAAATAATAAAATAAACATTAAAAAAAAAAAGAAAAAGAAACTACAAATCAAAGTCACAATGAGATACCATCTCACACCTATTAGAAGAAATAACAAACATTGGTGAGAATATGGAGAAAAAGGAACACTCATGCACCGTTGGTAGAAATGCAAACTGGTGCAGCCACTATAGAAACCAGTATGGAGGTTCCTCAAAAAATTAAAAAAAGAATTACCATACGATCTGTTCAGTCCACTACGGTGTATTTACTTACCCAAACAAAATGAAAACACTAATTCCAAAAGATATATGCATCCCTATGTTTACCGCATTATTATTTACAATAGCCAAGATATGGAAGCAACCCAAGTGTCCATCCTTAGATGAATGGATAAAGAAGATGTGGTATATAAACACAATGGAATATCACATATAAGTTCTGACTTCCCCAAAACCTAACTACCAGGAGCCTAATGTTGACCTGAAGCCTTAACAATAATATAAAAAATCAATTAACATGTATTCATGGGTATGTTACATGTATTATATACTGTATTCTTAGAAAGACCACATATAGGCAGACCTGCACAATTCAAACCTATGTTGTTCAAGAGCATACCAGAAACTAATAAAATGTTATATACAATTTTGCCTGAATAAAAAATACATAAAAACAAGTTTTGTGGCTCAAGTAATATTTTCATAGTTTCATTTCTCTCAAATTCTTGTTCTTTTTTGCTCTTCACGAGTCAGAGCTTCTTACATTTACAGGATTAAAAAAAAAAGTAATAGTTGAGTTTTAAAGAAAACTTACTGGCAAAATTTGGGAGCTAGTACCTTATTCCAGCATGATTCTCCTTAATAAGAAGAGAAACTGAATCAAACAATCCATAAGCATTTTACATGTCCTATCATCTGCAAGGTGTTGTACTAAATACTGTAGGAAATTTAGGGGCGCCTGGGTGGCGCAGTCGGTTAAGCGTCCGACTTCAGCCAGGTCATGATCTCGCGGTCCGTGAGTTCGAGCCCTGCGTTGGGCTCTGGGCTGATGGCTCAGAGCCTGGAGCCTGTTTCCGATTCTGTGTCTCCCTCTCTCTCTGCCCCTCCCCCGTTCATGCTCTGTCTCTCTCTGTCCCAAAAATAAATAAACGTTGAAAAAAAAAATTTTTTTTTAAAAAAAAATACTGTAGGAAATTTAAAAAGGAGAGATCTTCAGTTCTTTTTCTCCCTGTCTTTTCTCCCATACTGTCCAAAATAAAAAGTCCATGAGTGTCTTCTCTGTTCTTTCCTCATTTCCTTAACATACCGGAGAGTTTCTCAAATTTTCCCAAACAGAATTACTCTTTTTTTTAGTGTTTATTTTCGAGAGAGAGAGAGAGAGAGGCAGACAGAGGGAGGGAGAGGCAGAGAGAGAGGGGGACAGAGAATCCAAAGCGGGCTCTGTGCTGACAGCAGCAAGCCAATGTGGGGCTTGAACTCAAGAACCTGACGCTTAACTGACTGAACTACCCAGGTGCCTATCAAACAGAAGTACTCTCATGAGGAAGGAGGTGAGCTACGTACACTCAGGTATTAATGGAATAAGCTCAATGCTTAAAAAGAATTTCTTTCTGTTAAAACTTGAAAATTCCTATGAATTAGGCACTTAATTTTATTCCTTACATAGCCTTATTTATTTCATTGTAACTGTTTGCCCTCAAAACTACAAGCAAAGCTAATACTTTGGTAAACTGTACCATATTTAGCCTGTGGCATTTCTTGGGGTGCCCAGGCCAATGTAGAAAGAACAGACTAGCGATTTTTGGGTTTTTGCTTTCTCCAAGCAGGCTCATGTGCCATGTTCCACATTCCTCCTGTCCCACAGAGTCCCTAGATGCCTATCCTCCCCTACAAAACCCAGGGCAGTAGCTCACAGAAAACTTCAGGATGATTTCATGGACTTTGGATATTGGAATAATCAGGTATTAAAATAGACATCTGTTTTTACTGAAGCACAACAAATCCAACGTGTAGGCTCAATTTATTTTCATTTCCAATCCAGTTAATTTGGGCAGACAAATTTAAAGAAATAAAAAAGAAACTAATAGATTTCCTAAGAATATTAGCATACTAAAATTATCATGTGACATTAGCATTTGCAAAGAAAATTATAAATTAATCCTTGCTGTGCCATTCATTTTTATTTATTTATTTTCAATTTACATCCAACTTAGTTAGCATATAGTGCAACAATGATTTCAGGAGTACATTCCTTAATGTGCCATTCATTTTTTAACAAGAAGCGAGATTTGTTTAAAATGTGGACACACATTATGAAGGGTACAGAGAAAGGAGACTTACTTTCTTCCCCTCACCTATGTGTGCTGTTACTTTTTAAGAAGAACACGTTGCTTTTGTAAGTAAGAAAAGAAGAAGAACTAGAGAGCTTGATATTTTTATCTATACACAGGACAAATTTCTTTTCTAGTAACCTTTTAAAAAGTGCATTGATCTAAAAGAATTAATGTACTAGTTACAAATATATGCTCTAGTCAACAGCTGAAAATACTCAATCTGTTTCATTGTCCCAAGTGAATGACCTGAAGGCCCCTGACCACTGGCAATTTATAAGGCCATCTCTATGCATGGCTTGTAATTCTGTTTAAGCAAATTAAAATCAAGCTTATCTTAAACCACCAGGCCAGAACAACTAGTGTTCCACCTCCTCCCCAATTCTACCAGCAAACTGCCACGGATATTCAGATGGGTCACTTATCTCAGTCCAAGAAAGGAGACCTCCAGGTACAGGTGCTGACTCTTTTTCAGATGAATTTCACCTGGCCCTTTTCCAAGCACCATAGGAGAGGGATATTATAGACTCCGTGTACAAGCCCAAAGGAAAACCATAGTTCTGTGACTATCACTTTCCAATTGGACACTTGAAGTTTGATAAGAATCCTTGAAGAGCTATCATTAGAAAAGAGAGTAGCACTGAATAGTGGAAGACAACCTCACTACAACTCTCGTACATATGTGCTCCTTAGCTCTGTGCAGCATGGTACAACTTGCCAAGACGTCATCTAATCTCACAAGATTTCCAGTCAATGCCTTCCAAATTCCACAGCAATGCTTAATAGTGAAACTCCAAAATTTATATGCTCATTATTATAGTGTTCTATGTGCATGACCTTAATAGCCACAAATGTAACGTATGATACAATTTAATTATCCACAAATTTATTGAAAACACCTATGGTCTAGAGCTCTGAATTAGACATGGTCCCTGTCCTCCAGACATGTGAAATATCCTAACCTACCTTTATGAAATTTTATTGACAAAACACTTTTAAAAGAAAAAAAAACCTGAAGGATCATGATTGTTGATTTAAGTTATTACAGTATTAGCTAAATATATATAAACATATTACTAAATATAAAAGCTGTGGACTTAAATCCTGCATAATAATATAGTTTTATTTATACATAATTACTTCACAAATTAAACTGCACCGACACAAACATGCAAACATTTAAAATTTGAATTAACATTCGTTTGGCAATATTTTAATGTGACAATGGTTCTTTTGCAAATTGTTTATGGTACCGCCTGCCTACAATGGCACAAGTTCTTTTGAGTTCAGCATGTGTATATAATCACCATTTCATGAAGCAATTCCTCCAACAGTTTTCTCTGCTTGCACTACTGAAAAACCCTTTTCATAAAGTGCCCTGATGATATTTTAATCCTCATTTTGGTGCTACTGTATTATGTCCATATTAAGTCTGACTCCTCTGCTACCCTTTACTCATAATGAAAAGCGTCCGATTTAGCTCCAATGAGAGAGTAAACATGATTATAAATATACTGATTCTCCATGGCAAGACTCAATTATGACATTGTCCAATGATTCAGAATCTGTTCGTGTGTCATTATATTACTTTTAATTTATCATCAAAATAAAACACAGAATAACTTCTGTCGAGAACTTTCAGACCCAGAGAAATGCAACTGTTGGGGTGCCTGGGTGGCTGAACTGGTGAAGCATCCAACTCTTGATCTCTGGGTGGTGGTCTCATGGTTCATGAGTTCGAGTTCCATGTAGGGCTCTGCGCTGACAGCAGGGAGCCTGCCTGGAATTCTCTCTCTCCCTCTCTCTCTGCTCTTATCCCACTCCTGCTCTCTCTCTCTCTCTCTCTCTCTCTCTCTCTGTCTCTCAAAATAAATACTTAAAACTTCAAATAAATAAAATACTTAAAACTTCAAAATAAATAAAAATTTCAAAAAATGTAAAAAAAAGAATGCAACTGCCGATTCCTGGAGGTTCAAGAAAACACTCCAATGGAGAGTTTCCATTAGAGGCAGGATAAATCTAAGGATCAAATGAAGCTTATCTTGTAAACTATTATTGACTCAATTTGCAACATGCTTGAAATAAAGAAAATGTTAAACATAAGCTCTACCTCTCAAATCCATTATCAAATAAAAGATACTTTTAGAAATCCAAACCAAAGTGTGCTTTGCAATCAGACAGACTTTAGGAAGATGATTAAACCTTCTCTTTAGCATCAGTTTTCATCATCTGTAAAATGGAGATAAGAATACATACCAGCAGGGTTACCGTCAAAGCTAAATGAGATAATACAGATCGTGTTATACATAGTGTGTGATCCAATAAACGTGACTATACCTTCTTTTACTCCAGCTTATTGGGACCATGTCCTTTGGAAATAAAATTTTTAAGTAATAATTATTTTATTTCATAATTATACATGAATAAAATGTATATTCAAGAATACAACATAGATTAATTTTATGAAAATTATAAAAGGTTGACAAATGTAGTTTTGCAAATATTTAATAGAAATTTTAGAGATTAACATTTATAAGAGAATGATAGACTTATTTAAATAAAACAAATGAGCAGTATTCTTACAGTTTCAATGAGTGTTACTCTGTGGTAATCTTCACATGTGAGATGGTTTTTATGAGCTTAGTATTCATATCACGAGAACTGAAGTCATAAATCTGCTGTATCAAAAGTGATGTATTCAAAAATTTGGGTAAGTTTCATTTATGCCAAGAAAAGTCATATAAAAGTCATAACGAAGGACTTCATAAATCTGCCTACTATAAAGCTGTGTGTGTGTATACATAATTATAGACATACACAGAGACACATATGTATGTATAATTATTATTTAGGTAAATGAATATATTATAATATAATGTATATATCAACTACACAAATTTTCTATCATATAAATCTGTAATCTGTATGTACTATATACATATATGTATTATATACACACACATAAGGATACGCAATTCAATTTTTTGTAATGGTGAAATTTTAAAGAACAGTTTATAAAAGAGAGACAAGGTCAAATGTATGTAATTTCCCCCCCAAAAGCATATGTTCACATCTTTAAGACTCTATCTAAAATTACCAATGTGTGGATCTGTTCTCAGTGTAATTTGTAAAAGGTTAACATAATGCCTCAAGCTTATCTTCCTGAAAATAAAATTTTTACAAAAGTCTGATGACATATTTTTGCCAACCATCTCTTCTGGAAAACTTTAATCCCTAATTCACACACAAGTCATCACGACAAATGCTAAGAATGAGTTCAACTAGCAATAGACAAAAGAAGATTAATCACATCAATTTATTCATAATTCAATGCTCAGAAATTCATCTCACATCTGCAATAATCAAAGGTTTTGTTTGCTTTTTAAAAACAAACAAACAAGAAAACACCCCCACAGTCCTTTAGACCTAAAAAATAGGTTTAATCTCATATTCCTTGCGCATTCCTAAGGTAGCCCATACTGAAAAAGGGAATTAAGAACATTTCTATTTAATGTCAAGCCTTTAAAGAATTCCTTCAAAGGCATTATAATTTGATTAGCATAAACTATTTAGAACCTAAGATAATGTATCAAGATCATACTTTCTTTAATAGTTCTATAACTCAGATAACAGAAAATGGTCCCCAGTGAATGGGAATAATATCTGCCACTATCACATGAAATAGAATAATTAGAATTTAACCATGTATAATCTTTACATCTTAATATTCTCAGGCTTTAAGTTGTCATCTGGAGGCAGTACTTATAAAAGGATTTCCCATGTTAATTGATATTACAGGCTCTGCGTGAAAAAGTGAGGAGCACCTTTACTTTGAGCCCATCATTTTCAATACCAGTGAAGAATATTAGTAAATCCAGACTCACTGATATAAAGTTCACTACATGATACAAATTCAAAGCCTCATTCAGAATAAGACTTTCCATATTCCAAGCCTTCACGTGGTAATAAAATAGGTTTGTATTTTGTCTTTTATTTCTAATCTGAAAAATTATTTTTTTATGATAACCTACCAATATAATTGAACTTACACTGAGACAAGCAGGTAGACAGGCTTGTTTTCTCAGCCAAAGCAAACTTGTCTTAACATTACACATTTGCGGAGAAAAATTCAAAATATGTAACTTCCAGGATTGTTTTATTTTTCACACTATGCATAAAAATAATACCTAAAGCTAAAAGCAAAATAGCGTTTGGAGGAAATAGGGAAAATGTAAATTCCCATTCAAATATTGCAAAATTAGAGTCTTAATGAGTCATATTTAAAAAATTTCCTTTGACAAGAGGATGGACCAATGAATACAGCCAAATGATCAGTATGACATAAAGCTCCATAAAAATGAATGAAGTTGGCACAGGCTTTCATTCAAATAGGGATGAGACAGAACTCCAAAAGACAGTAAGAGAACAAGAGAGAGAACTCCAAATGAGAGAAGATATTTCTTCCCAGGGGGATAAAAAAAAAGGAAGACTTTGTGGAACACCTGGCTACTGAGGCAGCCTTTGAAGGACAGTACACATAAATGAGAGAATTTCAAGATCAGGGAGCAATATGAGCCGAACCACACTATCAGAAAGGTATAAGGGATGCTGAAGGGATGATGAGGACTCTATGGCCAGAATGCAGAGTATACGGGGCAACATGAGAGTGGAACAGAATAAGCTATGAAGCTAGTAGTTGAACACCTTGCATGCATACACACTTTAATTTTCTTCTGGACTCTCATCATCTATATCCCATTGTTATGGTTGAGGAATCCCCCCATCTTACATCTGTCCAAGAAGCAAAAATTGGAATACAGTCACGTTCACAGCCTTCCTTAGAGCTGGGGTATGGAAATCTAATCTAGGATATCCCCACCCAGGAAGCTAGTGAGGTGAACGGTGTAGACTGCTTCCCTGCAAGAGTGGTGGCTGCTACATCACATGTGACACCTGGTATCTTACGAGACAGGGACAGGAGCATAATTCTGGGACCTGCCTCGGGGAGCCTAGCCTTAACCTGTTTCTCAGGTTCTGGCAGAGTTCCTTGAACTGCCCAAGATCCTCTTTGATAAATTCCCACCAGAGGTAGGAATCCATTAAGGTGCTTTCAGTGAAGAATTCTGACTGATACGCCCTGCAAAAGTGCTTGACCTTTATTTTGCAGGGTATGTAAGACCAAAAGTCAGAGGCAAATTAATGTTCTCCAAATGTGAGTTTGACTTAGAAGTGTTATTTCTTTTTAGCCACTGAAGAATTTTATCAAGTTGATCACTTTTGCCCAAAATTTTACATCAAGACATATGTATTACTGAATTAATACTTGAAAGCAGTATGAATATTGATAATCTTTTAATTAGTACTCTGTGAAAGTTTTGAAATCCTTTATTTTTTTAGCCTTCAAGTTATTATTTTTTATACCAAAAATTGCCTTCTGAATCAACAAATAAGTTGTTCCCAGCCCTGATCCCAGATCAGTCTCATAAGAAACTACTCTGTAGCAATGTGGCTGTAAAAAGGACTTAATACGGCACTTGGATGGCTCAGTCGATTTAGGATCTGACTTTAGCTCAGGTCATGGTCTCATGGTTCGTGAGTTCAAGCCCCGCGTCGGGCTCTGTGCTGACAGCTCAGAGCCCGGAGCCAGCTTCAGATTCTGTGTTTCCCTCTCAGCTGCTCCCCTGCTTGTGCTCGGTCTCTCCCCTCTCTCTCTCAAAAATAAATAAACATTATTTTTTTTTTAAGAGGACTTAACAGGACACTGTCCTGCACCAACTTTGCCAACAAATACTGTTTCAACAGGGGCCAGCGATTTATGAGCTATGCAAGTGAATGCCTGGATGTGTAGCTTCAGTTTGGAGCGTGAGAGCTGTAACTAGTGTGCTACACCACCTATTTAAAAAGGCAATATTTTCATGTGATTCACTTAGAATTTGGTAAAAAGTAAGTAACTCCAAAGAGCACCCGCATCTGATGTCTCAGTACAATTTTAGGCTGGCTTTTCCATTCATTCTACTTTTTATTCAGGCAATTTATGTGAAGAGCTCCTCTTACACAGCTATTTGTTACCCTTCTTGCGGATGAATGAACTCTGGAAATGCAAACTGTGTGAAATGAGTATTTTATCCAAACGACAGACTGTCAAGAACCAACCTTTTAATTGGATGAATGACAGAGTGGCCTCAGGAGTGGTATCTGTCCTTCATTATTTGGCACAAGAAAATGAGTGTTCTGAAGTAAGGCTGTGTTGTGAGTCTAATTTAGGAACAGAGAATAAAGAGATAGACTTCCCAAAACCAACAAATATGTTCTTTGATTTTCTTGTTTCCTATTTCATATATAACTCTATATGACCACTAGGAAGAAAAAGAGTATATAATAATGATATTTTCATGCGTGTGATCAGAAAGAGAGATTATTTAACCATTAAAGGAACTGCCCAAAACAATACGTTTCAGAGAAGTATATCTGAAGAAATGTCAATTTGAATACTTAAAATTTTCTCACAATAAAAAAAAAAAAAAGTAACTGCACAAGAGAAACATGTTACAACCAAGGAAATTTTATCTTTACTAGAAATGTACTTCTTAGAACAGTAATTAAAATAGCTCTTTGAGGCCTCTGGTAGCTCAGTTGGTTAGGCATCTGACTCTTGATTTGGACTCAGGTCAGGATCTCATAGTCCACGGGATAGAGTCCCACATCCAGGTCTGAGCTGACAGCGTGGAGCCTGCTTGGGATTCTCTCTCTCTCTCTCTCTCTCTCTCTCTCTCTCTCTCACTTTCTCTCTGTCTCTCTCTTGCCCCCCTTTGTCCCTCCACTGCTTGCAAAAATAAAATAGCTCTTTTAATAGTTTGTCTTTCGTTTATAGCCCAACTCTCACTATGACTGATTTAATGTAAGGGTCTAATTCTTATTATGAGTGAGAATTTCCTTCTGTATTTCTAAGGGCCACCTTCTAAACTCAGGGCTCCTAAATTAGTAGGGTTATCTTCCTGGGTAGGCTAACCATAGCAGTGAGACTCTTTTCAACTGTCAAACTAAACCTCTGTAGAGCAATTTGTTTCCCCAACGCTTCTCTTTTCTTTTCTCCTATCTGATTCATAGCAGACCTCTACTGGAAATAAAAAGCTGTTTGTATCGTTTTTTGAAAACAAAATCAAGATATCTAAATTTATTTATTTATTTATTTTATTTATTTTTTTTTTTTTTTAATATTTTTTTTTTTTTTTTTAACGTTTATTTATTTTTGGGACAGAGAGAGACAGAGCATGAACGGGGGAGGGGCAGAGAGAGAGGGAGACACAGAATCGGAAACAGGCTCCAGGCTCTGAGCCATCAGCCCAGAGCCTGACGCGGGGCTCGAACTCACGGACCGCGAGATCGTGACCTGGCTGAAGTCGGACGCCCAACCGACTGCGCCACCCAGGCGCCCCAAGATATCTAAATTTAATCTTATGTTCTCCAAGAACCAATCCCAAGCCTATTTTACACCCAACTACCAAAGAACAACCTATCATGAATGACAAATAAAAGGTTCCCATCCACCATTTCAAATACAATCACTCTTCTAGAATTTTCCACATACTGCTACTTTGGGTATCTTCCTACAAGGCTGTTGTAATCATGAATCTCCACTACTGAAGAACATAGGACAGACAGTGCCTACCACATTAAATTCAAATAAATTATGCTATAGTTGACTCCATGCCCATCATCTGGCAATATGTCTGTTTTTTTTTTTTTCATTTCCCCACATAAAAAATGCACTCAATTTCATTAAACAGATGACTCCCAGTATTATACATATTAATATATTCTTACCAAGAATAACAGAGAGCAATGTAGTAGTATCCCCAAAGACCTAATTATACTGCAATATATAATTTATATATTGAATTGAGGTTATGATTTATATTCCACTTTTAACTCATTCTTTTCACATTACATCTTAAGTATTTTTTCTATTTCATACTGTAAATGTAGGAAACCATATTTAGTGACTACAGATCTATTATATAGAGGCACAGTACTGTAATCATTTTCTCTACTGGTAAGGGTGCCTCACTTACTAAATACTACAAATTTAAAATAATCTCAACTTTCCTTACAGTAAAGGGCAGCAAAACTGCTAGGACAGAAGAAAGATTACTTGTAACCAACATTGAAAACTTGAAGCCGACTTTGAAGTTTTAAGTATCCACTCCACATGAACATCAAGAAAAAGTGCTAACAGCTAGTGTTTAAGAGTTTCAACATCAATATTCTAGAAAGGAATTAAATTGCTAGATACATCTTCTGCATTTTGTAAGAAAGTTGCTATCCTACACAAACACATTCAAAATCATTCTTTGAAAGGCACTGAGAATTTTATGGAAGAAGTCAGAAATTAATGGTAAATATAGTCAGGGTTATATAAATCCTATTCTGCAGGTATATTTATTATCAACTCTTTGTGGAATTTTAGCTGACTTTTATGTGCTTTAAATGATGGGTGAATGAACTAAGAAATTATCAATGACTATTAGTTGTGGTTAGTTATTCTATATACAAGTAAAATTAAGCAACATCACTTGGGATTACTTACAGGCTGTTCTTAATAAATGTAACATTAGGTAAACTCTTCTGTTATTCCTTATTTAGTATTTTTTTTGAAGTTACTACGTATCTCTAGAAGATTTTATTCTTAAAATGAAGTATTTCTTAAACCATATTCTCCCAATATTAGTTGAATGTTGTGTATGTCCAAAGAGAACACGGATTGAAACAGCTGTCATGCTGACCAAATCTAACAGTCTGATGTGAACTTCAAACATTCCTCATTCTGCCAGGAAATGGCCCTCCTATTGCTTTCCACAGTCACACTTTCATGGGACAGATGTTCCTCTGAGGCCCTCTGCACTAAAGCTTACCCTGTAAAAAATTAGGAACAGATCTTTCAGCTCTAACCCTCATCTGACAGCTCACCAGCCCTGCCATCTTCAAAGCTCAGAGAAGGTTATTACAAGACACTTACCTTTATATTCTGGTTTATACTCATGTATTTTATCACTCTGCGGTTCATAAAGCATTTTTTAGATCCATTATCTCATGTAAGTGTCACAATCTAGTTGGAAGGGTAGGAGATCTATTATTAGGTGGTTCTCTTACATGGTTCAGAAAAGAAAGGTGATGAACTAGGTATCCCAATTTCCAGGCCAGTCAACATTCCACTATCCCTCCTAACATTCTCTGGTCCATTACGGTGAAAGTAATCTTATTAGTTAAAATGCTGTAAGTCATTTACCACCTTAGAACTAAATAAGACCCTAAGAAAACTCAAATTTTTTTCCTTAAAAAATTCTTTCCCTTCTTTAAACAGATATTAGTAATTCTGCCTCCAGACTACTTTTAGATTTCAGTTGCAACATCAATTCCTGTCAGAATTTCCAGACCTCTAGCCTTCCCTGAAGACTTTAGACTTGCAGCACCCCTCACCCATCCCATCATGTGAACCAGTTCCTTAAAATATCTCTGTCACTTGATAGATCAATAGACAGATAGACAGCTACCCATACATCTTATTGGTTCTGTTTCTCCAGAGAATTCTAATACAGCATGTTAGCCTTATGAACACCCATTTCCAAGCTCTTCTCCTTGGCTTTTTTTTTTTTCCTACCGTGGAAGCTAGATTCCCACTTCTCTTGCAGTCACAGATGGCTATATGACACAATTCCAACCAAGGATATGTAGGCCGAAGTCCATGGGGGAGGACCTCCATCCTGAAGAAAGGACTAAACTCACGGCAATAGCAAGTCTTTCCCCTTCCTACCTGGAACTAGGATTAGATCCTTAACAGTGCCTGAAATCAGTAAGCATGAGGACAAAAGCTAACATTCTAAGCAAAGGCAGAGCCAAAAAGACAGTTAAAGCATGGGACCATGATGATACCATTTAGCATCTACTTAGTCATGGAGTCATCACCTACACTTTTGGAAAATTGACAAAAGCCACTGTGTACAAATTTTCTGTTGTGTGGGGTTTTTTTTTTTTAGTCAAATACATTCCTATGTGACACAATAACTCATAAAATGGCTTTATACACTCCTACCCAAATACCTATCCCATTAAGCTGGTAAACTGTTTCCGTATAGAAAGGTTAAAAACAAAATTAACACAAATATTAAAAGCCCAGGTATAATTTGTTAAGCACTTAATAATTTACTTAGTTAAAATATGAGACAGAAATTAATGAGTGTCTTCTGTTAAAAGGCCTTCATTTACAGAAAAGCTAGAAGAAATCAGTGCTGCCAATCAATTGAAGCACACAAAGCAAGATGAGGTAGTCAGGTTGTCCACAGGTACAAATGGTTGTAGAACAGCGTCGATTAGAGTACTGCCACGTTTTTAAGCTAGATATATTTTTCACAAATACACATTTTAAATTTTTCTTAAAGCTGTATTAAACAGGAGCTGTTTTCAGTGGATTATTCAAAATGAGAAAAAAAATTGTTTTCAATTGGCATGATATGTGAGTCTATAAATGTTGCCAAGAGGGAGGTTGTGATAAAATCGGGGAGGCTGAGAAAGGCAATTTATTTATTTATTTATTTATTTATTTATTTATTTATTTATGTACTTATTTATTTTATTTATTTGAGCATCAGGCAAAAGTTTATTAGAGTGTAAGATCAGAACGTAAGAACAGTATGAAAGCTCTCTTAACAGAGAGGGGACATTCGAAAGTGAATGCCACGACTATAGGCAAGGTGTTTTGTTTTATAGGGTTTTGATCAACCCCCTTCCTTCCCCCTTGTTCCTTCTCAGGTTTTCCCCTTATTGGCTAGGTAATTCTACATGCCTAGTCATTCCTTTTTGCTGGCTCACTATCACTGAATGAGGGGTGGACACAGAGGCAATTTACAATTAACTGGATTGGAAAGAATGAGTTACATTGGATAAGAATTTGAATATGGCAGTTTTCAAAGAGATTAAGTTAACCTAGTAGCCTAAGAGTTCCTGGAATTCCAAGATATTACTTTAACTGGAAGCCTAGAAAGTTCCCAGGGGTCAAAGAAGATTCTCACTTCTTTCCAGGATTCACAGATCATGTCTCCTCTGCAGTCTTTGCGTTGCTTTCTGCCAACAGTTTGGCTCTTTGGTACTCACTGACACAGTCATCCCTATGATAGAAGAATGTCCAATTTTCTCTTTTGGTGCTGTGACTCCTTCTTCTACAGCTTTGACCTAGGGGAGGTGGCGGGTCCCAACAACCATGCCCTCAGGGCACCATGCACAGCCCATCTTGGCTCATCTCTTCTCTATGCTTGGAAAACTGACCTACCTACTATTCAAAGTTAAGATCAACTTCTCCATGAAGCTCTTCTGCCAAATTTCATAGCTCCCAGGGATAGTTCCATATATATATACACATATATATATATTTTTTGTTTGTTTGTTTGTTTGTTTTAGTGTTTAGTTTTATTTTTGAGAGAGAGTGTGAGCAGGGAGGGGCAAGGAGAGAGGGGGACAGAGGATCTAAAGTGGGCTCTGAGGTGATAGGAGTGAGCCAGACACAGGGCTCGAACTCAGGAAACATGAGATCATGACCTCAGCCAAAGTCAGACACTCAACAACTGAGCCACCCAGGTGCCCCCAGGGATGGCTCCTTTTGAACATGCTATAGTGAAGATTATCTTTTTTCCTAGCTATACTCTCAACTCTTTAAGAGAAGTTTATGTCTTTAGAACAATACATGCAATCTTATATTGGTAAGTGCTTGAAATGCATTCATTCTGACATGGGCTGTTGTTCTAACATTTCCACTGTATGACTTTACTGTAAACTCTAGGATTCTAAAGCTGTTATCTGAAGCACTATCTCTATTTTCATATTCTATCTAGAGCTAAGCATTCGGCTGGCACTCAACACAAGCCTGCTTATTATGACGATTCTAATAAAAATGGTAATAAACCCATTTATCTGCAGGGATTTTCACAAGAATTTATTAACAATGTAAGTCCATGTAAAAGGCACTCCTAGAAGCTAATAATTATGAACACTCATAATAAAAATCTCTGAAATAATGGTTTCTACAAAGTTTCAGCTTTTTTAAAAACAATATGTAACTACTTCTGAAAATTTTCCTCTATGTATATGCACTTCTGAGAAGTACATGAGAAATCTTCATTCTAACACAAACTAGTTAACAGAACAAAGAATATTTTTAAGATAAATTCATGCATTCTCAGAATATACCCCAACAAGTGAAATTCTAGTGTGATACACATGCCCTAATACACATGCGTGATACTTTGTTCCTAAACAGTACAGCTGAAAGAAAAAAAAAAATTAAGATAAAACTGACAGCCTACCTTTTTACTCTTGCCCTGAGGTAAAGTAAAATATACAATTTTCTGCTTCTATAGAAAATGAAAACTTTAGTGTCGGATATTTTTCCTGTAAACATACACGCTTAGGACTAGAAGGACTATAACACTTTTGGTCCTTTTCATTCACTCTTTACAGGTCTCTCCCAGAAAGATGAAGACACTCTTTATCTCCAACAGGAAAGGATGTGGCAAGGATGCTAAAACTGATGGCAGCAGCTCTCCATTCTGGTCTTTACTGTCTGACCTTTGTAGCCTACGTCATTTCTTTCCAATTTCCTCATACTGAATATACTTGAACTTGTCTATTCCAATCTGACAACATAGTTTTAAAATAAAAATGAAATGTCATTCTTTGAAAGTTAAGGCAGAATGTCAATGTAATATTACGGAGAAAAATATGGTCTTTGGAATCAAATAAACCAGAGTTCAAAGCAAGACTCAAACAGCTCTCTGGCTGTGTGAATTTGGGCAAGTTACAAAAGTGCTCTGAGTATGGTGCCCATTTATACCCTAAGACAAAAGAAAGGACACTTTAACTTACTTAATCACCCTTACAGCACAGAAAAGCATGTTAAAGCATCCAGTAAAGTGTTTGGTATGCACCTAATGATCAATAGTTATTTTTATAGCTATGTATCAATATAAACCAGTTTGATGCTTATATTATTATTATTATTATTATTATTATTATTATTATTTTATGTACTCAAGTTAAAAAGCTTAGGTGGGCAATTAGGTAATTGCTCATCATATAATAAACACTAGACATTTTAGACATTTCCTAGCATAGTCTTTGTTCTTAACGAGACAGAGTAAAATGAATAGAACCACACTAAGCTCTGGATCAACATTAGACTAGGTTGTATACACTGCTTTTTACACTACCCTAAATCCTTACTCTGGTTTCCATTTTCCCATGGGCTACATACCTTAACTGTTAACATGATGTAGAGATGCAACTAAATTTACTTCAATATCAAGAAATTGCACCAAAGACTCTAAGATACCTGAGAATAAACCTAACCAAAGAGGTAAAAGATCTGTACTCTGAAAACTATAGAACACTATTGGAAGGAATTGAAAAGGACAGGAAGAAATGGAAAACCATTTCATGCTCATGGACTGGAAGAGAGAAATATTGTTAAAATGTCTGTATGATCCAAAGCAATCTATACATTTAATGCAATCCCTATCAAAATACCATCAGCATTTTTCAGAGAGCTAAAACAAACAATCCTAAAATTTGTATCAAACCAGAGAAGACCTAAGATAGCCAAAGCAATCTTGAAAAAGAAAAGCAAAGTTGGAGGCATCGAAATTCCACACTTTAGGAATGCCTGAGTGACTCAGTCAGTTAAGCTTCCAACTTCATGATCTCACAGTTTGGTTCATGAGTTCGAGCTCCACATCAGAATATGTGGTGATTCTTGGTCTCCCTCTCTCTCTGCCCCTCCCTGATTCATGCTCTCTCTCTCTCTCTCTCTCTCAAAATAATTAATTAACTAATTTTACAAAATAAGTTCTTCTTAAAAAAAAATTCCAGACTTCAAGTTATATTACAAAACTGTAGTGATCAAGACAATATGGTACCAGCACAAACATACACACACAGATCAATACAACAGAATAGAAAACCTAGAAATGAACCGACAACTGTATGGTCAATTGACAAAGCAAGAAAGAATCTCCAATGGAATAAAGACAGTCTCTTCAACAAATGGCGTTAGGAAAACTGACAGCAACAAGCAGGAGAATGAAACTGGACCACTTTCTTACACCATACACAAAAATAAACTCAAAATAGATAAAAGACCTAAATTTAAGACAGAAAACCATCAAAATCCCAGAGCCAAACATCGGCAGTCACCTCTCTGATATGGGCTGTATCAACGTCTTACTAGATACATCTCCTGAGGCAAGGGGAACAAAAGCAAAAATTAACTATCAGAATTTCATCAAAAGAAAAAGCTTCTGCACAGTGAAGGAAACAGTCAACAAAACTACAATGAGACCTCACCTCACATCTGTCAGAATGGCTGAAATCAAAAAGAGAAGAAGCACCAAGTGTTGGTGAGGATGTGGAGAGGATGTGCACTGCATGCACTGTTGGTAGGAATGCAAACTAATGCGGCCACTCTGGGAGAACAGTATGGAGGTTTCTCAGAAAGTTCAAAATAGAATTACCCTATGACCCAGCAATTGCACTACCAGGTATTTACCCAAGGGTACAAAAAATACTGATTTGAAGGGACACATGCTTATAGCAGCATTATCAACAATAGCCAAGTCACAGAAAGAGCCCAAACGTCCACTGACTGATGAATGGATAAAGAAGAAGTGGTATATCTATACACATACACACACACACACACACACACACACACACACACACACACTCAATGGAACATTACTCAGCCATCAAAAAGAATGAAATCTTGTCATCTGCAACAATGTGTATAGAGCTAGAGTGTATTATGCTAAGTGAAATAAGTCAGTCACAGAAAGACAAATACCATATGATTTCATTCATATGTGGGATTTGAAACAAATCAACAACAAATCAAGAAACGAAACAAATGAGCAAAGAGGGAAAAAGAGAGAGAGATGTAAACCAGGAAACAGACTTTACAGAGAACAAAATGATGGTTACCAGCGGGGAGGTAGATAGCGGGATGGGCTAAATAGGTGATGGTATTAAGGAGGGCACTTATTGTGATGAATACTGACTATTCTAAGTGATGAATCACTAAACCCTATACCTGAGAATAAGATTATACTGTCTGTTAGCTAAATGGAACTAAAACAAACACTTGGAAAGAAAAAAAAACAAAAGAAATAAATCTGACCAATACAGCTCTACAAAATGATGCCAACATTATCCACCAATTTTTTAAACAGAAGAAAATCTATTAGATTCAGATCTAGATTAGTTTGTCTAAGCCACATTAATTCTACTTTACAGAAAAAAGTACAGCAAATGTACTAACAAAAAAAGCATTTTCACAAATCTCTAACATTCCAAAATGTGACTAATAAATGTATAGGAACTGGCCATGAGAATAATATACTGCTAAAATCATTCTTTATTCAACTTACCTAAGAGTTGTGGAAACTGGATGACTCCCATAGAGTCATGCATGTAAATTGAGAAACAATACTAGTATGGAGAAATGGAAAACTAAAAAAGGGATTCACCACTCACATTCCTAAAAATATTTTTTTCACATAGCATTTTCGGTCACAAATCATCTTTGGGACAAGGAATAAAGTGAAAGCAGGGTTCTTTAAAAAGGTAAAAGGAGGCACCTGGGTAGCTCAGTCGGTTGGGTGGCCAACTTTGGCTCATGAGTATAAGCCATGAGTATAAGCCCCATGCTGGGCTCTGTGTTGACAGCTCAGAGCCTGGAGCCTGCTTCAGATTCTGTGTCTCCCTCTCTCTCTGCCCCTTCCCTGCTCATGCTCTGTCTCTCTCTCAAAAAAATTAATAAACATTAAAAAAATTTTTAAATAAAACATTTTATATAATCAGGAATTATCAGCATCATTACTTACATATTTTATACAACTGGTAATTGCTAGAAAATAAAGCCTGGAGAGCATCAGAACAGATCTGCTCGCCATTATTTCCAGACACATTTTACAATTATCTGTCAAAGTTGATAAAATCAATTTCACTCATTATGACTTTTCAAGCAACTCTTCAAATGAGGTACTTGGAGAAATGGAACTCTGGTCTAATGCAAAAGAGATTTAAGTTTTACAAGCCTTGGAGAGTTTGAGGGTGTCTGCCAGGCTGGTCCTGGCATTTAACAACACAAAACCATGTGACCTTGTGTTAAAAGTGTCAAAATTGAAATAAGGTGATGTATTTTCTTCCTTAATATGGCAATTTAGTTTTATAAGAGAAGTGTAATCAAAATTCATAATGCCACTGTGGCTATATATCTGCTAGCTATTACTTTTAAAATGGGGCGCCTGGGTGGCGCAGTCGGTTAAGCGTCCGACTTCAGCCAGGTCACGATCTCGCGGTCCGGGAGTTCGAGCCCCGCGTCAGGCTCTGGGCTGATGGCTCGGAGCCTGGAGCCTGTTTCCGATTCTGTGTCTCTCTCTCTCTCTGCCCCTCCCCCGTTCATGCTCTGTCTCTCTCTGTCCCAAAAATAAATAAACGTTGAAAAAAAAAATTTTTTTTTAAATGGATTGAGGCTGGGGCACCTGGGTGGCGCAGTCGGTTAAGCGTCCGACTTCAACCAGGTCAAGATCTCATGGTCCGTGAGTTCGAGCCCCGCGTCGGGCTCTGGGCTGATGGCTCAGAGCCTGGAGCCTGTTTCCGATTCTGTGTCTCCCTCTCTCTCTGCCCCTCCCCCGTTCATGCTCTGTCTCTCTCTGTCCCAAAAATAAATAAACGTTGAAAAAAAAAATTAAAAAAAAAATAAATAAATGGATTGAGGCAGAATAAAACCTGGTAATTGCATTTCAACACTAAGAGTGCTAGAAAATGAAGAAACATTAAGAGAATAAAGGACAGGAAATTAAAATTTTGTTAAGATTACAAAAATTAGAACTTGGTTGAGATAAGAAAAAAAGGACCAAAAATTAAAATGTATTCAAATTAGGACCTTACAGGACCTGATGAAAATACCTACATTTACACTAATTTTGCTTTATTATAAAAGTATCATAATCATTTTATAATTATGTATGTATTTTGTATTTCAATGAATATACTACCATTTATTATATTGCTTAGGTTTCAAAAATCTAATTTATGGTATACTGTGAAATGCTCTTCAAATGAAAAAACAAATCAATTCAAATGGATTTGAAATTATTTTAAAAATTGATTGTTAGACCATCTATATGCAGAATTTACTGGAGTAAATATATAAATATTATTGCAACAAATGTGTATAACAACAAGAGTAATCATCAGTCACATGATGACAACCAATAAAAGCAAACATTCACAAACACTACTACAAAATGTACTGTCAGAAAAGCAAATACTGATTAACAAAGGCTATTTGATTATACTGGGTCTTTCTATAGACTTTTCAAAGTCAGCAGACATTCTTGCCATGATTTAATTGACTATAATTTTGTAAATCTTTAAGGCTATTTAATTAAAATGGGAAACCGAAATAAGAGAAAGGTTAAATATGAGAAATGCAGAAAGGAAACATATGAATAAAGGAAACATATGAATCTTAATGTAAGCAATTATATGGGTAGGATATTAAGGATGATGGATTTATATGCTATGTAATTAATCTAAGGTATTCTGCTCTAAATCTATTTGTAGCAGAAGCTCCTAATGTTCTATTAAGACATAAAATAGACTATATGTTCATAATTCCTAAACTCTAGTTTCACAAAGGAAGATATGCATCTTAAGGTATTTAAACACTAAGCAAAAGCCATACAAGATAGAAACCTTGTAACTTAGTTCTATACTGTAAGAATAACCTCCAGATATAACAAAGAATATCCTATAAGTATTCAATCAATTACTTATCTAAAACTATCAACAAAATTTTCAAGAGAAGTAAAAAATAACTTTAGTCTATTGCCAAATAATATTGTGTAATATAGATCCACACTTTAATGACCCTAAATTTGTTTGGTAATTCTACTGCAGGAAACTTTACAATGACATAATATATTGCATACAAGATCTGGCAAATAACATATAAAAAATGGAAGCCCAAATTTATGACTTGACATTTATTATGCTTTATGCCCGTTATCTTCTTACTGGTTGTTTAGTAGTAAAGCACTTCTGTGCCTCTCAATTAAATCTGTCCTCAGAAGCTCCTAAGTTAATAAATTTAAATATGCATATTTACATACATGTTTACATTAAATATAACAAACATACTTAACATATTATATGGTAAATGTAATATATTATCATATTTATTTATTTCCTTAATATTTAATACATATTTAAATATTTCCTTCATATTCAAGAAATATAAAATATGCTTTTGGGGTGCCATCTGCCTGGCTCAAGTGAAAGAGTAGGCAACTCTTGGTCTTGGGGTTTTAAATTCCAGCCCCACATTGGGTGTAGAGATTATTTACATAAATGAATAAACTTTAAAAAAAAGATGTAGGGGCGCCTGGGTGGCGCAGTCGGTTAAGCGTCCGGCTTCAGCCAGGTCACGATCTCGCGGTCCGGGAGTTCGAGCCCTGCGTCAGGCTCTGGGCTGATGGCTCAGAGCCTGGAGCCTGTTTCCGATTCTGTGTCTCCCTCTCTCTCTGCCCCTCCCCCGTTCATGCTCTGTCTCTCTCTGTCCCAAAAATAAATAAAAACGTTGAAAAAAAAATTAAAAAAAAATAAGATGTAAAATATGTTTTTAATATTACAATTTGTACCAGGCTACCTTTCAGATCACACTATACATATCTTAAATAAATCAGATAATAATTTTACATATTCAAATACACATTTTTTTAAAAAGGGTTAACCATGTGGGGAGTCTGTTACTCTTTTTAAAAATTTATTTATTTATTTTAGTTTTGGTTTTTCAGGGTTTTTAAAAAATTGTTTTTAATGTTTATTTATTTTAAAGATACAGAGTGTGAGTGGAGGAGGGGCAGAAAAAGAGAGAGGGAGAGAGAGAGGGAGACACAGAATCTGAAGCAGGCTCCAGGATCCGAGCTGTCAGCACAGAGCCTGACATAGGGCTCAAACCCACAAACTATGAGGTCACAACCTGAGCAAAAGTCGGATGCTTAACCAAATGAGTCACCCACGTGCCCCAGTTTTTTGGTTTTGTTTGTTTGCAATTGTTGTGATGAGCACTGGGTTGTATGGATGCAGTGAGTCACTACATTGTACACTTGAAACTAATGTTACACTGTATATCAACTAACTGGGATTTGAATAAAACCTTAAAAAAACACACAATAAAAAATTTTAGCAACTGGGGCACCTGGGTGGCTCAGTCGGTTGAGCGTCCGACTCGGGCTCAGGTCATCATCTCATGGTTCGTGAGTTCGAGCACCATGTCAGGCTCAGTGCTGACAGCTCAGAGCCTGGAGCCTGCTTTGGATTCTGTGTCTCCCTCTCTCTCTGCTTCTCCCCCACTCATGCTCTGTTGGTCTTTCACAAATAATAAATAAACATTAAAAATTTTTTTTTTAATTTAGCAATCCAGAAAAGATGGAAATATATATACTGATTGCAGGCTGCTGCACTGTCCATTTTCCTTTTGCTCTCACGTAAATGCATGCAGTGCCTCTTAAAATAAGAGACAATTTTCAGTTTTTTTTTTTTTTTGTTTTTGTTTTTTTTAATTTTTTTTTTTTTAACGTTTATTTATTTTTGGGACAGAGAGAGACAGAGCATGAACAGGGGAGGGGCAGAGAGAGAGGGAGACACAGAATCCGAAACAGGCTCCGGGCTCTGAGCCGTCAGCACAGAGCCCGACGCGGGGCTCGAACTCACGGACCGCGAGATTGTGACCTGAGCCGAAGTCGGACGCTTAACCGACCGAGCCACCCAGGCGCCCCTCAGTTTTGTTTTTAAATACTAGGCAACAATAAATAAGAGAATAGGGTGCCTGGGTGGCTCTGTCGGTTAATCATCCAACTTCAGCTCAGGTAATGATCTCATAGTTCGTGAGTTTGAGCCCCCCGTCTGGCTCTGAGCAGCCTGGAGCCTGCTTCAGATTCTGGATTTCACTCTCTTCTCTGCCTTCCTCCACTCGCTCGCTCTTTCTCTCTCTCTCTCTCTCTCAAAAATAAAACATTAAAAAAAAATTTTAAATAAAAGATAATGATGATTTTTTTAAAGAGAATGAGATTAATGAAAATGAGGTAACGACAGAATAACTTCAGGAAATGTTCTTTATTGAAAAAAGCAACATTCACAGCAATGTATATAATATGCCACCTCTTGTGAAAAATGTAAATTCGGGAGGTGTGCAATACTATACATGCATAGTCTCACATGCAAAAGAAACTCTGGAAAAAAGAGTAGACAGTTGTTAGGGGGAAGGCCTCTCCAGGCAGATGGAGTCCAGGAATTGAAAGATTTTTAACTATATCCATTTTTATGCCTTGTTTTTGAACCATTTTATAATATTACTAGTTCCAATCACCAAATAAAATTTGAATTGTAAACAATTTAAAAATCAATGACTCTTAATAAATTAAATTTTAGACAATCTTTTAATCCTATGGCTTTGGCATGGTTTTTCTTTTTACATTTTAAACAATAACTGTTTCACCCATGAGTGAAGCTTGCCTAAAACAAATGCATTCACGTAGTCTGATAATACCTACGGTACAGCCATACTCCTACCAGCTTAATCTCAGAGAGCAACAGCTTTGTAGGCCTCAATCTTCTACTAAGAAGTACTTACAAAGGACTGCAAAACTGAACATGATGTCTTACCCCTTATCCCCTCAGATCTCACCCTCCTGGCCTGTTATTCAACTCCAGCTTCCCTTCTGCCCTCTGGCAAGTTCTTGACTTGACTGCTGACTGCTTTTGGCAGGAGAGCTTCTTCCTCACATGGTTCAAATATCATCTTCTTAGTAAAGCCCACCTAACCACCCGATTTAAAATTGCACACCCACAGTCTTGTGTTCTTTTGGCCTTCCCTTACTGATTTACTCTTTTTCCCCTCTAGAAAACAAGGCAGTAATTTTGTCCATTTCTTTTCTTTCTCTTTTTTTCTTCCTACAAAAGGGCCAGGAATATTCGTTGTTCAATAAGTATTTGTTGAATAGATAAATAATAAACAAAATTCAATGTATCCAAAATGGACCTCCATTTTCCTCACCCTCTGCCCACAACTGAAACACACCAATCACCCACACTCACCCTTCTTCCTTTATTCGCGGTCTCTGGGAATAGTACTAGCATATGAATCCAAAGCCCAGGAGTTACCTTGTACTCTCCCCCATTACACCCTGTATGTAATCAATCACCTACTTCTATCAATTTTCTTTCCTCGCTAGGCTCACCTCTACTGCCACTTTTACTCTTTCATCAAGACTCATCTCTCATGGGTCTGGTACCATATCATCCTAGTTGTCTTTTGTTACTATCCCTAGGAACTAAAAAGTCCATCCTTCCATTCTACAACCATTACCTGTAGCATAATGTGATCATGGCATTCACCAATGAAAAAAAATAATCTTCAAAGCTCCCCATGATCTATGGAACTGATTTTCCACTCTGACTACTCATTACAATTGCCCAGAGATTTTTAGCAATTCTACACAAGTGCTCCATCACAACTACGGTATCTAAACCAATGACATCTCCCCAGGTGATTCTAAGAATCAGTGATCTACAAGGTATAATCCTAAACCTCTAAAGATGATGTACAAGGCCTTTCCTGAGTTCTACCAACAGCTTTTGAGCCTCATTTCTCCTACCTCCAGACATACTTGAAGCAAACACACTATTTGCCATCATGCTGTTCTTCCACCTTTGCTTCCTCAGGCACCCTGACTTACCTGGTAATGCACCTGTATATGACGTCTAGTTTGAAGGAAGTACTGCACTTTGCTCTTCTCCTTGGGGACTTCTTCCCTTACAATCCTGTGTATCCTATATTTTTCTCCATTACAGCAGTCAACTATAGCATGGGCATGGAAATACTTGCTGAAAATACTGGCTGAAATCAAATTTACCCAAAAAAGTTTGTAAATAAATTACTGTTTCCGCAATCAAACAGATACTACGTTATCTTTTATCCTTTTGAGCTCCAAGTCACCAGTCAATGTTAATGCAATCAAGTCAATGAAAACATTCCACCTATAATTTTAAGAACTCTGTTACTATACATACTCAAACATATTAAATAAAAACAGGTATAAAAACTCTAGCCTTGCATGGGTTAAAAAAATATTTTTTTTCTAAGAATGTTTTAAAATCTATCTTTAATTAAAAAAAAAGAAAAGAGTAATATGTGAACCATGAAAAGCAGACCATAAGAAAACCTACAGTTATGAGTGATGGCTTTAAATTTATTATCTTAAATCCAGTCACTAACTCTTTGGAACAGGTAAGTAACAAACATAGACAGAAATGCAGAATGTCGATTTCCCTCCTATGATCTACCCCAAAGTAAAACAGAACAAAAAGTCATTTTTAAGGAATAAAGAATGGACTGGATATTTGAATACAGAGAGTGATTTAAAAAAAAGTTATACAGAGGTCTAAATCTTAGAGCCACATTGGAATCACCTAGGGAGTTTGAAACATCACCTATGTGGCAGGTCTCACCTGTTAAGAGACTCTGATATAATGGGTCAAGGATGGGTTCCAGCATCAGATTTTTTCCGAAGTCCCCCAGGGGATTCAATTGTGCAGTCAGGCTGAGGAAGTACTGAATCAGCACGTTCCCTGCTACAGCAAAGCCCATCTTTCAGAAAGCAATTGCAATAAACCCTTTCCAATCAACGTTCTCTTTCCCATGAGGGTAAAAAAGAATATGAACATTGTACACTGGAAAACATTAATAGTAGTTAAGAGTTATACAGGACTTATTATGTGTCAAGCATTAGTCTAAGGCCTTCTAACACGTTGACCTTTTTACATCTCACAATGGCTCTGTAAAGTTGGCACCGTTTTATACCATTCTGCTTCTGCGAAAATAGCTAACAGCTGCAGAACACTTAACACTGCCAGGCATTATTGTGAGTGCTGTTATATACATTGACTCATTTAACCCTTACAACCGTTCTAGGAGGTGGGTACTGGGATTATATCCATTTGATAGATGAGGAAACTAAGGCACAAAGAAGTTAAGTTACTGTCTCAGGCCATACAGCTAGTGAATGGCAGATCTACAACTTGAAGCCAAGTATTCCAGCTCTAGATTTGGTTAAAAAACAAATTCTTAGTGGCCTGTGCTTTACAAAAGGCAAAAAATATATTTACATGCCATCAAACCACTAAACGTGCCTTTGTTTTACTCCTCTTCAGTAAATTAATACAAACAAGAGAGGAAGATGTTCACCTAAGAAAACTCAGATAAAGACCCCGTGATCCCAGTTCCAACACACACATCACTGGTGAACCCAAGTGGAGCTCTCCTGACTTAGAATGAAAGAGAATTCAGAAGGATGACAAAAATGGGAAACCCAACTCTGTATCAGACGTGAAAGCAAGACAACATAGAAGCGGGACTCCCTCCTCCCTCTGAGCTCCATGAGGACAAGGAAGGTCTATGTGTGTTCACTGCTGATGGAGACATATTTGGGCAAATGAAATCGGCCAGCTATATAAGATGTGAGATGACTGAATTCTAAGGCAGACTAGTTTAAATTTAATTTACCACTGTAATTTTTCTCATACTTTGTAACACTCATCATGGGTATTAAATATACTCAACTCATATAAAATTTATTTCTATATATAGGAACATTAGATTAAAAGAGATATTTTCATTAAAATGTTGATTGTTCAATGTTTTCATTTGGGTGTGCAAATTTTACCTAAAATTAAACTTACATTTATATAAAAAATAAAAATTACATAACTTATATGATTATACAATAAATTATCAAATTAATGAAAATAGACATTTCTAATAATCAACTTGATAGCGAGGTAACCACATTGCTAATTCTAGGCCAAGATGTTAGGAATTCTCTTGGACTTCACTCTGAGCTCCTCAGGTGGGACGGCCATTGGGTCTCTAATCTGGTTTGATTTCTCCATGTGTAGCTAGTGTTTCCATCATCCTCTTGATAAGCAAAGAACAATCATGTATCTGTCCTTAACCAATGACACAACAGATACATTCTGGGTTCTCACCAGAGAACATGCATAACTCAAACTTCCTGTTGGCCAACCTACTATGAAACATCTTAGCGAGAGGCAATATCCATGAAGGGCTTTCTGAAAGCTATTCTAAATTTTAAAATAAAATCAAGTAAGGCAGGAGGCAATGGTGCACTTGAACATAACTGCACTGTCTCCAAGTAGAACTCCTCATGCAGAACTGCCCGTCTGTGTGGCACTCCTGGCTTATGTTGAGGTGATTTACAAGAAATACTGAAACAATTCATACTGTTCTACTCACAGAAGTGGTGCTGAGTTTTGTGATCCCTCAGAGCCCCTCTCTGTTCTATGGGAAAGATCTCTTTCAGGTCTCAGTATCTAGGTAAAGTTCTCTTTAACAACAGCAAAACATGAGCCCAACCCACATTTTTAAAGATTTTTTTTTTATTTTTCTACATTTTCCTTTTTCCTTTATTTCTTCACATTTGAATTTAATTTTATTGCATACTACTTTTATTAGCATGCATATATTTTTTCAGCTATCTCTCTTTAATGAATGAAACTGAAAGAGACAATGAAAAGTGCAGATGCCATTGACAGTGAAGAATGAGGGACAGAGCTTGAATGACAAATGGTGAGTAAAGATTTTAGAAACTCAATGAATTAAGAAATCCATTCCATTCATTAGTTAGTTCCAAAACAGGGTTTGCTAATTTTTTTTTTTAGCATTGCTTTGATTTAGTTAATTTAGAAACTTATCACATACTGTGCCATAAATGTCCCACACCTTTCTAAGACAGGGTCACCTTAAATGCATGTTATCATTCAAAATTATTTGTATGTGGTTAAGCCTTAACTAGAGTGTTGTTTAATAATTAGGACAGTAAATGAACAGAACGTTAGAATTCTGAGGGAACGGCAATCGCTTAATTTTTCAGTTTACTCAGGCTTTCTTATTGTTCAATCATATCAAATAATGACTCAAATGACTAAAGACACTGAATTTCTTATTTTAATGAAATTTATGGCTAGCTCAAATACCTCATTATTAAAAGGCACACCTTTGCTCAAAACATGTAACATGTTATTATCAAAGGAAAATGCCGTATCAGTTGTATTACTGAATACATTTATTTGCATGATGAACACTAATTCATTCGATAGAAAAGAGACTGAAATAAATGTTTCTAAAAACATAGGGGGTTTTTTGGAGACCAAGACAAAGCAAGCAGAAGTAAAAAGTTGACTTGGAATTTCTTCAGGAAATTAGTATACTTATGATCAATTAAGGAGGAAAAATATCCAAAGCTTTTAATCTAAGATAGTATTTATGTCGTCATGGAACTTATTTCAAATTGTGTGGAGGCATCTTTCTCACTTACTGTTTTCCACAATTTGTCAGAATCATCTTATAAAGCATATGTTGTCACAATTCAAGTGATAAGGCATCCATTAACAATAACAATAAACTAGCTAAGACTACAAAATATGGAAAAACCACACCATGTTTCTCCTTCAACTTGGAATGCAATTTCATTTTGTACAAGGAAGAAAACAATGTAGCAGAAAAGAAGCTGCATAAAATCAATGCATGATGATTTCATCTGACAAGCGAAATGGGGGTGGGAAGGGTAGGTGTGAGCAGGTTACCGCTTTTAGTTAAAAACTAAACTGTGAATAAGAACCAAGAAAAGATGTTTGAACGACTGAATTTTTGATCCAAGTCCCCACTTATGCTTCTCCATACATATTAATATACTCTGGGGGCATAAACCATGTTCATGATACAGCAAAATTAGCATTGTAGAAGAGTGAAGCCCCTAAGTTAACAGGAAGATGCCAGGGAGGATGTACAATAGCCCTTTAAGAATGGCACAACTATTTTAACCTTAATGGTTATGTTATGAAGAACTTATATGTAGTTAAGTTTTTTATGGTATAGCTCTCTGGTATTATAAGCCCAGAGAAACACTTCCAGAACATATCCTTTTGTGAAATAATGGAATTTTCTAGGGTGTTTATAGCCTTTAGGGGGCCAAGATGAGACATAAGACATTCTGGCTTGAAATTAACTCTTTAAGGAATCTAATAAAAAATCTGTTTAGTCCTAAGAAATGGTTTTTAAGCCCATAGAGAAATATCTTTATCAATATAGAGCTATATTTTATTCGAAACAACATTTAATTGAATGAAATAAAGACACATGCATTCTCTGGCTCCATTTAACTATAAACATTAAGAAGATAAATACACACCGTTCTGAAGATGAGTCTTAGATGAAATGTAAAACTCCCTCATAGGGAGAAGAAGAATCATTAAAATTAAAATCACTTAATGCTTGAATATAAAGGATCACACTAAAACAGAAACCAAAGAAATAGAACTTGCAATTCTCCTAAGGCACATGCTGAAACTGGATTGGCTGAACTGTTTTTAACAGTGAGGACTTTCTAGTTACTAAAAATACACCTACAACAAAGGAAGTATAACTATATTATATGACACACAATTCTAACAGCCAAGTTGGAAAAAATTCTTCTGTAAATTACAGTATTTAAAATACACATCTCATTCTCACTAGAAAATCATTTCATCTTCTAGAGAATATTTTAATTAAAATTTCAACATGTGCGTTATCTGCCTCAAAATATCAGGACTCATAAGCATACCTGGGCCAGGCAGTTAAAATAAACATGCAAGGGAAGCCTGTTGTTAGAATTAGGATATGAAGGGGACTGAACACTGCCGGCCTCTCCTAAAAGCATCTGAAAACAAAAACAGAAAACCTTAAAACACTCCATGAGCCAAACAATGTTTAAGAGCCATATGCAGCCTCCCAAGCTGCCAGATTGCAGCTCAGAGAACTAGAAAAACAGTAGCCAAGATAGAGCTCTACCACAAAAGCGAACTTAGCCAACAGTAGATGCCAATAAATTCTCACACTCACAGAATGAATAAAATAGAATGATTTTTCACGAACATGCTTTAGTTAGTAATCTTTACTTATACAATTTGAGGTATAAATGAGTACAACAGCAACCCATGAAGTGTGTTGATTAACATATGCCATATGTCCTAGGACTCTAGATGTTTCTACCTCCAAGTACCAAAGGGAGAATCATAATTCTGACTCTCCAATGGTCTTAGGCACACAGAGAACCAGTCCATCTGAGGCTGATCAGCAACTAAAGGCCTCTTTAGTCAGAAGAGGTCAAGTCATTCCTGCACCCTAGGAGTGATCTGGGCGCATATTCTGTGATCTCTTGTGACATAGAAGCTGGTCTATCATAAGCACGTTAATTTACTAAGAACTTGATGAAAAGTGGTGCATACCAAATGCATTTGTAATCTATTTTATATATCATTAAATACAGAAAGAAAAAAGTAAAAGGGGAGGAGATGACAGAGAGAGAAACAAAGCAAGAAGCCCCCATGGAAGACATTTTTCCCAGACCATGAGGACCTTACCCCAGGGAGGAAGTAAAGCTATCCATCATTTCCTGCAAAAGTGAGCACCACAGGAACAGGTTCTAGCTACTTGAAAGCCAAGTTCCTGGTGTTCATATAGTTGATTGCAGAATGAGACACTATTAACCTCTGTTTCTAATGAAAATTCCAGAGAAACTCAGAAAAAGGGGCTATTGTTCCGGCAACCCATCTAGAAACCTATACAATATATATTTTTTTTAATATTCAGTCTGATCTATTTGAGATTCCTTAAATATGTATATTAGATCATCACTTGTTAGATAATATTTTCCACACTGTTTTTTTAAGATAAACTATTATTATGGTGCTCAAAGACTGAAGCAAATATGTGTAATGCATCATTTAAACATGCAGACTTCCATGTTTTATAGTAAGTTCTACTGACATGGAATCCCCATACTTTCAGTATTTTTGAAACTTTCTTGCTCTTTGCCAAAAAACCTTAAAGTTGGATTCTTTAACTGAAAAGAATTCAGTTTATTTTTAGTTTGACTCTTTTGATATAGACAAATCATTCATTACTAATCATTAAAAAATATAATAAAATATCGATGAATCCATGTTATGTATAATACATGATCTATTCAGCAACAATTATGGCTATAATAATTAACATTTATTGAAAATTTACTGTGTACTAAACACTATATGAAGGGCTTTACATAGGTTTTCTCGCCAATTCACTTAATCTTCTCCAAAAATTATGTAACAGACACTGTAATAATGTCCAATTTCAGTTGAACTAAACAAGGATCAAAGAACTAACCTACCAAAGACAAGAGAACTCAAACCCAAGTTCAAGTGTATCCTCTCTCTCTCTCAATTAATGCTAAATTGTATATAAAACAGAGAAAGTATACTTTCATTGAACAGTAAATAATACTAAAAGATTTCTAGGTTTTATAAAAATTGTAATTTATCACAAAGAAAAGCTACAAAGTCTATATAGTTTAATTATGTTTGCCCAGTCCTCTTCCTGGAAGATCTTCAAGCCTGTTTATCATTTTTAAAAGATAATATTGCACCATGAATGCTTCATATATTTAAACTCAAAATTCATAGGCAGTGCTTTTAACTCTGTAAGAACTTTTATTAGGAGGGAAAGCCAAACAAAATTCTGAAATCCATGAAAGGTATAGATAAAGAAAATTCAAGATTTTAAGAGAATTCTATCACAGATGGATCTTTTAAAAGAAAAAAGAAAACAAAGTTAAAGATCCTTTCATAGCTTGTTATACGACCAGATGTACAATTTCATCTTTACTGAGGACACCAGTGTACAGTAAAACAGAGGATTCTTTTCAAATAATGTGAACAGTAGCAAAGAATGGACATCAGATGAACTAACCTAAAATCTAAACTGGAAAACCCTAGTTTGTCTGTGATCCAACTGATCTACTCAGGAGTCCCATATAACACAGAACGCATCCTAATATTAACATGCTTAAATTATTACTTAATTGTATATTTACCATTACTAAGTTTCTTAACAGATGCTAATTAATAAATACCTTGGCCATGAAATGTTCCATCATTCCTTTAAATAAGACCTGAGACTTTGTACTACCAAAGCAATGCCCCCTCAAAATTATGTTTAAATAGCTCTTTAAAAACTGATATTCCAAAACAAAGTAAATTCTATGTAATTGTTAAGCAAAAGATAAAGTCAATCTTCTAAAAGAGCACAACTTTATTTTTTTTTTATTTTTTTTTTATTTATATATGAAATTTATTGTCAAATTGGTTTCCATACAACACCCAGTGCTCATCCCAAAAGGTGCCCTCCTCAGTACCCATCACCCACCCTCTCCTCCCTCCCACCCCCCATCAACCCTCAGTTTGTTCTCAGTTCTCAACAGTCTCTTATGCTTTGGCAAAAGAGCACAACTTTAGAGAATAATATTATCTTTTGCGAGGAAAAAAATATAGAAATGATTTCTTCATATAGATTGTGAACTCAGTTGATAACCTAGTATGAGTGTAAATTTAAATGTATTTTGAAAAGTTAATGAAAATACTGTGATCATGACATTACATCTTGTAAGATTTGCAATTTCTTGGTGTATCTGTTCTTTTATGTCAGCTTATGATATGACCTAAAGTTCCACTATAAAATGCCTATATTAAAAATAAAATATTAAGTCGATTCTTGAGCATGTAGGTCACCTGAGTTTACTTTACTCTCCTGGAACATAAATGGGTACACAGCTAGATGAAATGGGTTCACAGCTAGATGAAGACGGCAGGATCAACGAAAACTTGAAGGGAAGGACATTTATTTATTTTTTTTTTTTAATTTTTTTTTCAACGTTTATTTATTTTTGGGACAGAGAGAGAGACACAGAGCATGAACGGGGAAGGGGCAGAGAGAGAGGGAGACACAGAATCGGAAACAGGATCCAGGCTCCGAGCCATCAGCCCAGAGCCCGACGCGGGGCTCGAACCCACGAACCGTGAGATCGTGACCTGGCTGAAGTCGGACGCTTAACCGACTGCGCCACCCAGGCGCCCCGAAGGGAAGGACATTTAAACAAAAGGTTCGTTAAGACCTCTTATGTGATGTTAAGGCAATAAAGTACCAAATAAAACATTATAAATTTCCATCTCTATTTTTAAATATCAATAATTTTGTTTACTCATGCATACAGAGTGAATGTCTCCAAAGTTGTATCTTCATATAAACAAAATCAACCTAATATGTTTTCTATACTGGGTATTTGTTTTATGCCTTTCAGTTAGTTTTATAGCAAATGGAGAAACAAATATTTTTCAGTGAGTTTATTCTAAAATACCTATTTTTAACTATAATGTTCTTGCATTGCAAACATTTTTATTCTACAGGGTAGTCATAGTTATACAATGATACAATTTTAGTATCAAAAGAAATGAGGTAATAACATTTTTAAATTTGCATAGTACATATTCCAAATAACTATTTATTGATAATTTTTAGTTTCTTTAATAGATAGAAGAAATATTACCTAAAAGTGTAAATACCACAAAGTATTAAAAATAAAGCAAAATTAACTAAAATAATTACACAGTAATTACTAAAGTAATTACAAAGTAACTGTGTAATCTTGAGGTATCATGACTTCTCAAGGAACCTATTTGCATGTTTCTTCTATACCGGGAGACAAGAAAAATTTGAAAAGATAAAAAAATGAGTTAAGTTATAATTTACATATGTGTGCAGCTGAGTATATCAAACTCCAATGACCTGAAAACCAAACTACTCAAAACTGCAATACACCAAATGTTAAATCAAATTTTTACTAACACTAACCTTTAGGAAAACTATTTCAAACAAAATTGTATTTCTCTTCAAAACAAATTTCTGAAGGAAAAAAAAATCCCAGAGTATTTCATAAAACTAATTATCACAATAAAAGAACAGTTCCTAACTCAGATTATATAAACAACAGCTGCTGTTCAGGAAATAGAACGGCAGACAGAGACCAATTGTAGGGAACCAGTCATAATACTAAACAGTTACTTAACATCTTCATAACTTCTTCTATTTTCCCAGGTAACAAGCCCCCTTTATTTTGTGAATAAATCTATCATAAATGATACCCTATGAGTTAACTTTTCCTATGATTTAAAAACATGCATGTTAAATTTCCACCTGAAAATCTCCCAAGAAAACTTAAACTGTTCGGAAACAAAGAGATGCAATTATACACCTAACCAAAACAACAACAGCAACAACCAACCAAGTACCAAATGCTAAAAGCTACAACCCAAGAGAATAAAATTAGTCCCTTGTTAGAGACAGGAAATGGATAAGCACGTATATCAACACCAATAAAGCAAATAGAGGGGAAAGAGCATCTTCCAGAGATGTGACCATATATACAGATTCCTGCTTAAAGTTAAGGGCCATGTTAATAAAAAACACCTCCCACAGGCCACGGCTCTGTGAAGAAAGTTATTCCCCACAATCACCCTTGTGTCCATACACGGCTGATGCTGTCATTTTCAAGCAAGAGAATAAACATAGTCATTGCCCCAGGCAATAAACTGGCAAGAATCTATAACATGTGAACATTTTCATCACAGCCTGTCTTACCTCATAAGACCAGACGCACTGAGTTCCACCAAAGCGTCGAACACATCGTCCTACTTCCACGTCCTCATGAGTCGTGTACATTTCTCTGAGGCATTCACCAATATGTGGCACCATCCTCCTGAGAACCTCTCGACTGAAGATCATGCCAGGTCCTCCCATACAGAAGTTCTCTCCAGGCTCCAGCCCCAATTTTCCAAGTTCTTCAATGTTCCCCAGGCCAGTCTGGCCCAGGTAGAGAGGCTTGCTGCTATTGAGTGATCGAAGAAACTCTTCTAACTTATCACCTACAAAGAGAAAGGCAACAATCTCTCCTTTTCCTAATTTCGTAATCATTTAGAACATACAAAGTAAGGGAAAGACCTTTCAACATTGTGCACAAACTCCCCAAAAGTCATAATACAGCTGAAAGGAAGAAAGACCTCTCTGAATATTCTATTACTTTAAAACTATGAAATTTCCGTTACTAATTAAGTCATAATAAAATGTTCTTAACCTTCTACTCAAGGTCACTGGAAAACCTTAAGTATAATAATCACCAGACTTTTTTTTGTAAAAGGTGAGATTATGATAAGGAGATTAATGATAAATTTCTTAGCATATCTGAGTTAATGATAAAATTTTCAGAAAATAACAACATTTATATTCAGCACTGATTGGCAGATTGTTGATATCCGATTAGTATTTTTTCCTGATAAATTGGTCGTGTTTTGTCCTGAACTAAACTTGAGTCACATACAAACAAAAATTGAGAGAGAGAAAGAATATTAAAGTTGTGTTGGAATTTAACTTGGGAACTTTGAAAAGTACCTTTTTGGAAAAAATAAACATTTGTTAAAATAATAATATAATTGGTTTCCTTACAGTATGTAAGTTCATCAAGAAAAACCACTTAAACGTCAAATTGTGTAGCTAAAACACATTTGGTATTTTACAAAGCGACACAATGAAGTAGCCACCTTCTTTATATTCCCAGTCAGCATCTTTACTATCGTTTTTTGATGAGAACTCATCTGCAGTCATTTATCTTGAAGCCACGCCACACCTCCCCCCCTCCCCCTTGGATTTCAGTGAGTTTTAGCTATTATTGGGTTCTTAATTCAAAATGCATTTCATTCTTAATAGAGATGGAATGAATATGGCACTTCGGTGTTCTGAAGGACAGTCTTTCAAACCATTAAGAGAAATGACAGAAGTAGATGCTGTTCGTGCATTTTAGAAATTCTCTGTCAAGTGTGGCAAACTTCTGCCAGGAAACCTTTGTGACTTCAACCATACGCAGAAGACAAGGGGACTAGAAGGGATCTATCACTTATAGCTATATTTAGCTATACATCTGAAATCTGTCTGTAAGATACCGTATTCATTAGAAAGGCAACCATTTATTTTTGTATCGAATCACCAATGGAATGACTTCGCTCTTCCCAACCTAACCCCAAGAAATCTCTAGTTATTACTCCACATTCACTCCCTGAGCCAAAACGGAATTTGTTTGTTTTTCCTTGAATCCTGTGAAAGACTACCTGGATAAGGAGAAAGCCACGAGGCTTTCTTAACAGTAAGGAAGGGCTGCCCCCCTTTGACCAAGAAGCTGGGAAATGGAGGAAGCACTGGGAGACCCTACTTCAACACAACCCTGAGACTTCCCTTGCGTCCATCTCCACAGCGGGCGGTACTGGGAAGATTTACTCCCGCTCTTAAGAACTTCTCTCTGCTGAGTTTAGAAACCTCTGGCCAGAGCCACCCACGATGAGGGTGAAAGACCGCGCCTCTTTTAAAACTGACAAAGTTTTCTCCTGCTGTGGCTGCGCGTGGTTTTGGGGAAGGACTCCAAGCCTCTGCTTATCGCCGCCGCCACCAAGATGGACTGGAAAGGATCCACATTAGTACATGCTAATACAGCTTGGAGCTCCTGGGGTCTGGATAAGTCACCCGCGCTCTCACCTTCTGCGCACCACCAATTCCTGAAAATGCTCTCCTCCGCCCGGGGTTTTATTGAGGTGGGCGGGGGGCGGGGTGGGGGTTAGGGCCCGACTCTGTGCAGCACTGCTGTGGCTGGAAGGAGGTGCGCGCTGGAGCGATGTGGATGTGGGTGCTCAAGGACTCCCGGGGCTTGACGGGGTCGTAAGAGAGGGAAGGAAACGCAGAGGGAACAGTCCCGAATAGCGAAAATAATTCCTTAATCTCACCATTTCTGAAACCGCGCTAGATCCAATCAAAACAAAAGGGTTGTGGAATAAAGCTAGAACACCCGTATCCAGACCGGCTCTCGCCCGCTTCCTCGGTCTTCCCTTCCTTTCCTGAGGACACGCCCCTCTAGATAGATTTGGGAAACTACTACCACCCGGGCTTTCGGAAGAGGACAGAGTAGGAAACGCCTTTGGCTAACCCTAAAGTCCCTTTCCTCAGCGTTGACACAGAGTGAAGAGGAGGGGCAAGCGCTGGGCGGAAAGGAGAACAGCAAGAGTGAGAAAGGCTAATAAAACCGGTCAGGTGTGAGGAGGGTCCAGACTGCAGCAGAAGAGGAGGAGCGGACTAGGCATGGTGGGCGGATGCGAGGGGTGGGGACCGAGGGCTGGGGGCTGCAGGAGCTCAGAGCACGTGCTGGCAGCAAAGCAGAGAGGGGCTGGGCAGGGATTAGGGCTGGTTGCAGAGGAAGGATTCGGGAGAAGAGGGTGGGGGCCAGCGGGCAGGCGGGACAGCCGGCGCTGGGAGGTCACCTTTGATGTAGACATCGTCGTCGGCGCGCATAAACCACTCATACTTGTCCAGGTAGTGGTCGTGCATGTACTTGATCATCATGAAGGACTTTTTCTGGGGAGGGTAGGAGTCGTCCACCCCCGGTAGCGCGATGACAGGCAGGGGTGGCGGGGGCTGGCTCATTCCGGCGTTGGGGGGCTGCTCACTGGAAAAAAACTCCACGCGGCCGGGGATGAAGCGCGCCCAGGTCCGCTGCGCCGCTAGCGCGCGGCTGCCCAGGTACTTCTGCGCGGTCATCACTCCCACATACAGGAAATCCCGGGGTCGGGAGCTCGGGGCGGCAGCGCCCCCGTCCCCGCTGCCGTTGTGGCTACTCCCCGGCCGGCCGCTTCTCCGCTGCCCAGCCGCGCCCCCGTCCTCCTCCTCGGGTTCCCCTTCGGCCCCGGGGGCGCCTGGCAGCCCCGTTGCGCCTTCGGGCTCGCGTCCTCGCCGCCGCTGCTGCAGCGGAGGTGGCTGTTGCCAGGGGCTGCTCCGAAAACTGGTTGCTCCAGGCGCTGCCTGTGGCAGCGGCGGCCCCTGAAGCTCCTGGCGCGCGGGGGGCGGCGACTGCTCCAGCCGCGGCCGGGGCTGAGGTTGGGGGAGCGGCCGCTGCGCGCCAGCGCCGGGGCCAGCGGCCGAGCGGCCGTAGTAGGAGCAGAGGCTGGAGCCGCGTCTCTTCCTCTCGCTCAGCTCGGCCACTCTGGGGGCGATGAGCCAGGACGCGGCGGTGAAGCCCAGAACCAGCCCCAGTGCCACGCTCATCCACGGGCGGCGGGAGCGCACGGCCATCGCGACTGCCCCCGGCGCGGACGCTAGCTGAGTGGCTGCGGCGCTGCGCGCGGGTCCCGCGGCTCACACCCGCCCCTCCTCCGCCTCAGCGCCCCCAGCCCGGGCCGCTGCCCGCCGCCGAGGCGCCGACGCCGGCTCACGGTCGGAGCGCTCCGGGCGCCTGGCCCACTGCGGGTTGCCGCTGCCGGCCGCGCTCCCCGCTCGGCTCTAGGTCCGGGCTCCGAACGAGGGTCGGGAGTGAAACTTCTCCCGGCGGCGCCAGTGGCGGCGGCAGCAGCGAGAGGAGCTGCTGGAGGAGGAGGTGGAGCGGAGGCGGCGGCAACGCGTCCGCTCCTAGGCTGCCACCCTGTCACTGGCGCGCCTGGTCCCTCCCTCCTCCCTCCTTCCCGAGCCCCCGCCCTCGCTCTCCGCCTCCCGCTCCCCCCCGCCGCCGGGCTCCGGACTGGCCCCGAGGAGGAGCCACGAGCAGCACCGCTGCCAGCCCGGGAGAAGCGAGAGCCGCGCTATTTCCCCGTCACCCGCCCTTGGACGCCCCCCGTCCCCGCCTAGGTCCAGAGCCGGCCTCCTCTCCGGAAGGAAACGATCCCGGTCGGGCCGCCTCCGGCTTCCAGCGCCGACGCCCCCTCGTTCCTCCTCCCACGGCCCTAGCTCTCCGTCCCATTTCCCGTCCCGTCCCGCCCCTCCGCCGGCCTCGCAACTCCCGCGTCCGGGGGCTCCACTGCCCTCCTCCCGGCGCGTCGGATCCACTGACCTCATCGGCGGAGCTCGGGTCCCAGAGCCCCCGGCAGGCGCCCGCAGCTCCCGCCCCGCTTGCCTCCCCCGGCCCACAGCGGGTGACGTCCCGGCGTGACCCTTCCCCACTCTGCCCCGCCCAGGTCCGTGCGCGCTCCACTCTTCGCGTTTGCGGTGCTTTTCGCGTCTCCCCTGCTGCTGCTCCTCCGTGTCTCTGCTCTCCGCTCGGTGTCCCGCGCACTGCTGGGGGAACCATCTGTCCCATCCTAGGTCCGGGCTCTAGGACCTCACCTCCCAACCTTCCTAACTTCCCAGTTTCGCCTGCCTCCTTCACCACTCCTCTCCAGTCTACGCAGAGCACCGCTGTCCCTAGGTGTCTCTCCTAAGAAAATCTCAGAGGCAGACACTGACAGATAACGGTGAGTGGGGACCCAGTCCCCAAAGAACATAAAAATCCCATGTTCCCCACCTGTTGAGTTGGGAAGTGTGGGGCTGGTTCCTGGTCTCCGCCTCAGTTCTCCTACTGGCCTCTTGTCTAGAAGTGAGAACCATGAACTATTGTCAGTCTTGGTAAAAGACTTATTCACTGGGAGAGGCCAATGATGGAGAAATGTGAACAAATTCTAGAGCCAATACCCAGAAGATTCAATTTAAGAAAATTCTTGTTACCCGCCCTCAATAAGTAAACTTAATCAGAAAATAAAATAGAAAATGTAATTTTTATTCTTGCCTATAAACTTTTTTATTTTCTTAGGCATGACAGGAAATGTCTTATTTGTCCAATTAGCAAGAAAGACATTCAGCGACAGAATCTCAAAGGAAGTTCAATTATATTCGCCAAGATTATTGAAAGTTACATGATGAAGAAATTGCCCGAAGATATGTAACATTTTGAGGAAGGGGACATTTAAAAACTCTCCAGAAGTTGTGAGTCTAATAGTTTGAGGTGCGTTTTGGCATTCCAAACCCTTTCCTCTTCAAATTTCAGTCTTCTGTTTTGTACATCAAACGCAAAGGGATGGTATTGAATAGCATTAGACATAGGGCTCAATCCCGCCAGGTGCTGGCGGCTTCCCTGGAACAGTAGGCCTGGCCAGAGCCCTCAGAGGAGTGGTTCTTTCCACACCAGTCACTGGCTGTGCATGAGCTCGTCTGACTAAATGTTTCATCCACTAGACAATGAAGCTCCTTTTCCATGTCTGTGTCTTGCCCAGAAACACTCGAGAATACAGATTATTAAGCTCTTTTTCAAAATTTAATTTTAGTTGGAATACAAAACTCATCGAACCATCCCTTTCTGATTTAAAAATACATCCTCCTAAGAATTTTTTAACTTCCTAGAATAGTTCATTAGAACTCTCCCTATAATGGAAATTTTATTTATCTGTTCTGTCCTAAGGCAGCCACTAGCCATGTATGACTGTTGAGCACTTGAAATGTGGCTAATATAGTTGAGGAAATGAATCTAATTATTGTTTAATTTTTTTAAATGTTTACTTTTGAGAGAGAGAGAAATAGAGTGTGAGTGGGGAAGGGGCAGAGAGAGAGGGAGACAGAGAATCTGAAAAAGCCTCCAGGCTCTGAGCGGTCAAAACAGAGCCCACATGGGGCTCAAACCCACAAACCGTGACATCGTGAACTGAGCTGATGTCCAAATGCCCTGAACCACCCATGTGCCCCTAATTAAGTTTTATTTAAATAGCCCTATATGTCTACCATGTTGGACAGTACATTTCCAGAGGAAATCCATAAGGTGTGGACCCTAAGACGTGATCATAAGGTACGGTCAAGTGTGAAGAACACCTATACACCAGCTTACTTTCCCCTGAAATATCCAGCAGGGTTTCATTCTAATGAGTGCCATTCTTTTAGAAGATCTACAAAATCATTAATTCTCATTGGCCACAAATAACCCACTCATCGACTCTTATAATATTGTAAGATAAAGTTAATTTTATTCATTCATGTATTCAATAAATATGTACTAGAGATTAAGTATTAGGGTGAAAATATCAACAAGATATTCACTGCCACCTCTCATGAAGTTTATAATTCAGCGAGAAGACAGACATTAAGTGCCACACTACAAAATGAATACAGTGGTGACAAATTATATGAAGGGGAAGTACTTAGAAATTATTTACCAGAGCATCTGATTTATTCTGGGAGTCAGGGGAGCTACTTGGAGACATTGAAATAAAAAGTATTGAAATGATGTTCCATACCGGCTAAATGACCTTGTAAAATTATTTAAATTGTCTGAACTTTAGATATCTAATCTGCAAATACATTTCTGTGAGGATTAAGACATTATATATAAGTGCTTAGCCCAGTATCTAGTTCATTGTAGGCACCCAGGAAATATTAATTCTTCTCATTTTCCAAACCTTCATGATAAAATGCCTCAGATATCTCTTTACTTATTTTTAGTGATATTTATCCTTTCATTTATTTAACACATATTTATTTAGTATCTACCAAAATCCAGGTACTATTCCAGAGGAACAGGAATAAACAAAACACAGTCCCTGACTTCATGGGGGTTATTCTACTAAGGAAATATTACACACACACACACACACACACACACACACACACACACACCATGCAAGCATGCACACAAACACATGTAATATGCTAGGTGATACAGGTTTTTTAAAAAAGTGGGTAGGTACAAGTGTTCTGTGAGGCCATCTTAAATTGATTGGTCAGAGAAGTTCTTTCTGATAATTTTAGCACAGAACAGAAAAAAGTGAGGAAACTAACCATAAGGATATCTGTGGCAAGACTTTCCAGGAGGAGAGAACAGCCAACACAAAGGCTTGAGATATACATGGTTATATTGAGGAATAGCAAAGAAGCTGATGTGAGTTGGAACTGAGAGGGAGCTGGTGACCTGGTGGTCATTTAGGCTAGTGCCATTCAACAAAATCAGAATGTGAGCCATAAATGTAAGTCCTGTAATTTAACTTTTTTCTTGTGGATACAGTTTTTTAAAAAGTGGTGAAACTAGGGGCGCCTGGGTGGCGCAGTCGGTTAAGCGTCCGACTTCAGCCAGGTCACGATCTCGCGGTCCGGGAGTTCGAGCCCCGTGTCAGGCCCTGGGCTGATGGCTCAGAGCCTGGAGCCTGTTTCCGATTCTGTGTCTCCCTCTCTCTCTGCCCCTCCCCCGTTCATGCTCTGTCTCTCTCTGTCCTAAAAATAAATAAACGTTGGAAAAAAAAAAAATTAAAAAAAAAAAAGTGGTGAAACTAATTTAAATAACATATTTTACTCACCTCAGTGTATCCAAAATATTATTACTGCAACTTATATATAAATAATAATATAAAATTATTACGGAGAAAAGTTACATTCTTTTAATCAGTCCTAAGTTTTCCAAATCCATTGTGTATTTCACATCTTAATAGCACATCTAAATTCAAACTAGCTACATTTCACATGTTCAAAAGACACATCTAACTAGTGTCTATCACATTAGACTGTGAATATTTTGAGGCTTACAGACATTTGTAAAGGCTTGGTCTTTCATTCTGATTGATAACGAAGGTGTTGAGTAGAACGGTAGTATGTTTTTTATTTACTTATGTTTTACAAGGACCACTCTAGCTCCTGTGAGAAGAAAAAGTTAGGGAAGGACAAGGGTAGAATCAGGGAAAGCATTTAAAGCATTACTGATGTGATCTCCATGACATCCCACACAGTGTCTACACCTTTTCCCCATTTTTATTAAGTAGAAGTTTTGAGAAAGCTTTTCCTAAGAGTGTAATTTCGTGTATGTTGAGATTCCTCAGGCTATTTATTTGGTATTTCCCAAAGTCAGTGAAGTAATTTTCCCATACTTACTTTAATTTTGAGATACATGAGTTTTCAGGTAGATGCTTTTCTGGAAAATTTCTACCAAGGGCTACGTTTTTTTATTAAAACAAAGAATAGGGTAAAACATTCTAGGGAAAAGTTAACAACAACAACAACAACAACAAAACCTGTATTTGAATAAGAGGGGTGGTAAGTGACAAATTTGTATGGAAACTTTTTATCATTGAATAAACATACTAAATGTATACGAAAATATAGCCAGATCTGAATACTACATTGAAAGAAAGCTTGCAGAAGTGTATATAATTCTAATATTGCTGACCAAAAATGGTAAGATTGTTGTTCTTACCTAAACAAGAATGTTTCAGTAGGTACACTAGTGAACCACTTGATTCATCTTGATGAAGCAGCTCAGCAGATTTTGAGGAAAGTAATAACAACAAAAGCTTCTAAAAAGTATGATGTTTTCCAGAAAAAAAAATGCAAAACTGATTCCCTGTCTTCTCTCAATCCTTAGCAACTTTAACCAACCCAAAATCAAGTCTGACACACTTACAGAGAGCCATTCAGCAGGCTTCTCGGAAGGTACTCCATTCCATGTTTGAATTGATTGGAAAGAATTAGCAAGAACTTCAAAATCATAGACAAAGGCACAGATGCATTTAAAAGGGTGGCTATCATAGTTTGCTCAGGTACAAGAGTTAAAGGTAAATATTTAAATATATGGTTCAATGTACGGGTCTGCTACTAGGTGCAAGCCAGTTTAGGCTAGTTCTGACACTTCAATTTAGTATTTTACTCTGATATTTAGAATGTTATCATTTTTTCTTGACAGACCAAGGCTGAGCTGATTTCATTTGTGTGAAACAACTGTGGCATCTAGTGGCTAATAATCATAATGTAATTCTGTTTGTTTCTAAGGGGTAGATTGTGTTATATGGTATTTTTGACATTGCCAATCAATAGCTAGAGGAATCTCAATAAACAAAGAATTAAGCATAGACACATAACAAGATGACTAATTATATGTTTGTTTCCTCAGAAATCAGCACATGAGGGAGTGATAGAAGTTCATATACTGAAACAGGAAAAGGTAACTGTTTAGAGCACATGATGACCCTAGGTAAGTTTTAGAGCCTAATTCTAATTAACATTTAGTTAATCAACTTGAAAATGTAGGGTTTTGGTTTTTTACACTGACTGGCTATTTGATCATGCTAAGGAATTATCAACTCCTTGTTTAGATATGATAATTGTATTGTGGCTATGTTTCCAAAATAAAGTTCTTATTTTTTCAGAATTACATACTGACATTTTTGTAGATGAGCTAGCATGCAGACTGGAATTCAAATAACACAGGATTGAGGGAGGTGCTAAGTGGATGGCGATGTGGGTGGAGCTTGGCTGACCAGGGATTGATAACTGGACTGGGTTATTACTTTTGGGTAGATTTGGAATTTCCTGTAATAAAACCCTTAAAGAAAATATTTTGTTTAAAATCAACACACAGGGGCGCCTGGGTGGCGCAGTCGGTTAAGCGTCCGACTTCAGCCAGGTCACGATCTCGCGGTCCGTGAGTTCGAGCCCCGCGTCGGGCTCTGGGCTGATGGCTCAGAGCCTGGAGCCTGTTTCCGATTCTGTGTCTCCCTCTCTCTCTGCCCCTCCCCCGTTCATGCTCTGTCTCTCTCTGTCCCAAAAATAAATAAATGTTGGGGAAAAAAAATTAAAAAAAAAATAAATAAAATCAACACACATACGACTTTTAAAAAAATATTTATTTACTTTTGAGAGACAGGGAGACAGAGCATGAGTGGGGAGCAGCAGAGAGGGAGGCACAGAATGTGAAGTAGGCTTCAGTCTCTGAGCTGTTGTACAGAGCCCCCGACATGCGGCTCGAACTCACAAACCATGAGATCATGACCTGAGCTGAAGTTGGATGTTTAACTGACTGAGCCACTCAGGCACCCTGACTTTTATTTTCTATAGATTTATCTGAGTATGAAGATGGTTCTTTCTTCAAAATCATCAATGTACTTTGAGAAGAAATAAGACTCCTGCTGTCACTTATGGAAGAGACAAGAGGTGACCCTATCAGAATTAAAACTTCTACTTCTTCCATCATCCCTGATCTCCAACACGGTCTCTTAGACATAAGTAAAATGCCCAATCATGCTTTAACAAATAAAGAGGCACTATTTATGATGAGGACTTTTTTTCTTTTTAAGTACTAGTAATCTATGATTAGGCAGTGAGCTGTAAAATCTTCAGAGAGCTCCTAATCACCAATCTGAATTTATTCTAAAAAAGTTTTTTTGTATTTTTCCTCCTTTCAGTACTCTCCAAAATATTAATAAGCTCCAATTCAATACTTTAATCTATCAAAAATTAAAATGCACATGCTACCTTCCTTCCTGTTTCTTTAACTTTTAAAACCCTGTAAAAACTATCTTTTCCTCTCCTACAGATGACTGCTGTTGAAAAGAAATATAATATGATCCACATATGTAAAGAAAAATTTTTAGTTGCCACATTCTGTAAAGTAAAAACAGGTGATGTGAATCTTAAATAAAATACTTTATTTTATTTTATCCAGCATAGCCATTTCTGACTATTAAGTCCAAAAGCTCATTTTCTGATTAACAAAGACAAATGGATTTCAGAACATTCACAGGATTTATTGTGCTTTCTTAAGTATCAATATACAAATACTTTGCATATGGTTACATAAATATGATGTATACATGTGCATGCAGGTGTGTGTGTGTGTGTGTGTGTTTATAGCCATACTACCATTACAGAATAAACATAAGAAGAGAAATTAGGGGGACGTTTCTGTCATGCAGCAATTTCAGGATATTTTACTAAGATGCGAGAAAGGTTAAATATCACATCTCTCAACCCATTGTCATTGCATTTTGAGAGAGTAAGGCAGGTATAGTTTTAGTTCATTTGATGACTGCTGCTTCCAGTAGTGGACTTTTATTTAAATTCATAGTGAGCTAATAATGACACATCTTTCAATTGTCTTGAAAGTCATGGATGGCAATAAAATATTAGCAGTGGGAGGACAGAACTTTTATTTTCTGCCACTCTCCAACTTTTTTTGTTTGTTTTGGAACATATACATACGTTCATAAAATGTTTTTTTCATTTAAAATATAGTAGGTTTGTTATTTCTGTATGAGTCATTATGTCATTTTTTTCTAATTTTTAATTTCTCACACTAAAAATACTTGGGATCCTCATTGATTTTTAAGACTGTAAAGAGCTTTCAAAAACCAAACATGTGAAACCAATGGTCTAAGGAAATACCTTCATTTGCCTTTTTGTTCTACTAGAAATAGCATGACAATTTTTTAGGAGGAAAAATTAAGAGTTAGAATGCCTTCCTCCTGATGGAACACTGGTCTAATGGTTTGGGATGACAAGAGAGTGACCATCATTGAATTTGTATTTTTAAAGCTGTGACATGTTTTTAAGTATACAATTGCCTCCATGTGTTCAGATTCACCCCTATTGCATTCTGGAATCTGGTACCTTGATGTCTTGTTTTGTTTTGTTTTCGCATGTGTTGCTGTCGGAAGGGAATGTCAGAAATGAATCTTTCGAGACAAAAAGAATTTAAATCACTCAGACATTTAGAATTCTAATTTGTATCAAGTAGCAATTAGTAACTTTAACACATTTGGGAGTATATACTTTTCATTTCTACAAAAACCAACTCTAGGACGATGCATCATTCTAAGGCTCCAACCATTTTGTGTTACTGTGCCAAAAAGAACATGTCTCAGTAAGTGACTTTTAGAGGTTAAGAGTCATACAATGTAATGAGGAAAGAGTAAGATACCACTGCCATACCAATAAAGTTGAAGGTGCAGTTATATGCCCTTTGAAGCCAGTTGGAGCTCCAGGAATAGACAAAATGTAAAATCCAAATAAAACTGTGTGAACTAATTGACAAGGGTGAAGTGGCTCTCCTAAATGAAATAAGTGGTCATCATTTGGAAATTGCTCTCAGAATAATGTTCCAGATGTAAAATAAGAGTGTGGGGAGGCCTGGGACATGGTGATACTTTATCTCATTGGCTCCCTGTGGCCTTAGCTCTGATTTTTCACTGGGCAGTAAGGACTAGAAGAGCCTGAAGAGAAGATTAAGAGCAAATGTTAGCCTCATAGCTAAGTGATTTCCCAGCAGTGCTTTCTGCTTTCATCTCCCAACTGGGCACAAAGAGATTCAAAAGGAAGCATGGCTGAGGCACACCCAAGAAATAAGTGAGGGGTGGAGCACTGCATTTTTAAGACCTTTGCTACCGTTCTGCTTACCACACCCTTCATACTACACCACACGTTTTTCTTCCAGACTGCACTTCCCACGTCTACCTTTGCAGAAAACGGACAGAAATAGCCACAGTACCATATGAACCAGATTAAAATTAAATTTAAGTTTTAGCATTAGCAGCATAGAATTGGGACTCCAGGACATGATATAGCTAATCAGAGTCAGATGAAACCTTCTGATAGGCATATTGAACCCAAATGGCCAAGAGGTCTTTCAACGTTTATTTATTTTTGGGACAGAGAGAGACAGAGCATGAACGGGGGAGGGGCAGAGAGAGAGGGAGACACAGAATCGGAAACAGGCTCCAGGCTCTGAGCCATCAGCCCAGAGCCCGACGCGGGGCTCAAACTCACGGACCGCGAGATCGTGACCTGGCTGAAGTCGGACGCTTAACCGACTGCGCCACCCAGGCGGCCCAAGAGGTCTTAAAAGTAATGAAAACTTTGGCATCCAGGTCAGTGTTTATCAAAGTAAGGTCCTCAGGACTCCTCTGTAAATATTTCTAATGTTTTCATGTGCATAAGTATTAATAGTAAATCTGGAGTTCTTCTGAATCAGAATCACTGAGGGTGGGGGCCAGGAATCCACATTTTAAAAAACTTTTTTATATTTATTTAGTTTTGAGAGGGAGAGACAAAATGTGAGCAAGGGAGGGGCAGACAGAGAGGGAGACATAGAATCCGAAGCAGCCTTCATGCTTTGAGCTGTCAGCACAGAGCCCGATGCAGGCTCGAACTAACAAACTGTGAGATCATGACCTGAAGCTAAAGTCCGTCTGACACTTAACCCACTGAGCCACCCAGGTGCCCCCAGGAATCCACATCTATAAAAAGACACCTAAGCATTTCTTAAACATACTAAAGTTTGTAACCTACTGTTCTAATTTTCCTTGATAAGTGGGATAATTCAAAGTCCTAAGAACATACATTAAATTTAAAAATTAACATAAAAGCAGAATTGTTATACCAGTTTACTGACATTTATCACCCTCAGAAAACAGAAACAAAAAACAAAATCATGAATACATAGCTGAAATTCTAGGTTCGCCAGCCCCAAATGATAGAATCACCCTTATTCGATTGCTTTTTACAAATTGAATGTAAATTGGTTTGAGTTCCTTAAGAAGTGACTCTGATGCAAGAATTTGAGAGCAAGTGGTTTATTTGGAAAGTGATCCTGGGGAATACTGATGGGAGAGTGGAGAAGTTAAGGGGAGAGTTCAAGGAATGGAAAGAAACCAATAAAAGGTAAGTGCTGAAGTCAGTTACCACTGAAGCAAGCTAGAGTTTAATTCCACTTGGGAAACCCTTGGAATCATTGTAGACCATGGGCCTCAGACTCATCCCATAGGAAGAGCAAAGAGGCCAGGTATGTTTATAGACAAATTTCTGTCAGTCTTGATCAAGGGCTGCTCCCAGGGGACACATTCCCCAGTACTTCTAGCCTGCCCCTTGCACAGTTTGAAAAAGCCCTTCATCAAAGAGTTACAGAGCTCACAGTTGGAAGACAGATCAGTGGCAAGCACGGAAGTGGTAAAGGCAAGGAGATGTGGGCAGGACTCTGGCATCCTCTGCTCTAAGCCACAAATTAAAGTGATACTCATTCCCAACGCCATACTTCTGAACTTTCTGTATTACATTAGATACAAACCGTGTAAGTAACATTTACTACACAAAGTAATATTTTCAAAAAGCGTGCCTTGCAAATTCAGATTTCTATTCATTGATGAATGTGTCTTATGTAAAAAAATCTTCTTATGGGGCTATTGGAGTTGTTGATGTTTTCCTATTACTATCCCCTTTTGAATTACTAGAATTCTTGGTGGAGGGCCACTATGACCATTTTAGTTGGTTTTGAGAATTCCCTTCGGCTATCTTTTAAAAACATTTTGCAATGCAAAATTTCAAGCATATACAAAGTACATGTACTGGAACCTCCTGAACCCATCATCCAGCTTCAACACTTAGCTCATAACCAGTCTTGTTTTATGTATGTCCTTGACCACTTAACTCCTGCTGGAATTTTTTTAAAGCAAACTACAGACATCATTTATCCATAAATATTTTAATATGTAGCTCTAAAAACTGACAACTATAAAAATGCCATCACCTTATATGAATTCGATAATTATTTCTTAATATTATCAAATATCAAATAATCATTCAAACTGTCAATAGTCACATCAATTCCATGTGTTTTACAATTTGTCTTATAAATTTATACTTCTATTTTTTTATTATCAGTATTGTTTTATATGACTCTCAAGCTTCTTTAATAAGTTCTGCCTTATTTTCCTTGTATTATATTTGTTTTTTTAAAAAAAGTAGATTGTGGCATCTGGGTGGCTCAGTCAGTTAAGTGTCCAACTCTTGATTTTGGTTCAGGTCATGATCTCACGGTTCACAAGATCCAGCCCATGTTGGGCTCTGTGCTGACAGCACAGAGTCTGTGTGGTGTTCTGTCTCCCTCTCTCTCTGCTCCTCCCCGGCTCTCTCGCTCTCGCTCTCACTCAAAATAAATAAACTTTTTAAAAAAGTGGATCATTTGTCCTATGGGGTTTGCTACCATCTGAATTCTGCAGATTCCATTCCTGCAGTGTCATTTCACATGCTTCTCTGTCTTCTGTATGTCCTGTGAATTTGTGAATTGGCATTAGGACCTAGAGAATTTCCAGATACAAGTTCGGGGTTGGTTTTTTGTTGTTGTTGTTTGTGTTTTTTGTTTGTTTGTTTTTTAACAAAACTACTCAATAGATGATATTGTGTGCTTTCAGTAGGAGACACAAAATATTTGTCTCTGTTTCTGACATAAGCTGCTATTAATAATGAATTCCTAGATTTGTTAATTCATTAGAAGTTACATGGTAATAATTCTAATTCACCATTGTTTCTTCCTTTGTTAAATGGAATACTTCTGTGAGGAGAAAACTTATCTGATGGTACAATCTTTTTTTATCTTAAATTTTTGATGACCCAGAGGTTTTAAAAGATGATTGAACATTAAAGATGTCTATACTCAGTTCCTGAGAAGGTCTTGCTCAGTAAAACTGATAGAAATAATCCAAAAACAGAATCTCATTCCTACCAGATACAATCTCATTTCCTGCTATTTCATCTTTAGTCATCACCAATATTCTAATATACACATCAGGACATAAAGTTGTGGCTCTGAGAAGAAAAAGATGCTGTATTTTTCTATATTTACGTTTTCTGTATTTTTTACTTTTTTATTCACTAAATTGGCATTGTAAGAGGAGGAGTTAAATTTTTATATATGTATATATAATTCCTAGACATCTGGAATTTCTGACTTATTACATAGGAAATTATACAAGAAGTATAAGAAATTTTCCTTTGGATACAAAAGTAGGGTTCAATATGGGGAAGAAAAAAACCTTCTAAACGTGTTTATTTGTTTGTTTTTTAATGTGGTCATATTCCATGTAGTTTTGGCTTTACCTGTGGTGTGGGTCTTTTTGTTTGTTTGTTTTTAAGTTTATTTGGAGAGAGAGAAAGAACATATGAGCACAAGCAGAAGAGAGAGGGAGAATCCCAAGCAGGCTCTGAGCTGTCAGCACAGAGCCCAATACAGGCCTTGACCTCGTGGACCATGAGATCATGACCTGAGCCAAAATCAAGAGTTGGTCACCTAACCGACTGAGTCACCCAGGTGCCCCTGGTCTAGGGTCTTTGGAGGTTTACATCTGGGCCTCTTTTCTTATTAAGTTTTCATTAACAATCAATCCAGCAATGTCAGACACCGAGAGGCCCACAGTGCAGTTCACACTCTTCTCTCAATGCTGCCACAGTGTCTATAAACCTTCCATAGAACATTCACTTCTGCTAAGTATTTCTTGACCTACAAAAAGAATGATGTTGGGCTAGCACAGAGGTTGGCAAACTACAGCCCACAGGCCCCAATCCAGCCCACCACCTTGGTTTGGTGGCTTCAAAATTAAGAGTGATTCTTGAATTTTAAAAATGGTTTTACATTTTAAAAATTACATAAGTACATCATATCCTCAGTTTTGTCTCTTGGCTTGAAAAAAATAGATATTTAGTATTTGGCCCTTTCAGACAATGTTTACCAACCCCTTGGTGACAGCAGTGAATTTTAAACTATTTTGAGTAGCAGAACCTTAAAGAGAGAGAGAGAGAGAAAATCTTATTCTAAAACCCTTTGCTTAAAACAAACAAGCGTATATTTATTTAAATTAATTTAAAATTTATAATAATTGCTTGCTGAAAAATTCAATCAGGGACAATGATGCTGCTTTGATGAGTATGATAGACTCAAGGAAGGAACAACAACTTTGACATTGGAGACTGTAGATGACAATTAGTTTTAGAGAGAATTTAGCCTACAATTCATTCCTGTGGAGTTTTCGTTAAATGATTTCAAAAATAAAATCCTGTTTCAAGCAGATAAGTGGTTATTAATAGTAGCAATTTTTTAACAGTTCACCTTGCAATCTCAGGACACTCTGAAATTAAACTGATCCAATTCTTAAAAGAGAAGTAGGGGGTTTTGATTTTTACTTACAATATCAAAAAAGAATAAAAAAAGCTCTCATAATCAAAATACAGCAATCAGACAGAAGCACCAACAATTTGGAATGGGAGATAAAGCTGTCTATATATTCTAACACTTGCAGTGTTTTCTTGTCCTTGTATTGCTGACAACCATGCTGTGAAGAGCAGACACAGAACAGATGAGTTTGCTGCTGTGATTTTATGTGAGCGGACACAAGCAAGTTTGAATTTTAAAGAGAGTGGAGAAGAACAACAACCTTCTTGTTCCAGCGTTGCTTAACAAAATGTTTAGGTATGTGCACACATATGACAGTTGAGGGGCGCCTGGGTGGCTCAGTCGGTTTAAGCGTCCGACTTCGGCCCAGGTCATGATCTCACAGTTCAGGAGCTCGAGCCCTGCCTCAGGTTCTGTGCTGACAGCTCGGAGTCTGGAGCCTGCTTCAGATTCTGTGTCTCCCTCTTTCTCTGCCCCTCCCTAGCTCACTCTTGCTCTCTCTCTCTCTCTATCAAAAATAAATAAAGTTTAAAAAAATATATGACAGTTGAAGCTGTATTCTGAAGTTCAGGCAAAAAGAAACCAGGTAACTTGCAATCACAATGAGGTTCATGTTAAGACAAAACTCAAGTGACATTTTTAACAGGTTAAATTAGAAAATAAGCTAAAAATCAGGTTGAGTAAAAATTACTCTTTATAATCCCTATTTGCCTATGAAGTAGATTATACATGATCTTCCATATATATCCCTGTGTGATGTATTTAATGCCATTTCAGTGTGAGGACTGTTGAACTAGAATAAGGAAGAGTCTACTCAAATATGTGGACTTTCTACCTTTATGATAACCTGTCAAATCCTTGCAGTGACTAGAAGGTAGGTGGAGAATTCTAAAATCCCTCTTTCTCTTGCTTTCAGGGTTTAACTTCTATTGAAATACCTTAAGAGCTTTGTAAGTTGTTTTGCAGATCAATTGAGTTAAACGAGATGAACAATCCCAGTATAAGGTCTGGACCACAGAAGGTGCTTAACAAATGTAGCCTATATTTGAATATGATTCGTGTGTGTGTGTGTGTGTGTGTGTGTGTGTGTGTATTTAAGCAAGTGATCAATAAATGCATGGGCACCTGTGTGTGTATAAGACAAACTGCAATAACGATTTGGAATAAGAGATAAAAGTGTCAATATATATTTTAACACATTCAGTGTTACAATACACAAACACAGACACAAATGTATAAAGAAAATTTGATCACTTACTCTGGCCTTTCTGAGGTGGCATTTGATCTTTTATTCCACTGATCATCTAGCCCTGTATTCATTTATTCAACATGATTTACTAAGCACCTTCGATGTGGTGAGGTTCTAGGTATAATAAAGCAAACCAAATTCCCTTGTCCTTGTCTTGGAGAGCTTGCACACTAGTGGGGGATGCCAGACAGTAAAATAAAACACAACACTGAATTGCACAGTGTGTAAGATGGTGAGAAAATATATGAATACATGAGTAAGAGAAGAGGATTAGAGGCTTAGAGACAGGGAGTCAATTTTTAAATACAGTGGTCAGGAAGGGTCTCATTCACAAGATGGCATATAAGCAAATTCTTGAAGGAGGCGAGGAAGCAAAATACAGTGGTGCCTATGGAAAGAACATTGCAGGCAGATAGGAGCAAGGGTGATACTTTCTAGGAGCAGCAAGGAGGCTAATATGTGAGCAAAGAAAACGTGGTGAGAAATGAGGTTGGCAAGGTAAGGGGTGTGTCCTGAAGCACCTGTGGGACTGGGTTAGGCCCCTAGAGTACAGTGGGAAGCCAGTGTAGATGTTGAACAGAGGAGGGGTGTAGCATCACCTGGGTTTAACAGATATTCCTCCAGGATGGGCCCCGTGGAGTCCCATCTTACGTGAAAGTCAGGATCTCAAGTTAAGTTGTATTTTACACACCCATTTGGTATCCCTTCACAATATATTTAAGTATATTTACACAATATATTTAATATTTAAGTTTACTTTCTGTTTTTTATTATAGTGTTACAGATAGCAAAAAAAAAAAAAAACCCCAAAAAACAAAAAACAACAAAAAAACAAAAAGAAAAAACCCCCACTATTTATAAATGGAATACCAATCAAACATTTCCAGAAAACTTTAAGCCCCTCCATGGACCCACAGAATCTACATGATGATTTCTGAGTTAGATGAGTTTAAAGACTCCCTAAACCAAAAATTCTATATATCCTTCAGTTTCAGAATAGATGGTAGACTCACTTTCCAGCTGTAGGTATTTTTGTCTGACCTCTTAAACTCTTCTCCAACGGTTTTAAAATATTTATTCCGCTTACCCCACTAATGGAATCTCCTCATTCCTTCATCTAGCTGCTGTTTATGGATCCTGCTGGCATCCATTTCAGGTATAATCACCAACTCACAGGAGCTGAGACGTGGTTGATTAGCCACACTTCCAGGTGGCTTGAGGTAATGAGACTTTCTTGTCATATGCCACATGATTTCAGAGGTACAACACTGATGAACCTGTATATAATTCAAGCTGTAGATCCTGGTGATATACACATGATAGAACAGCATTTTTAAGACAATAGTTGGTGTCTGTCTTCTATTTCTTCCTCTTCCTCTTATTTCAAGTTGGGAGCCAGGCAGTTTGTGTTTCCTTGTTTCTGGACTTTCTGCAGAGCTTGAAGTAGAATCATCTTACGGACAACAGCCATTCCTATTTTTTACAGAAGTACTTGCTCATGGGTGAGATCATTTTGGCTGTCCCAGCAGATGAGGAGAGAGGGTAGAAGAGAGGAAAGCCATCAAGGCCAAATAGAGAGAGATGATATTTCCACAATGTGTCAAAGGGACCAAAATTTATGGGTCCTTTGACTCCTCTTAGGTAGCAGCCTCCGCAGAGCCTGGACCCTAGACACAATGGTTTCAACCTCGACAAGGGGAGGCTTCCAGGGGAACAGAGATACTTGATGATGCGCACAACCTTCAGATTTTAGTCACCCACACGTAGGGGGCATAACCTAGTAATGTCTTAGATTTAGTTTCTTAATATCTACTGCAAATGGAGGCTTAGAGATGGACTTAAGATGACTAAAAAAATAAAGAAATATGAAATGCATGTACACTGGGGATATAGATGCATATGAAATGTCATTCCCCCTTCCTTAGGCAATAATGACCTTTACAAACATTAATAAGTTCCTTTCCCTGATGACACTTCTGCTTTACATAGACTGTTAATCAGGTACTTGCTGTTGCTTCAAGTTCTTATAACTTCTGAACCTATTTTATTCAGTATGGTTTCAACCAATCACATTCATTCAACTAAAGAAAGTGAATAAAGCTGAAGCAAATTTTCCATTCTGATTCTATACCCTCAGGAAATGCAAGTAAAATGATGCATAAGGCATTAGAATATTTTTTTAAATTAATTATCATCAAATCCTGAAGGACTAAATCAGACTGATGTCTAATTTCATCCATTTACATATATTTAATCTTTAAAAAAATTGATACTGAGATTGATGCCTTAATGTTTAGGTCTAGGCTTTGAATTCTGTAAGGTTTTTCCCCTAGGTAGCAATGCATTTGGATACATAATTATCTATAAAAGGTGTGATAACTTACACATGATGTGAACTTGGCCAAGTTGTATCAGTCTTTGTTTTTGTTATCTGAAAAAAATGAAGATAACGGTATTTTTCTAAAGTTTTATGTAGTGTCATTGTGTTTTGTATATTTAGTAATTCACGAAGTCTAATGCCAGTGTGCATTAATGGATGTTGAATGTTTTTGTTTTTTGTTTTTGTTTTTTTGGCCTGCCCAATATCCTTCTTTAGTCCCTATCGAACCCTTCTTCTGCAGTAATCCTGTTCAGTCTTTATGGTTTAGATAGGGCTGACTATTGTTCACAGCTGTCTTTAAAAATCCTGACCACAATTCTGGGATGCCTGGGTGGCTCAGTCAGCTGAGCATCTGACTTCAGCTCAGGTCATGATCTTGTGGTTCGTGAGTTCAAGCCCCACGTCTGGCTCTGTGCTGACAGTTCAGAGCCTGGGGGCTGCTTCAGATTCTGTGTCTCCCTCTCTGCTCCTCCCCTATTCACACTATGTCTCTCTTTCAAAAATAAATAAAGATTTAAAAAAACTTTTTAAATATCCTGACCACAATTCACCTTTAAGCATGTGACCCAAACAATGCTAATCATAACCCTCCCTAGGATTATTGCCAGAAGTACCAGGAAGGATGCTCTCATTTCTCTAGGATCTCTGGCTGCCAAGGCCAATGAGACTACAGCCACCAGTGGCCATTTTTCTAGTCACATGGAGGCAGTATGAGAGGGAAGAGAATGAAGCCAAAGGGTGACAAGAGAGACCCTGTTGTTAGTTAAGTATCTAAATCCAGTGTGTTTGGAAATACACTCCTGGATTTTTCATATAGATGATGCATTTTATGCCATCTTTTATAAGCTAGTTTCTGATAAATTTCCATCACAACTAACAGAATTTTCACTAGAATACTGTTTTTTTTTTAATGTTTATTTTTATTTATTTTGAGAGAGAGCGAGACAGAGAGAGGGAAAGAGAGCAACAATCCCAAGCAGGCTCCATACTGCTTGATGTGGGGGCTTGAACTCATGAATTTGTGAGATCATGACCTGAGCCAAAACCAAGAGTCAGATGCTTAAGCAGCTGAGCCACCCAGGTGCCCCTTCACTAGAATACTGTCAACTGTGCTTCAAAGTCAGACCACAAGTCATGAAACCTCACCTCTTTCACTTGCTAGCTTTGTGACCTTGGACAAGTTACTTTACTCTTTTTCTGTGTGTATGCCTTAGCTTCCTCTTCTGTAATAAAGGTAATAGTAATACCAGCCTCTTTAAGGGGAGGATATTAATTGAGATTGTGTGTGCGTGCGTGCGTGTGTGTGTGTTATAGTACAACACTTGGCCTATGATAAGTCCTCGATAAATGCAAATTATTATCATATTAAATAGTGTACACACAGAAAACAAAACACCTGTTTGGAAACAGATCCATTCCAAACCAAGTAATAGTACAGAAATGGAAAAACAATAGTGAAGCAAAGCAAAGGTAGAGAAAAAATAATACGTTGAAATTAAATGGAACTAGGGGGCGCCTTGGTGGCTCAGTGGGTTGAGCATCTGGCTCAGGCTCAGGTCATGATCTCACGGTTTGTGGGTTCAAGCCCCGCATCGGGCTCTGTGCTGATGGCTCGGAGCCTGGAGCTCGCTTCAGATTCTCTGTCTCCCTCTCTCTCTTCCCCTCCCCTGTTCATGCTCTCTGTCTTTCTCTCTCTCTCTCAAAAATAAATAAACATTAAAAAAGTAATAAATTAAATGGAACTCAAAGAAGTGTGAAGAAATACTTAGCAAAAATTGGAACATAAAAAAAAGTGAAGACATAAATTCTTACATTTGATGACACCAGCAGCACAAAATCCATGAATCAAAAGTTGCCAACCAGTGGACCAGACATACTATTTATTTTATTTTTTAAAAGGAATCTTTGATTCTGGTGTTAAAACAAAAACTCTATGGATAGCACCAAACCAGCAGATATTCTAAACTGGCAGAATTTTTGTTAGCTACTTCAGTACCTTAGTCATAAATTTTCCTTAATGTTTTTTCTCAGAGTGGTCTTAACAGAATTATATAAAACTTGAATATTAAGTTTCCAGTTTCCTGAGAATTTTATACACATAGAGCAGACATTTCTACAGATGTGTTGTAACAGATATTTAATAGAATGTGGTTCCAGTCTGAGGCTTTTAATTATTGTATGAAGCAAATAAAATGATAACTCATTAAAATCAAATTATTCTGTATTAAAATAGGAAAATAAATTATATGGCAGCAATTATTATATAAAATGATAGTTTATATTACAATGTCTCATTTTGGGGCACCTGGGTGGCTCAGTCAGTTAAGCATCCGACTTCAGCTCAGGTCATGATCTCACGGTTCCTGATTTTGAGGCCTGCTTCGGGCTCTGTGTTGAGAGCTTGGAGCCCAGAGCCTGCTTTGGATTCTTTGTCTCCTTCTCTCTCTTACCCTCCCCAGCTCATGCTTTTTCTCTCTCAAAAATAAATAAACATTAAAAAAAATCCCATTTATAATGTCTCATTTTTTTTTTTAATTTTTTTCAACGGTTTTTATTTATTTTTGGGACAGAGAGAGACAGAGCATGAACGGGGGAGGGGCAGAGAGAGAGGGAGACACAGAATTGGAAACAGGCTCCAGGCTCTGAGCCATCAGCCCAGAGCCCGACGCGGGGCTCGAACTCACGGACCGCGAGATCGTGACCTGGCTGAAGTCGGACGCTTAACCAACTGCGCCACCCAGGCGCCCCTGTTGTCTCATTTTAAATATAGCTAGTCAATGCCTAGGCTTAAATCAAGATGTAACTATGTAAGCTGGATGAAAAATAAAACAATGTAAAAAAAAATAGAATAAATCCTCAAACTTTCGAACTAGAACAGATTTTTTCATAGCTGATAACTTATAAATGCAACCATTTATTCTGTGAATAGTGGTCTTTTACAAATAATAAAGTAATTTTTATTGGTTTTTCTCTGAAGTAAATCCAATAAGAATGCTCTTGAGTAGAAATAGCCTCAAATATCACAAAAGATTGAAAATTGTACACTTTTACATGAGTGAACCTATTTGACTATTATAACTAATCGCTTCTTGCTATATAATATCAACATTGCCAAATAGTTTAAAGAAATATTTAAACAGTATAATCCCCACATTTATCTATTTGGAGTTCTGTCTCCAAAATGCCTGTGACTTAGATTATATGTAATTATGTGCCTAGAGCCCTTATCACCAAGCTCTTTTAAATCAATAGATAATTATTGTGAAATTAAATTCACACATACACTACACAGATGTCCAAAGAATGCAAGCATCCATTATTATCTGTAGCTCTTCTAAACTATCCACAAGGGACAACAGGCACTGGGATTGGAGGGAAATTTTAACAATAGCTTATTATTTTTTGTTTTGCACAGTGTCTTTCAATTAAAAATCTGTACTGCATTAACATTCTCTCAATCCATAGTTAAAATTACCACAGGGATCTTTCTTTCTTTTGCTTTCCTCTTGAAAATGAAATCAGGATATAGGGGAAAACATGGCAGTCCTTAAGGCATGGGGCATGGCTTTCCCGGTCCTGTGAGATCCTTGTATCAGCCTTTGTTATGCATAGCCAGTAAAGGTACCTTAGCTCTTTGCACTCAGCTCTCCACCAATCGCCTTATTTCCCCTTATGGTGGAGAAGGGTCAGCCGGTGTGTGTTATACCAAGGTTCTGAATAGAAAACATGGTGAAAGTTATTCTGTTTCCTACTTTCTCCAGAACATGTCTAATACATACCCCCCATGATGCTTGGACCACTAGTCTGGAAAAGGGGACATGAGGACATAGAACACAGGATACAGACCTTTACTGCCATGATGGCTGTGGCCTTCTTCCCCCCATTCAAGGTCAATCAGGCATGGTCTCTCTCTCTCTCTCTCTCTCTCTCTCTCTCTCCTCCCTGTATGACAAGAACTGCCCCCACTTTATTCTGATTTTGTTCTATTCTTGGCTTATGATAAAATCCTATGATCGGATCAACATAGCTTGGCCCCAGATATGTTAATGAAATCCTCTTCTCAACAAACTTGTCGTTCAAGTTTATTTTTATGTTATTGACTCAAAAATCCCATTTTGGCATCAAATGCTAAATGGTGACTCTATCTTCCTGTTGGCATCCTTCATATAACAATTAAAATCTGTCGTGAAAAAAAAATGCCTGTAGATGATGAAGGGAGAAGAGGTGCATAAAAGGAATTTAAAAAAGGATAATAATACACTAATGTATTTAAATATCTATTATTTACATTTCAATTAGAAGCCAAGAGTTCCTTTATTCAGAAGTACTGAAAGATCAAACACGCATTGTTATGATCAGTAACAATATCAAGTTAAATATGTTTAGACATCATGAAGGTTCATGGAAGGGTATGGAAAATAATGTTTATTGGATAAAAAATTAACTGTATAAAAATAGGAAGAGAAGAAAGTGAGCATATTTGGAGAATGTATGAGAGATGCTAGAATGATCTGACAATTTTGGAAATGTAACTATCTCCTTATACTCTAGAAAATGCTAGGTAAAATATACTCAATTATAACCCATTTTTTAAATATTATTTTCAACACAAATAACTGTCAGATCCAAAAATGTCATTTTACTTGGTGAGCAAATTCAAGAAAGGTGTTCAGATGGGTAGAATGTTGCCTGCAAAAATGAAAAAGCCTACCAAACATCATGACTCTTTTTGTAATAAGTTGTAAAAAAAATATATATATATATATATGGAGCAATGTGCCTTTTTCCCTTTGAGAGGATTCTCCCCATGGCACTATCTCCTCCTTCTCTTTAGTATTGTATAAAAATTTTGTTTAACGGTTGTCTTTAAGTAATATGGGGCGCCTGGGTGGCTCGTTGGTTAAGTATCCGACTCTTGATTTCGGCTCAGGTCATGATCTCACAGTTCGCGAGTTCAAGCCCCACATCAAACTCACAGGCTCTGTGCTGAAGGTGCTGAGCCTTCTTGGGATTCTCTCTCTCTCTGTTCCTCCCCCACTTGTGCTCTCCCTCCCTCTCTCTCTCCAACTAAATAAACTTAGAAAAAGAAAAAGTTGTCTTTAAGTAATACAATAGTTAGTTGGACCCATGAGTGAATTTTCATGACTAATTAACATAGCACAGAAAGGGACAGTGCAGCTGTCTTCCAGAGATGAGGACAATGGGTGTTGGAATTTTGCTTCCCTTCCCGTTTGGGAAAGCTCAAGTGCATCTCCATCTGTATGAAGGATAGTTACATTGTGTTGGGGAGAAATAGGGAATTTCAATTTCCTATCTCAAGTTTAATACGGATGCTGAGTAGTTTAGGTAGATTCGCTAGTCATTGATTAATCTATTCTCTGTCAGCTCCATACCTATCCTTCCATATTCATTTTGAGATATTATGGCTGAAAGTTTCCACATCACATCGCTGCTGTGGGCTGGCTTCCTCTTGTCTAGCTGGTATCTGGCACTAGAGAGAGACAGTCAGAGCTTTAGGACACAGAAAAGAAACTTGTTCCATCCTGTTGCCTTGTGCTTGCTTCCTGTTTGCTTCCTGCTCCTTATAAGCATCATCTTGTCTTTGCTCTCTAAAAACATTTCCAACAAAGGAAGTGTGTCCCAGTCTGCAGCAGTGTTTGCATCCATTTTATATTTTCCCCAATAATTTTAGAATCAGCCTCAACATACTGCCTGTAGAGACTCTTGCAAAGCCAGTCATGCCTTCCTCAGAGACCAGGGTTCCAGCTCTGTGGGGGCCCTCCAAGTTTCTAATTTTAATTAATTTCCATGTCTTCACTTTGTTTTCCTAAAGCTAGGGGTGAGAGCTGCCTCCTTATGATACTGTCCTTCTCTGCCTTTTCAGTTAACTAGACAAAAAAATTACTTATGTTAAAATTGTCTCCTTTTGAAATATAAATCCTTTCTTTTGGGGCACCTGGTTGACTCATTCAGTGCAGAGTCTGCTCGGGATTCTCTCTTCCTCTCTCTCTGCCCCTCCCCTGCTCATTCTCTCCCTCTCTCTCAAGATAAATAAACATGAACTTTTTTTAATATAAATCCTTTCTTTTAAATTACTAGACTGATACAAATGATAAAGTTTTATGATTTCCTGTGTGACTTTTTCTTATTAAAATAAATTATTTGCTATATTTTTGGGGTGTGATGTTCTATATAATAGTAAAGATATGTTCCAGACATTTTCTAATGACATATAGAATTACATATAGTCATTCATTTAACTAAAAAAAAAAAAAAAAAAAAGGTAAGAAAGAAACCCCTGGGTGACAGCAGGTAGGCAATATTATAACTCTCATTTACAGGCAAGAAAACTGAGGCATATTAAAAAATAAAACTGATATGAGATCACACAGCCATTAAGTGTTAGAGCTGGGATTCCAAACTTAAGACCTGTCAGAATATTGCTATTGGCTGCCATAGGTCATAACTCTGTATTGGATTCAAAGGCCTATCAATCAGAGTTCAGTGCAGAAAATAGACACCCACCTAGATATTTCAAGCAGCAAAGGATTTACTCAGAAGGGGAGGTGTTTTGTTTTGTTTTTTTATTTTTTTTCAACGTTTTTTTATTTATTTTGGGACAGAGAGAGACAGAGCATGAACGGGAGGGGGGGGGGGCAGAGAGAGAGGGAGACACAGAATCGGAAACAGGCTCCAGGCTCCGAGCCATCAGCCCAGAGCCTGACGCGGGGCTCGAACTCACGGACCACGAGATCGTGACCTGAGCTGAAGTCGGATGCTCAACCGACTGCGCCACCCAGGCGCCCCAGAAGGGGAGGTGTTTTTACAAACCCATTGGATGAAGTAGAGGGGCAGAAGCTGTAACTGAATTTTTGAATTAAGAGTCACACCCTGACACTGTAATCCAGAATTCAGGAAACTCTTGCTGTCACTCAGAGTTCTAGGGACTGTGGCTGTCACTACATCACTGTGGCTGAGACAGCTATGCTGAAGCAGGTACTTTACAACAAAATACCAATTCTCTTCATGTGCCACTCATTCCCATTTTCTTGCCTCTAAACCCACAGCGAACATCAGATCCCTATGTGCTCTAGCTAGATTAGACTGAATAACAGACCTCAGAGCCCAATGCAGGGATCGAACCCACAAACTGTGAGATCATGACCTGAGCCAAAGTCAGACGCTCAACCAATAGAGCCACCCAGGTGCCCCAGGGAAGGGCTTTTTACAGCAGTTGCAGAAGCAAAACAAAGGAAAATATTTGATTGGCTACAGTTTAAGTAGTTGCCTTATATGAGAAAACCTAGTTGGCTGTTTGTGATTGGGTGTTCTTAAATTTGTTTTCTGGGGTATGAGAGCACTTATAGAAATTGACTCAGGCTTAGGTTTTGGTTTGCTTATATGGGCTACCAATCATTACAGCCACCTCAATTGAATGGCCTCTTGTTCAATTATTTTAACAATCCTAATCCTTGGGACCCTTGAATATGTTATCTTACAGAAGGTACTTTGTAGATGTGATTAAATTAAGGTTCTTGAAATGGGAAGATTATCCCGAATTATCTGAGTGAGTTCAGTATAATCACAAGAATCCTCATCAGAGGGGGAGAAGAAGGGTCAGATTGAGAAAAAGAGATTCAAAGCTGCCACACTGTTGGCTTTCTAGGTGGAGGATGGGGCGATAAGTCAAGGAATGCTGACAGCCTCTGGAAGCTGGAAAAGGCAACCGATTCTTTCCTAGAGCTTCCAAAAGTAACTCAGCCTTGCTGACTCACCATTAAGGGATTCTGATAACCAGAACTCTAAGGGAATTAACTTGTGTGGTTTTAAGCACCAAGTCTGTGGTAGTTTTGTAATAGCAGCCGTGTAAAACTAACAGGTCAGGGAACAAACACAACGTCTGACCCAGAAGGAGATGGTTTATACCCAAAAAGAATTGCAAGATTTTGCCAAATTATATGAAGAACTTGAGGGTTTATGTGTGAAATGGTCCAGGAAATGCCATGTCCTTTCTTCTATGATCCAGCACTTTAAAAATCCATTCTCCAGGCACCTGGGTGGCTCAGTTGGTTAAGCACCAGAACGCGGCTCAAGTCATGATCTTGTGGTTCGTGGGTTCAAGCTCCACATCAGGCTTTGTCCTGACAGCTCAGAGCCTGGACCCTACTTCGGATTCTGTCTCTACCTCTGCCCCTCCCCTGCTAGTGCTCTGTCTGTCTCTCTCTCTCTCAAAAATAAACAAACATAAAAAAATAAAATAAAATAAATCCATGTTCACATGCCTGCTTCAGAGGAGGTCACTACTTCAGAGGAGGTCTTTAAGTACAGCAGAGCCAGCTCATTGGAGGACAAAAGAAAGGGGGCCTCTGCTGGCAAAGGGAGTTCTGTGAGATTTGTGGGTTCAGAATTCTTGGATACATTCCACCCCAGCCTAACCTCAACATTCCAAGCCTCAGGGACCTCTGAATCTCCACCAATCCCCATACTTCCACAAGTCCTAGAGAGCCTGGGTAATGCTGTGATTGAGGATCAGACATGTGAAGTAGGATCAGACTCTGATTTCTGGCTTATTTTGCTACCATTCTCACTTGCCACTGGAACTTTATGTCCACTCTTCCTCAAACACATTTGTGCTTTGCCCACATCTCCACACTGTTACTCACACATCCCCCTTCTTCTTGTCCCTCAATGTCCACTCCATTCTCTGTGTAAGAAAATTACACCTATCTGGGTACCTGGGTGATTTAGTCAGCTAAGCATCTGACTCTCAATCTCAGCTTCTAATCTTGATCTCAGAGTCATGAATTCAAGCTTCATGTTGGGCTCTATGGTGGGCGTGAAGCCTACTGATAAAGAAAGAAAGGAAAGGAAAGGAAAGGAAGGAAGGGAGGGAGGGAGGAAAGAAGGGAAAGGGAAAGAAAAGAAGGAAATAAGAGAGAAAGAGAAAGGAGGGAGGGAGGGAGGGAAGGAGGGAGGAAGAAGGAAAGGGAGAGGAAGAAAGGAAGGAAGGCAGGAAGGAAAGCAATTTCACCTATCTTTTAAGATCTAGTTCATATTTAATTTCCTTTTTGAGTTCTTTCCCCAGTTATCTCTTCAGAGTGATCTATACTTCTGAATACTCATTATACTTAGTGTCCATTAAATTACTTTGGTATTTGATTATATAAGATCTAATTGCTACTCACTATCCCATTTTAAGTAAACTTAATCATTCAATTGTGCTAACGAGTGCTTTATGAAGGGTAGAAAGTCCATAACTCAAGGTTGAATGACTAAAAGTAGCATAATATATAGGAGTAGGCAGTTTCTGTCACTTCCTAAATGAAAGAAATATTTTTACTGTGTTTCCAAGTTTCACAAATCAGACTGGCTGTGGTTGCAAGCTTTTGGCTTTCCAAGGTATTTTGATTTTCTTCATAGATCACACTACTTCCTCTGAAGTTTTAAAATATCCCATGGAAACAATCCATTCACAAAAAGCATTAGTGAGCAACTGAGAATTTGTTGAAAATTTTATGGGTGAGATGAAAGAAAAGATTTAAGTAAAAGTCACTAACAAATAATTTGGTAAATTCTCACTAGATATGCCTGGTCTTTTGAAAGTGTTTTGTCAGCGATACTAACTATTTTCTCCACCCTTATGGCAACACTGAGCATCCCTTTACTTCCCCCACCTTTTATGTTGCAGAATTGCTTTCTCTTTCATCTGGGAACTAACCTGAAATGCTTTTGTCCCGGTTAACAAGCTTATCAAAACATCTTACTCAATAAAGCTGTTTTCCCTTGAATTGTTGTGCTATTCACTTAAAAAAAAAATCCCCCCCAAAACATATTTACATTGTTATGTCCGTAGAGATGACGTTGTCTAGGTTTTTATGCATAGGTGGTTAGAGCCATATATTGGTTGATATCTCCTAGTTACATAATTTTATTGCACTGAAATACTGACCTCTTATATCACAGCCTAAGTGCTTTTGAGACATACATTTCTCTCTTCATTATTTCTTAATTCTCTTTCGTATCGTACCAATCTTTTTTAAATCAACTCTTTCCAAACTCCTGATTCTCTTCCTTCTGTGGCAAAGTGAATCTATTTCCATTAATTTTTCTGGATTTCTAATTACTTCGTGTTTTTGTACACAGCCCTTGATATTTTAAGAATATGCATCCAAAAAACATCAGGAACTCGTTCAATTCGGAGTAGTTATTTCTGTAATTCATGGGGTGCGTCGTCCTTCATCTCCCGAATCTTCACATTTCCTCCACTTCATTAACTTTGTAAGCCACATCAACTCTGGTTCCTGTTAGCTTCTATTTTCTCTTTCAATTAATGACAAGGAACAGTGGGTGGTGAAATTCTGGGTAAACACACACGGAGTCAGCTCCAACTCTCTGTTCACAACTAGCCTCCAACACAGCGATACAGTGGAAAGTAAGAACTAAGTGGAACATGCCAATGTAGAAAACAAAAAAGGTAGTGCAAAAAGGCGGATTCATGACTGACAGACCCTGCATGTTTGACTCCAAAGAAAAAGGAAAGCAAGTGGCTAGGAGAATAAAAATAATAAATGCAAGACGTCATGAGGATCAACATCTTCCCCTTGAGTGATTCTTACAACCATTTGAAAATAAAATCTAAATGTTTGCGCTGTTTTTGCATTAAACGAAGTACTGAGTATGAGTTATATGATGTTCAAATTTGATCTAAGGCATACTGCCTCCGGAAACGTTTGGTGAGTTTCTTTGTCAATCTCATTTCCCAAACAAAATATAAATAACCCCCAATGATCTATTGTTTTCTCATTTACTCAATCAATCCCTTTCTCTGGATTTTAGCATAGAGACCACAATAGCCATGTATGTCATGGCTTTGCATTCCTTAAAAAAAATGCAGCTTCACTTACAGATTAAATATCAAGTCTTAACTCATAGGGGCTCCAATAACAGGAAATGTTGGCACAACAAAACCAGCAACATGGGGAATTCCTTAAAAACACAAAGCAGACAGGAACAATTTGGTCTCAAAATCTAGATGAGGAAACTCTGAAATTCCAAAAACAAACAAACAAAAAAAAAAACCTTAAAAAAAAAAGACACAAATCCAAAAGTTCAGGGATTTTTTTTTTTTTTTTTTTTTTTTTTTTAAGCAGGACCTATCAATAACCACAAGATGAGAAAGTACAGCAGGGTCTGGGGGGAAAAATGCAAATATATAAAACCTTGGATTGTGAGTAATTTGCTCTGTGAGTGTTCTGGAAGATGAGCAAATATTTCTAATAAATTTTAACTTGATAAGCGAGTAATGTAATATTAGTATGTGACACCAAACGTCACATGATCACAACTGAGCCAATGGTACTCCTCTTGTTCTCTCTCTGTCTCCCCCTGCAGGACTGTGGGTGATCGTCTCCCATCCTCAGATGCTTGGTCTCAGGCCATGGTGTTTGCCAAAAATCAGTGATTTTTCAGAATGTTGGAAGGTGCCAGCAACTGACACTAGTGTAGTTTTTGTCACTTCAAAGCATCTATGGACAGTCCTTTGCTTTTCCCTATAAGAGTGAGCTAGGAATGCTTTGCTTCATTCTAGGTCAGGCTGCCTGCAGATACAGACCCTTTCCTCTGCTGCCATAGTGCCAATTACATTAAATACAGTATGTAACAAGAGTTTATTAATACTGTACTGTAGTCATCATCTGTGCAAGTGAATACAATGGCCCCATGCAGAAGAAGAATCCATTGAGCCGATAGATAGCAGTGATTCTGTTAGTGATAGTGAGAGTTGTCCTGCACAATAACCCTCCTCTCTCTTGTCTCCCTCACACCAGCCATGAAGGTTTTCAAAGGTAAGTTGAGGTTAATTTGTTTATTTTTCTTTATATTTTCTATTTTATTATTTTGTATTCTATTACAGTATTATAATCATTTTATATGAATATTTTTGGGTTACGGAACAAATCTTCTGAGTTTCCATTATTTCTTATGGGGAAATTCACTTTGATATACAAGTGCTTTGGATTACAGGCATGCTTCCGGAATGAGTTGTGCTCACAAACCAAGGTTTTACTGTAATAAAAGCACAAGAACTGAGGCAGTCTGAGTCACTGGCTCTTGTGTTTGCCCTTGAATCATTCAACAACCCCCACCACAGCCACCAATATTGGATGGTTTTCACCCAGAAACTGTCATGTGACACACATCGTCTCTGCTCACTCCCATACCTGTGCAATCAGTGGAGGCTGGGTTTCATATCAGAACTCTTTTTGATGCCTGGGGAATAAACTGCCAGGAATGATATTATTTAAATTTGTTTCATCAACCGAGAAGTATAGAATGAAATGCTAGTACTTCGAAATAGGAAGTTAGCCATTAGAAAAGTAGAACTCTACAATAGTAATATCAAGCTGCCAGCACAAGACAAGACAAGAGGAGGAAAAACTGTATTCATCCAGCAAAAGCAAAGCAAAGGAAAAGGAGAAAACATATCATAACAAATACGGTTTTTAAATGGAAAGAATAAGGCAAAATGTTATTCCCACCACATCTGCCATTACATTGCCATTGATACTTTATCCATCCAGGTATTCCTCTGCACTCTCTTATGTGAGGATGAAATTATTAAGACACCTCAGGACACCAACCCCAAAAGTCAATCCGTTTGAGTCCCATAAGCTAGTTCTTAGGGTAATGCTTATCGCAGTGAGAACAGAAGGCTGCGTTTGGGTAATAAAAATTAAATTTACTCTGCACCACAGTGGGTGGCTGTAATTAGAATATTACCAAACACAAACTTCAAGTCTTACTTGCCTTATTTCCTCCCAATGGCACCCACGAGTGATTTATCTCCCTCTCTTCCTTCCCCTTCCTTTTTAGTAATGCTCCTCAGGCTGATTAGCTTCACTTTAATATTTTGCTGTGTTTATTATACAGGAAATGACTTAATTACCATCTTCTTCAGTTTGGGGATGCTAGAGGAAAATGTCACCAAGCTTTCTATATCGTTAAGTTTTACTTGTTTGTTCTAGCAGAAAAGGACAGTTGAATAAGTCAGTCTTGGGCAACATGAGTCTGTAAAGGAGTGGTGAGTCTCCCACAGACCTTCTTTTTGTGTGCATCTTACTTGAGAAGCAGTACGGAAGTTCAGCAGAGATAAGCGCTGAACAGAATTGATCAGGATTTTGCTCTGCACTCATGCTGGACCCAAACCTCTGGGTCTACAAGAGTCTCTAGGCAGCCTTTGGTCTCTGAAACTAGCTTGACTGACACAAGGTGTATGAGGGAAATACCGTTCCCTTCTGTTGGGCTATGGCTTTGTCAGTGAGCAGAACAGGCAAACAGTGTGGATACGTTACCCCAGCTTTGCCAGAAGAAGCAAAAAGTGGAAGAGATTGGAAGCTTTCTAGGTATTCAGACATAGAGAGTTGTGCTGCCCCCTTAACACCGGAAAAGATGGAAAAACATATACTCAAACATGTATCCATCCCTCCAGGCTGAAAGAGGTCTGATTTTCAACTTGCCACCCAGTGGCTGTTTGGTTTCTTGAAGAACGGTGCCATATTGGGAGGTTAACATCCTTTTTTTTTTTTTTTTTTTTTTTTTTTTCGTTTGAGTGGTTGAGATTCAGCAATGGTAGTAAATGTATACTAGCTGGGCGGCCTTTAGCATACATGTGTAAACCTTTATCCTTGATGTTCTGAGTACTCTGTTTAAAGGCCAATTTTTCAAGCACTGTGCTGCCATGGATATAGTCAGAGTGTCAGGGATATAGGCACATGCATAGTCTTACCTCAGATCACTTCCCTTCCATACCTACTTGATGATTGTGTATACCATTCAAAGTTCTGCCCATAGGAGGATTTTGCCCCACTGATATCTTTCAGTACAATCTTGAGTGCGATTAAAGCAGCAATACACTCTTGAATTTTGCCAACATGACAGCCTGAACCCATCATGTTTTGTCAGCTGGTCATAGGGAACTGCATTAGTGCAATAAGGAAAGGTGTCTGGAAGAGGAAATTTGGATTATCTTTAACTTCTTTCTGCCCTCCAGGCTCCTTTGGGTCTGAACTTGAATGTATCATTTCCTTCATATGCTTTACCTTCAATATGATTACTTGGTGGGTCGACAAAACCCAGATACAGATGGACATGTACCATAGATGTCAAGCGTCTGTTATGGTCCAGCAGCAGAGTAGGGCAAGGGAGGGGCAGAGAGAGAGGGAGAATGAGAATCCCAAGCAGGCTCTACACTGTCAGCACAGAGCTGGATGTGGGGCCCAATCTCAAGAACCATGAGATCATGACCTGAGCCGAAACCAAGATTCAGATGCTTAACTGAATGAGCCATCCAGGCACCCCAAGGAGTTACTTTTCAAAAGATGAAAAGTTCCCTGTAGTAGATGATGTCATATTGTTCCAGAAGTGTGGGGTGTCTATGCTATGATGCTTCTTTTGGGGCTTGCAGAAAACGTACATGGCATCCTTATCAAGAAATCTCTAGCACATAGGATCTGCCACGACATATGGCCCAAGTAGCAGCAGGGCTAGTAATGCAGGCTGAACATACCGAGGAGTCCCATTCTAAAGTAACAGCCTTCCATGTTACCCAATAAATAGTTTCACATCATCTGCGATAATTCATCTCACTTTTGTACAACCAGACTGGTAGGTTAAATGGGGATATAATAGTAATTTGTATCCTTTTATGTTTTTGAGGTTAGCACTGATCCCTGTAATTGCACACAGAATGACGTATTGTTTCTGACTTATTATCTTGGCCAAAGTCAGCAAGCTCAAGAGCTTCTACTTGGCCTCTTCTCCCCTTCTGGCTCTTACTCCACAGGCCAGAAAAACAGCATGAGGGTACATCGAGCTACCAAGTATATCCATACCAATTGTGCACTCAGAGACCAGGAAAAATGACATACTGGGCCCACTGTGAGACCAACTTTGAGCCAAGACACTATCACTGGCCCCCCTGCACTCTTGCAGGGGAGACATGATGATGTTTTTATACCCTCCTTTAAAGTCCTCTCGTACCCTGTATCAAACTACCCTGAAAGATATTCCTTTCCCCGTAGAATACATGTTACCTGTGAAATGGTCATAGGTTCCCAAGAAGGACGACTAAGAGAATCACAATATAAACATTACATAGACATTTAAGAATCTTTCCTCAAAGGAAGTTAGTTTTTAAGTCTTTGAACTCCAGGTCTAAGAACTGGCTCATATATGGAAACTGGCAAGGGATCATGACTTTGCTATGGCTGACATAAGCCTTCTCTTCTTACACTCTTGAGCATTTTTTATTTTAGATGTTACAGTATACTTTTGCTGGCTGCCCATCTATCTTGACCCTACGATCACCATGGTCTATTAATCATTACCATTGACCGATCCCTATGGGTCAGGGCTCCCTGATTGGCTCTGACAGTACTGCCCATGATAGTAATTGCATCCATCTAGACTCTGATCATTAAGTGCTACCACGTGGCCTTTGCTAGCCTGGAATCCTATTACCTTGAGGGAACCCAGACCCTTAAGAGTAGAGCATACTCTCTGCCCTGCCTACAAAGAACAGCCATCTGAGCTTCTTTATCATGCTGGTCGTCCTTCACTAGAAGATTCCTAAGGCTCAAGTGAATGGGAGTTTCCTTTGGGACCTTCTGGGAAACACAGTCAACCCTTCGCTGGTGTTACCTAATAAATCTTTTCTGACGTGACTAGTTGTCTGAGCTTTTTGTTAGTATTTATCCATGCATTTCCAGCTTTTCCAGCTATCATTTTTTTCCCCCAACTTCAAGGAGCTATATTGGCAGCCTGTTAGGAATAGCTAGAAGTATACTTGCTAAGACATTAAACCTTAAATTATAGGTATCCTTATCCAGTACCCAGCATGCTCTTTTGGTCCCTGCCAGTACACATTAACTAGGTCCTGAGATTTTTTTTTTTTAATGTTTATTTATTTTGGAGATAGAAAGAGCGTGAGCGAGGGAGGGGCAGAGAGAGAGAGATAGACAGAGAGAGAGAGAGAGAGAGAGAGAGACAGAGAATCCGAAGCAGGCTCCAAGCTCCACGCTGTCAGCACAGAGCCTGAGGCAAGGCTCGAACTCAGGAACTGTGAGATCACGACCTGAGCCAAAGTCAGACACTCAACCAACTGAGGCACCCAGGTGCCCCCTGAGATATTTTTGATGAATAACCTATTTCCTCCCAATAGTTCCCTGGTCAGGCCACATTGAGACTGAATCTAGTTTGTGGTTCAGAAGCCATGGGGGATGTTAGGGCAGATTTTGAGGCCAGAGACACCTTGAGAGGCACATCTCTTACGTGAGGACTTTAAGTTGTCTCCAAGCAAGGAGAGGGTGCTGTCCAACAGCAAGGGGAAGGAGACACTCCTGTTGGCTTAGAAGGCTCAGGGTAGAGCTGAGAGTCTGGGTGTCCAGGACAGTCATCTACACATTCTTCGTCCATATCTCAAGATCTCATTCCTTTATCAGCGCTTTGACATTAACCAAGGAAACTTTTGAGGGCTGTTAGTTCAACCATCTTTGTAAATCTGCTAGTCTGAAAACCAGGTCTTGGGACTGAACTTTACAATGGTCCGCCCTGTGACTTCAGGAGATGAGGAGGTCTTTAAATGCTACCATGGAGGCCTTTCAGCTTTCACATGTTGACCTAAGAGTTAAGTCCTCTGCCACTATCATTTTCTTCCCTTGGTGTATAAATGGCACAGAGCAGCTTACTAATCAGCGTTACAGCCCTTACAATTACACCTGCTCCACCTTGCTCAAACGCTGGAGATACTTTATAAGCCAGTGGATACCCCTCGAGTCTCATTCCTTCATCCCTGAGACATCCTAGCCCTATCCCACTCCGCTAGCAATTAGGCACTCATTGGCATCAATAGCTCAAGTGGACTTACTTCCATGCCTCTGAACTGAATGTACTTCCTTTTCAAAAACAAACTGCCTGATCCTTCTCACTCCTCTTTTCCGACCCCCACCCAGAACCTAATCTGATAAGGTTACCGCATGACAGAAAGCAGATGAGATTGCAAAACACCTACAGGCAAGAAAAGCTCTTGTGGGAAAAGGTACAGCTGAGAATGCATCTTCTTGCCAGCATCTGGCTGAAATGGAGGGAGAGACACTGAAACAGACAGAAACACAGAGAAACAAAGAAGTTGCCCTGAATGAGCTCTCAAACTCTCTATTCAGATAAATCCTCTTCCTCCACCTCCTCTGAGGAGAGAGAGACAGGAAGAGAGAGGCCTCCTCTGGTAAAGAACCTCAAGGGGAAGCCTGAGGAGGTTCCAAGAAGTGAGAAAGCATTCCCTGCTAATATAAGGATAACCCAGTGTTTCCTTACCGAAGTATCTTCAAATCATAATTTGTTTAAAAAATAAATTCTTAATAAACAAAACATAGTAAAACAGCTCTTATGTAATAAAACATTTGAATGACTAATTCTGGCTTGTCTTCTGTAATCAGCGAGAATCACCACTGAGTACAGGGGTGCCCTGGAAATGAATCAAGCCTGCCGAACACAGGTGAATGCTTTCAGGACACCAGGCTATGACTTAGAAAGGTGTATTTGTTATCTTGCAGCAACACTGGAAGAAAATGGGCTTCTTTAAGGAAGAGTTTTAAACCCAATAGGAAATAAAGACCATGCTATTGAGTCACAATAATATTCCTAGCATACATCATGCATGATGGAATTTTTTCTACCTGCTGAGCTCATTCTCCCTTTCTGTAGAATTTGGTGGTTTGGCCAGACAGTTGATTCTCTAAGGCACATCTGGCTATGTCATTAACAGTTATTCCTGAATGTTTTGGCTATTGCCAAAGCGGTCTGCTGGTTTACAAAAAAAAAAAAAAAAAAAAAAAAAAAATCAGAGTGCCATCTTGGGAAATATGACTCTTGCAGACTGTTGTTTACAATCCAACTCAGTTATCCAGACAAAACTATTTTCTAGCATCTCTTAAAATTCTTTAAGAGAAAACGCATCGTAGAGTTTATGTCTTTAGTTGTATTTAAGGTTAGTCACTGTAAAGTCCATGACCTGCCTTGTCTTATTTGTTTACTTCTTTATTTGCAATACACTAATTAGAGGTGTCAAAATGCTCTTAAGTGTAGAGGTTCCTCCAACAGATTTCCATCTTTGGAAAATAGCAAACATCTACCAAGAGCCTCTCCCTTCAAATTCTTAATAGAAAAGAGGACGTAAGTGGAAACCCTAGATGTTCCTTTCATTTTCCTTCTTCATTTTGCCCTTTTGCTGATGTTGGATTTTTTGGGTGTTCAAGTTGGCAAGAAAGTATTTCCAGTACGTGACTCATCTCCAGGTTGCACATAGAAAAAGTGAAACAGTGTACTTTTATGCTTACTTTAAATATATCACCCTCTTATTGGTGACAACTTTTCAAACTATTTAACAACCGCATACTGATCTTTCACAAACTTAAAAGCTAATATTTTTTAACAAGGCTTATATGCCAGACGCTCTTCTAAACACCTACTTTATATTACTCATTCCATTATCCCAACAACTCCATGCAGTGGGTTCTATTTTCATCTTCATTTTATAGATTTAAAACTGAGGCATAAAGAGATTATGTAACTTGCCCAACCAAGTGGAAGACGTGGAACAGAGGTGAAGCAGTCTTGTATCAGAACCCGTGTTCTTACTTATGAAATTATGCTGCCTCTATGTGCACCTTCCTTATTCACACCTGAGAGGAAGCTGAACCCCTAGGAAGGAAGAAAAGATTCTTTCTAAGCCCCATTTTCATTCTCTTCTTTGGTACCTGCTTGGAAGTCAGATGGTCAATGTGACATCAGAAGTGTTTCCTGTTATTCTCTAACGTGACACAAATAATAATAGACTTTTAATGTATACAACTCAGAGAGTTATCTCTGATGATCTATCTAGGTAAACAGACAAATGAAAACAAACTCCAAAAAACTGTGGTTTTAATTCAATCAGTTGTGCTTCTAATTACCTCATTTTCTTCATTCTAAAATGCAGGGCATTATGTGTGCATAAACCACATAAGAGAAAAAGAGAAAACAAAATGGAATCAAGAGAAAGCAAATTCCCCCCAAATCAGCCAATGTGTCTATTTTTATCCTTTCTAGTTCAAGCTATAAGCCCGGCTCAGCGGAACCATTTCAATAATCTCTTAACTGGTCTCCCTGCTTTTACTCTTGGTCTCGCTTCAGTAATATCAATCCCAACCTTAATGGCTTCCCCCTGCAGTCTGAGAACCTCAAATCTTTTCAAGATCCTTCAAACCTCAAATCTTTTTAAGATCCTTCAAGTTCAGGCTTCTGGCTACTTTTGTAGTTAACAACTACCCTCCTATCAACAGCTCCTTCTATTAACAACTTGTCAGCCTCATTGAGCTTTTTGCAGTTTTTTAAATACGTTGTTTCTATATTCCTGATGATCTTTGTATCTGCTACTTCCCTTACCATTAACTGGGGTTGGGGTGGGGGGTGTGGTTACACTGACTCCTATAATCATTTCAGTTTTAAATGTCACCTCCTCAAAGAGGCTTTTCCTTACTTCCACTCTCAATAAAATATTTTTGTTCTATTCTATTTACCACTGTTCTTATTCTCTGAAATTATCAGTTTGTTATAATGAACTTAACTTGTGTCATTGTTTAAGTCTGCTTTTTTTCTAATCAACCGGAGTACCCAGCGCAAACATCAAAGCATCTGTCAAAGAGCATCCACCACCAGGTGGCACCAAAGCACAGCAGGGATCAAGGTAGATTTGTATCACAAGACAGACCTTTGGACCCCAAGTCCATCACGGTTAAATTTCCTGAACCTCCTTGTACCACTAACCAGCGTTTTAATTTTGGGGCCATGCCCCTCGCCAAATATATTATTACAGTGAGGTCTGAAGGTATTGTGCTCTGTTCTGATTCTTTACTCTGGAAGAGGTTGATAAATGAGAGAATTAAAACATAGTCTCGATGAACTGGATATATTTCGGTTCCAACAACTCAAAAGTTTTAGAGATGTAGAACTTATATCAAAATAAATGACTCTTCTAGTAGTCAGAATTCTACTGAATCCCATTTTGGAGGTAATGACTAAGTTCCCCATCCCTCAAATTGTTCAGTAGGATACCAGATGCTCAGTGGCCCAGACACTGTGTTAGAGATCAAAGCTGCCAAGAGAGAATGGCTTAGAGGACACCAGAGATTTTTCAGTCTTGAGAGTCTATGCATCCAGAATCCAATTTAAATGTTTAAAATAAATAAAAGTTCTTTCAAAATAGCTTGGGAGCTGTTGATACTACTCTACAGGGGAACGACAACTCTCCTTTATGGCCATACTATAGTCAAAAGTGCTTAGCTATTAGAATCAGAATGATCTGAATTAAAACCTAAATTCTGCCAGTTTCTAGCTATGTGCCCTCAGACAAGATATTTTACCTGTTTCCTTATCTCTGAATGGACGGAATTACTGAGTTATCATTATGCCTCTCTTAGGCTTGAAACCATTAATTACATTTGACTTTAAGAACATAGTCCACTCTGCTATGAAGTATACAATAATTAAAAAGCAACAAATGGTCCATTATCACCATCAATGTAAACAACAAGAGCCCAGGGTTTTTCTTTTGCCCATGCCAAAAACGAAGATCGTTTCTGAGTCACTTTTAAATGGCAAATAATATAGAAGATTGAAGCGAAAGAGATTTTCTACTTGTGAAGTCTATTTTAAAAGTAGGAATAGTTTGGAAACTATTTTCCCCTGTTCCAGTATGGGCTGGGCACAAATGCTCTTTTCTTTTGGTTTTCCATCCTCTGGATAATTAAGAAACGAGAGGATTTAGTGCAAGAGAACATAGAAGAAACATTTCTGCATCAACGGGAGTGCTACAGAGGCAAAAAGACCTTTACTTTTATTAGCTTCAGCAGCTTAGTGGAATTAAAAAGATCACCCGTGGCTCATACAGTGAGAAGTAATATCCAGCAGCTGAAAGACAAGTTGCAGGGGCTTTGACAATAAACCAGCCCAAGCCAGAAGCGACCCAGGCTTAAGCCCTGAAAATGAATGTGACACTAAGCTAAGATTCAGGGAGGTTTACTCAAATGTTCTGATCAATATCTGATAAAATAAACCTTAGAATAATATAAAATATATTTAATTCTTTTTCTAATATGTATCTACACATGTCACAGGGCACTGGACTCAGAGGTCAGATGACTATATAATCATCACAATCTTGCTTCTCACTTGTGGGGTGAGGGTCACTGGATCTATAAATCCCTACAATCTGGGTCCCGATCTCCTTATCTGTGAAACTGGATGGATGAAGCATATGATCTCTCAACTCTCAGATTCCACTCACTTCAATTCTCTGATTTAAATTCTTAAATTCTCTGATTCCCTGCAAGTTTGCTCGTTTCTTCAGTAAGTCAATCAGTCATTAGTTGAAAATGTACCTACCAGCAATGTGTTGGCACTTAGATACAATTTCTTCAAACACAAATATGTAAGGAGCTTTGCCTGCCCGGCCCTATTCTTAGCTCTGAAGACAAAGTGTGTACAAAAGAAGACAGAAGTTCCTACCTTCCTATGCTTTAAATTCTGAAAGGGAAATAGATGTAAAATATGCATGGAAGTAAAATACATACTCTGTTAGAGAGTGGTTAAGTGTTACAAAGAAAGCCAGGAGGAAATGTCAGAGATTGAGATTTTTGAGTCTCTCTTGGAAGATCACTTTTGATGAAAGAGGAAGAAGATAAAGAAATGAACCTTGTGGGAAACATTTCAGGGAGAGAAAACAAAACAAAGGTGTGCCTGGCAGGTCCAAGGGTCAGCACAGAGGTCAGTGTGGATGGAACAAAAGGCATGAGAAACTGGATAACAGGAGGTGACATGTATCCATTCAGATCCGGAAAGTCACAAGAGTGACTGGAGAAAATGTGGTAAGTTATCATCCCCACCACCTTGAACCTTCTTTTTTTTTTTTTTTTTAGGAGCAAGTGGGTACGCAGGCAAGCAGTTAAAGAAAAGAGAATTTCAAGCAGGCTCGACACCCATCCCAGAGCCTGACATGGGGCCTGAACTCATGAACCTGAGCTGACATCAAGAGTATGCCAGCCAACCTACTGAATCACTCAGGAGCCCCTCACCCTGAATCTTCTTAAATGAGTTACTCCTGAGATACTTTTTGTTAAGGGAAATGATAGATGACCATGCAAAACCGTGGATGGAGGAGAGGGATACATTGTGCTACATAAAAAAGACAAAGAGAAACACTCAGCAGATGATTCAGAGTTAAGGGAGAAGAGGAAACACAGGTTGAGGGGGCCCTGAAAAGAGCTGAAAGGGAAGGAAAAGAGAGACAATGAAAACTTATAAGAACATTGGAGTGATCTTAGAAAAAATAAAGAGTAGGGGTGCCTGGGTGGCTTGGTCAGTTAAGGATCCTACTTCAGCTCAGGTCATAATCTCATCGTTCGTGAGTTTGAGCCCTGTGTCGGGCTCTATGCTGACAGCTTGGAGCCTGGAGCCTGCTTCGGATTCTGTGTCTCCCTCTCTCTCTGCTCCTCCCCCACTTGTGCTCTGTCTCTGTCTCTCAAAAATAAACATTAAAAAAAAAAAAGGAAAAGAAAAATTAGAGAGTAGAGATGGTTAAGTGATTGTTGAGAACTTCACTCTGAACCATGAGATGCTAACTCCCTCCTCAGTATGCCTGAAAAGGTTTCAGTAAAATTCTACCTGGAGTTTGTTATTTTTGTCATTGTTGGTATTAGTTTTATTAGTATTCGACATGATGATTTGTGAGACCATTCCTTCTGGGTGTCCTATGAAAGCAGGCCTGTCTGAGGGAGCCTCTCTCCTATGTATGTGGTGGCTGCACATTGTTTGGAGGTAAACCACAGCTACCTTACGTATCAGCTCAAGCCTGCCTGTCCAGTATATGAACACTACTGTGTTGGCATTACAGTTAGTGCTGCTGGATTCCTTGCTACATGAATGTCAAGCTCAAAAATAAAATATAATAAAATGGGAACCACACACTTTCCTATATAGATAGAAGCAGTTCAGTACTATAAGGCTGTAGGCCAAGTTTCTACTGTCTCTCTTCCTAGTATCAGCAGATTCAGCAGAGGGGGGAGCATGCTGGCTCTGGCGTCCCACTGTGCAGTCTGACAAGTATCCATTTCTGAGCAACCTTGGCTACTGTGTTAAAATGTCTATGTTCAGATTCTTCACCTGTAAAAATTGGTTTAATCATATTTCCTGCTAAAGCATGTAAAATCCTTAGTACAGTGGCTGACACAAATCCCTTAATAAATGTTAGCCAGTATTAGAGTTATAATAATTCCTGGCTTTGGAACATTCAAATCCCTATTTCTCATTAAGGCAAAGTCCAAATTAACTTTGTAACCTGTATTTACTTTCCCAAATCCAAGGATGCTATTAAACAGACATCTGGTCAAAGAACATATATTGATGACTACACCAATATTTTTGGTTTCATGTTTTCTAGCTTGTTTGGTTTGCTTATCAGAAAGAATATCAACATCCATTTAAAATCATTCTTTCCTAAAGGTGGGTTTTTAAAGGATGTCTATGTCAGAAAATATTATGGGTTAACTGGTTAATAATGTTTCCTTTTTCTCTTTTATTTCTCCAACTACTATTCAAAACTCCATAGCCTTTTACCCATATTTTCACTACTTTTTAAAAAATAAGTATTTGAGGGGTGCCTGAGTGGCTCAGTCAGATAAGCCTCCAACTTCAGTGCAGGTCATAATCTCCCCAGTACGTGAGTTCGAGCCCCAAGGCAGGCTCTGTGCTGACAGCTTGGAGCCTGGAGCTGCTTTGGATTCTATGTCTCTCTCTCTCTCTCTCTCTCTCTCTCTGCTCCTTCCCCACCCACGCTCTGTCTCCCTCTGTCTCTCAACAATAAATACACATTAAAAAAAAATTAAAAGTAAGTATTTTATAATTGTCAAAACTTTTTAAAAATAGGATTATCATTGGGGTGCCTGGGTGGCTCAGTCAGGTAAGTGACTGACTTCAGCTCAGGTCATGATCTCACCGCTCTTGAGTTCATGCCCCATGTCAGGCTCTGTGCTGATAGCTCAGAGCCTGGAGCCTGCTTCGGATTCTGTGTCTCCCTCTCTCTCTGCCCCTCTAGCACTCACACTCTGTCTCTTTCTCTCAAAAATAAATAAACGTTAAAAAAATTTTTTAAATAGGATTATCCTTTTTTTTTTTCTTGCTGGTATCATCCACAAATAACTTCTCTATTATTTCACTGTTTAAATATTCTTTATTTAAAAAACAAATGTTTATTTTAGAGAGAGAAAGAGAGGGTGCAAGCAGGGTTGGGCAGAGAGGGGGGAGAGAGAATCCCAAGCAGGCTCCAAGCTGTCAGCACAGAGCCTGTTGTAGGACTTGAATCCATGAACCGTGAGATCATGACCTAAGCTAAAGTCAGATGCTTAACCAGCTGAGCCACCCAGGTCTTTCAATGTTGGCCTCCAAATAACTTGGTTCATAATATGCTTACCTTGGTTTCTAAGCATCATTCATTCCAGAAACATGCTTATAATCCAAAGCACGTGTATATCACAGCAAATTTCAAGAACCACTGGCTCAGTTGCCATTGTGCGACATTCGGCACATAGACTACTCGCAATTACAAGACATCGCTCGTTTGTCAGGTTAAAATGTATTAGAAATGTTCGCCCATCTGGTCGAATACTCACAGAACAGGTTACTCGCAATCCAAGGTTTCACTATCTATCTCTAGGGCAACTTCATACTTACTCAAAGTCCTATTATTTTTAAATGGGCTTAACTCTCTTGCATGTATTTTGCATTATAATGTCTGTTTTGTAAAATTCTCTATTATTTATTATGTTCTGCTCCTGCAACTTAATTAATGCCTGTTAGTTATATTCACATCTGATACTATTTCACTATTTTCCTTTCCATTGTTCTCTCTCTTTAATATTCTTTGTTGTCATGGTTGTAGAGTCATATTTTCATCTCCTACCAATTCATTCTTTTCTAAGATCACCTAGTTTTTCTCCAGCTGATTTTAGTATTATGCATATTTTTGCAAATTTGGCAGTTCTTAAAATTTTTTCAAATTTTTAGAGTGACTTATAAACACATTTCCTGATAAAGAGCTACTATCTAGTACCTATCAATGTCAGCAATAACAGATTAAGGGACTGCTTTTTCCTTGATCGCTTGATGTTTGTGTACTTGTCATTAGGATCACACAAAAACCTCACCTAGCTGAAGCTGGAGGGAAAGAACCTAACTTTATATGTGTATCACTGATTTATCAATCAACAAAAATAGCATAAAGGTAGGTAGTAAATAAAAAAAAATAGAAGATAGGTAGATAGATAATAAGATCATGAATGCTACTCTATTACTTGGATTACCAGAATCTCCATGAAATCTTTCTTGACAAAATGTTCCATTTTAGGGGCGCCTGGGTTGCCCAGTTGGTTAAGCATCTGACTCTTGATTTCGCCTCAGGTCATGATCTCATGGTTCTTGAGACTGAGCCTGAAGTCCAGCTGTGCCCTGACAGCCCAGAGCCTGCTTGAGATTCTCTCTCTCCCCCTCTCTGCACCACCCCACCTCAAAATAAATAAACTTTAAAAAAACCTATATATTTAATGTCAAAATAAATACACAATAAATACAGTGTATTGATTCACTGCAGCTCCCTCACTGGTAGATCTAAATGACTGCTCAGCTCCTTTTGAACAAGGCTGAATTGAACTTGACAAGTCCTCTCTCTGGATGGTCCACCATGATTAGATAATTTACATGTAAAAGATCAATAAATCAACACTCTCACTCAGGATGAAATTAAGGATTAGTTTTCAATAACAAGTTAACCCAAAATCAGAATGGCTGCATTTAATAGACATTTATTTCTTGCTATCTTGACAGTCCTGGATGGGCCCACGAAAAGGTGTGGTGGTTTGTGGACCCAAGCAGGGTGAGGTTGTCATTCCGTTTTGGTGTACTATTTTCTAAGTTTTCACATCAAAGAATCTTGCGTTCTTTTCCATTTATTTTTCTTAATGTTATTTCTGGCACCAAGGCACAATTTTACTGAGTGATCTGCTCTCTAAAACAGGCTGCATTTCTTTTTAATAATCTAAAGTGGTAGCAAATAACAACAAAATAGATTGACTAAAAAACATGCCATGATCATAGCAAGAGTATCTCCAAGCTATAAAAGAAGTATAATTGACACAATCTGCTTCTGAAAATTGAGTTAGGGACTGGTGGGCATCCAACTATGCAATTTATAGACATTTAGTCTTCAGAGATCATTTAGATTATGTAGCAGATTAAGCAAGGTCCATATAGCTCACATAGCAGTCTGTTTTGTCTCAGGTTTGGTCTAAGTGTTCTTCCCTTTTAATTGTATTCTTTATCTTGGGGCGCCTGGGTGGCTCAGTCGGTTAAATGTCTGACTTCGGCTCAGGTCATGAACTCACAGTCCATGAGTTTGAGCCGCGCGTCAGGCTCTGTGCTGACAGCCCAGAGCCTGGAGTCTGCTTCGGATTCTGTGGCTCCCTCTCTCTCTGTCCCTCCCCTGCTCATGTTCTGTCTCTGTCTCAAAAATAAATAAAAACATTAAAAATATATATAGTTAATTGTATTCTGTATCCTAGGTAATTCTGTCTTTGTGCCCGTGGCTTCTAACTCCTGTATTCTCGGGTAAGGATCAGATTATACATCAGTCCAGACCTCCTCTCCTGAATGGCAGACCTGAATTTCCATTAACCTACTTAGCACTTCCCCTTAGATATCTCAAAAGCATTTTGGACTCATCATGCCTAAATTGAAGTCATGATCTTTCACCCATATCTGGCAGTCATTAAATGGGACTATTACCCATCAAAATACGCAGGCAGAGAGTTAGGAAATATATATTATGCCTCCAGTTCTATCACCCATAAATACATAACCTTTAGCAAATCCATTGTGAGGACTAACTATATATCTTTTCTCTATGTCCTCCTCTCATACTCCAGTGCCACTAGTCTTGACCAACTGGATATATGGTTATTGCATTCTGCCTCAAGACCAAAATCCTTAGTGTAGCCCTGCAATGTCTATATGGACTGGACCTTGACTACACCTTAATCTTAGCTCATCCTCTTTGCCTCCATGTTTCAGCCTCACTGAACTTCTTTTAGTTCCTACCATATACAAGCTCTCATTTCAGGAGCATTTGTCCATTCTGCCCTGTCAGAAGGCTCTTTCTCCCTCTCTTTGACTGCTTAACTCAGCTTTGTTATTCAGCTTTCGTGTCAAATGTCAGATCCTGGCCCCATCTCACAGCATCCTACAACTCTCTTCTTAGAACTTATATAGCATAGCTGGTAGCCATAGGGAAGAGTATTATCTTGGCTTATTTACCACTGCACCCCTACACTGTATCACTATCTACCATGTGTAAATTGAAGGTGGTGAATAAGCCCTGTTTTATCAACGAACGCATCGGCATCGCTAGGAAATGCATTGCAGCTTCAGTCCTGGTTGTAATCCTCTTGGTCTCTTGGCACAGCATCTAGCAAGCCTCAAAGGGAGAGGAAGACTACCACTCTGACTGCCCGTAACACTAACTCACGTGTGGACAGAATGTTTAAAATGCAATTTTTGTATATGTGTCTCTTTTGGTCCTTAATGAACTCAAATCATTATTTTTTCAAATGTGAGAAATAACACGGGAAATCTGAAAATGTGAGACAGGCTAAAGATTGCCAAGTCAGAAATTATGCAGGTGGCTCTAGAAACCAGACCTCTGACTCTTCCATGCTGTTTTCTAAGTGAGCCAACAACCCAGAGATCGGTGGTTGACTCTTTATTCTCACTTCTATTTCAGGCAGGTAGCGCAGGCTGTCTTACCCAGCATCCCTCTACCTCCCGTCTGCCCTCTCCTCCACTTCCTGCTTCTGCCACCTCTGTGTGGCATCACCACTCATGAAAACTGTCCCTATTCTTAATATCAGCTCATGCTTATCGATACTTTAGACAAACACTTCTTTCCTGTTTTCAATTGTCGAGCTAATTCTCATCCCAACCCTTAACCAATTCAGCTGCATATACTCAGGAGAAATGAAATCAATTACTAAAAGCCAACCTATTAATTTAAGAGTTACTTCAAGTACAGTTTCACCCAAGATGAATGACCAGTTAGTGCCACGGGGAGCTGTAAGAGACTTTAATATTCTTACTCAGGGTATAATCAAAATTTTGAAGAAATTCAGATATAATAGTAATAGTAATTATATATAATGTATTAAAACCTCTTATGCATAGCCATATTATACATATTAATTGTATCCTTTTTAGTAAGCCTACTACCTAAAGATTACATTTTATACATGAGGAGTTTGAGATTCAGAATAGTTAAATGACCAATATTACCAAATTAGAAACTGTTAGACCCGCGATTCAAAGGCCGCTTTCTTCCACACCCCAGTACTTGAAGAAGTATCTAATGCCAGGGATTAGACAATGCCAGACAAATGTCAGCCATCAGCATTCGTTTAAAATCTAACAAGTGGAACAAAAGACAGTAACAGAAAGTGAAAACAAAAGGCAAAATATAATGGTATGAGAGAAGACCCCCAAATGAAAAGGGATTTGACAATTAATAATTTTTACTGTTATTCTTCTTATCTCAGTCATGATACTGGTTTGTAGTGGATAATTTATTAATTACAGATAATTTGAAAATAAAAATATCACCATTTCACAATCCAGAGATGCCACTATACTGTTCAAAGGTTAGTATACCCTTCCAATTTTCATACTTACACCTCCTGTGATTTTTGTTAATAAAAATGTGATTAAAGTACAGGCATTGCTGTCACATACAGTTGTGTGGAAAGTTCACTGCACCATAGTACCTTTCCAAGGGACCAAGCGGGAACTAAAATCCAGTTTGCAGCTCCCTTGACAATATGGCCCCATCATGGCATTTTATTCACCCGTAGGGATGCTTGCAGTTTTGCGATTTGCCCAAAGGCATAACCTGCTTTCCTGCTTGAATATGCAAAAGACTGTTTGGCCCAGAGGGGGCGTCATTTTCTTGTTAGCACCAAGGATGCTTAAAGGCTAACAGCGACCCTGACTGTAGTCTGCTTTCTTTATTTGTCAAAGAAAGAATTTTGTGGCATCCCCTGGTCTAGCACCCCTTGATAAAAAGGAGTCTTATTATGGTAGTATACTGTTAGAGAAACTTATCTGATTCAGTTATTTCCTGGTGTTATGTATTTTTTTATTAACCTACTTTTGTTTTGTTTTTGGTAGCACTCATACATAATTAAAAAAACAAGGTTCTCCTACCGTGTGAAAATCAATGAAGATGGAGGAAAGATTCAGTATCAGTTTCTATTGCACCCTCTTCCTATTTATTTTCTGATATTTTAATATCATTTATTGTTTTTGTGCGCTTCGAGCATAATTTAATTCCAGACTGGACCTACAGGATATTTTGGGTTCAGACTGGTGCTCCATCTTGAAGAAAAGCCTCAGAAAGTACCAGCTTCTTGTCTCTCAGTCACCATAAACTGCTAGCCCTCTGGATTTCATCTAGCGTGTTCTGGTGTTTGCTACTTGGAACTTGGGCTGGTGTAGATTTGGGGGAAATTGTGGCATCTTCAGTATTTTTCAACTGCTCTGTAATTTTGACCAAACTTGCAATGTCTCAACATTTTTTATTCTTCCTTGGGTAAACATGATTCGGAGCCATAGATCCCTTTCACACGCTCTTTTCCCTGCCAGGCTTTCTGCCAGCAGTTTTGGTTTTGAGCAATCCACTGCAGTTCTTCTCCACATTGCTGCCCTTGGTGATGGCGACAGTACAGATGAAGTTTTTCCTTGGGGGACGGGCCTGGCACAGGGTGCCTCTAGATGAGAAGGGCCTCAAAGCAGCATGGTACCAAGGTTGGATAATCAGTGATCCAGCTCTCATTGGGACTTAGACTTCCAGATCATCAGTGTGAGTCCAGCAGACCAATTATCTTTGTCCTTCTATGGTGCACTGTCTTCTGTGTTGCAAAGGACATTAAACCCATCCTCTTTGCCTGATTGTTCTGTACTAACCAGACACACAAGATTGACTTCAGAACAAGCTGCTCCCCAAAGTGCTCTCTGCAGAAAGATGACGAAGATGGAAACGGAGTTCAACAAACAGGTGTTCTGGTTCACATGCAGTGATTGCAGGCGGGTCAGCCTCTCTCCTCAACCAACGCCAAGCCCCGGCATTATGAAGGCTACATCCTGCAGGACATTGAAACGCCACCCACAGGAACATGGTGTTTCTTGCCCATTGGTGCCTATCACAAAGTGAATACTTCTGGCACAGATCACCTTAGTGGTGTCATCCCAAGTCATGCATCCCCAAGATCTAAGACTGGCCCCAGAAAGCTTTATCTCACTTATTTTTACTGACATTGTTATTAAATCCAGACATTTACCTCTAACAGAATACCTGGAGAGTTCCTTTAACTTTGGGGAAGATACCTATACCATTTTTTAAAATACACTTAGCTTAGCATAATTGCCTTAATCATACCAGTCATATACAGCCAATTTCTAGTATAACTTTTTCATTCTTCTTTGCAGAATTTGGTTAGAATCCTACATTAGTGCTTCAATAGTTCTCTTTGTTGAACTCAGGGAAGGGTTTGTCCTTTTTAATCTGTCAGGTTGGCCTGAACCTCTTATGTTTCTACCATCTCTTCTTGTCCCAAGATGTTCTGGTCAAGAATGGCTATTGCTTGTGTTACTGTTTTCAGATAATCCTCAACTTCTACAGCTGCAATTTATTCAAGATTATGCAATATATACAAAATATTTATTCACTGTGTTTCTATGGACATTGGTTTTCTCCACAAATATTGCCCATTCCCAGTGGGAAGAAATGCCTTTCTCTTGCATTCACTGTCCTTTCACTTGTGTATGATTTTTGCCTATCCTAATGTATCTACATTTTATATCTACCGGACATGTTTGAGAAATGGATGTTTACACACACACACACATACACATTTAAGAATATTTACAATTTAACCATTTTATGTTCTTTTAGATTTTACATTATTTCAGTTGTTAGGACAAAGATTTTGTGAGGAAGAGGGTAGATGGTATCGAACATTTCATAATGATGTGCAACTTGAAGTTCATAGTTGAGATTATGCCCTCCACTTGTTGGGATGAGCACTGGGTATTGTATGGAAACAAATCTGACAATAAATTATGTTAAAAAAAAGATTATGCCCTCCAAAGAAGCTTAATTAATTACTCAACAACAACAAAGATGGCTTAGAACTAGTTTCACAGACAGGGCTAAATTAAGGAGTCCAGTGTCTTCTGTCGTGCAGCTGTGTCAATTTTGAGACTTTAATTTTTTTTTTTTTTTTTTTTTGAGAAAGTGAGAGCAGTGAAGGGGCAGAGGGACAGGGAGAGAATCTTAAGCAGGCTCAATGCCCAGTGCAGAGCCTGACCTGGGACCCCATCTCACAACAGTGAGATCATGACCTGAGTGAAAATCAAGAGTCAGATGATGAACTGACTGTGCCACCCAGATGCCCTTAGAGAGTCTTTGATCTTAATCACAGTACCACTTATTAGCATATGATCTTGGGTATGTTACTTATTTTCTTATCTGTGAAATAGAAAGGATAATATTATTATTAGGTTTAGATTAGGTTTATATATATTAGGTTTAGGTTTAGAGCACTGAAGACATTGCCTTCTACATAAAAGAGAGTTCAATAAATACTATCAATTATGGTTGTATTACAACATAAAATCTGTGTTTTTTCATCTGTTCACTCTGATGCTTTTGGCTTTTTTTGATGCAAATTTCAATTTTTTTAACCTCTATTGCTTAAAAATTCCCTTGAAAAAGTGCCTACTTTCAAAATCTGAGTTGAGAAGGCAAGGAAAAAGGGCGGATCCCAAGAAGCCATGACGTTTGGATCCAGTAGATGTCTCCATTGATACAGTGTTCTAGAGTTAGTGGTTCAGTTGCTATTTTCAGAAAATTGGGAAAATTTGCAGAGACCCTTGAGAAAGATCAAAAGATGGCAAGTGTGTTGATCTCCCTTGAGACCAAGGGAATGGGCAGGTAATATGATGTCAGCTTGACTTTAACTTGGAGAAAGGGTCTGACACTTGTGGATTATGCTGAAGAGGAACGGGCACGTCATGGACAGTTCTGGGATCCCACTGCACTTTTACCATCAGTTTTGAGCTCACTGCTGAATGAGAGAGCGAATGAAACAGGAACATGCTGACACGTGCATCAAAAGTTAAGAGATAAGAATCTGCATTTGCCACAGGCAAAGCGATAAAAATCAGTAATAGAGGAAACACATTTCATTTTTCAAATCTGTTAGCAGAGAGGGGAGATGAAAATATCTTTACAATTACTTTGCATGCCCTTTCAAATGTAAATCATCAAAAGGCATACCAAATAGAGCACCCCACGTTGAGGTAGAATACGGAAGAGCAAAAGGTAGCCTCTTACTAATAAAATAAGTCAATTTTGCTTTAAAAGTCCTTTGAGGGGCGGCTGGGTGGCTCAGTCGGTTAGGCATCCGACTTCGGCTCAGGTCATGATCTCACAATCCGTGAGTTCGAGCCCCGCATCAGGCTCTGTGCTGACAGCTCAGAGCCTAGAGCCTGTTTCCGATTCTGTGTCTCTCTCTCTGACCCTCCCCCGTTCATGCTGTCTCTCCCTGTCTCAAAAATAAATAAACGTTAAAAAAAAAAATTAAAAAAAAAAAAGTCCTTTGAACGATCAAGTCATGGATACTGGCCCCGCATATTTTTCACTAGTAAGGCCTGTTTGGTGGATTGAGAATGGATTATACACCAAAGGCTACCGCACGTGGGACCCCTTGGTTTCTAAGAAGGCATAGATTCTACCTTCTGAAATGATTCTCAGGGGAAAAGGAGAAGAGTCCTGCCTTTTAAACAAAACAGGCAATGTAATGCAGATGGATGACTGTCGAAGAAAATAAGGTGGAAGGAAGGAAGAGAAAATGCATTTCAACCTTGCCAGAGTTATTAATATTTGCAAGTATGGAGCTACAGCTTACATTATTTTCTTTAGCATATACATAGCCACCTAGGATGCAGAGTAAGAGCAAGTGTATGCCCAGAGATGAAATGAAAAACATCCCCTTTAATGAAACCTTTTAAGTCTGCTTGAAAGCTCAGTATTTCAGAGGCAGTACTATAGTCAGGGAGGAATTCAAATGTTGTTAATATGCATAAATATACATTGAAGACATTCATCAAAATTCCACTGAGAACCATAAGCTTCTAAAATCAGTATCGCCAATATGGCCTCTCATAATTTACTCTCAAACATCTATGTGCACTCTTCAGCAAATTCTTCCAAACTGGGAAATAAAGCAATTTTGTAAAAGTGAAAATGTTGTGTAAAGATATATTTCTCACTTTTAATGACCACTTTTAAAGCAATTATGTGATGTAGTATTTTTCTTACTGGCATGCAAAAAAGAGCAAGGCTTATATATAAAAATGATCTTATTATGCCCTGTCATGAAGAAAAGGTTTTAACATGCACATGGAATGATTCTTGTAAGTACTTCCCATTATCTTTTGAACCAAAACGTTACCTGTGAAATTTCTGGCCTCAAAGATAAAACATTCAGGAAAAACTAAGTAGGTCACTACTTCCTTTTGTCCAGGTTTTTCTCCCAGTATTTCATTAGAAACATGTGTACGTCTGTGTCTGAGTGTTATTAGATGATCTTCTAATTTTCATACATTTTAGATACAGAACGTTACTATCTTATGTGATATAGTCTGCAATGTCACCTTTGTATTTCTATCCAATGTTGTATTGTTACACTTAACTAGGTTTTAAAATTGAGGCTCTTGGGAACACCTGGGTGGCTCAGTCAGTTGAGCGTCTGACTTTGGCTCAGGTCATGATCTCATGGTTCATGGATTTGAGCCCCACATCAGGCTCTGTGCTGACAGCTCTGAGCCTGGAGCCTGCTGCGGATTCTGTGTCTCCCTCTCTCTCTGCCCCTCCTCTGCTTGTGCACGCTCTTACGTGCGTGCTCTCTCTGTCTCAAAAATAAACATTAAAAAAATAAATAAAATTGAGGCTCTTGAATAGTCTTTAAAAAGAACTATGACCCATTTAAGAACGAAGGTTTCTTGGATCTAAGATTAAACTATAAAATGGTAGGAGACCTGAAAACAATAGTAAAACTGTGCTGGCAATAGTCCATAAAAAACATGTAGTCAAATGCTGTTCACCTTTCAAGGTGAAGTGTTCTATTGAAAATACAGAATTAATTCCTTCATGGTGCCAAAAAGTTATCATAGATTCAGGAATCATATAGGGAACAATACAGACCCCATCTTTGATAATGGGCATGAAGTACAAATTTGACTAAAGAAAGAAAGGAACAAGGTTAATAATGAAATGGGTAACTGATTAGCAATGCCTATGGCAAAGAAGTACAGGGATCACCAGGTGTTTTATTTCTTGGTGAAGTTAGTTGCCTTGGAACTAACTACGGATCTCTTCAAGAAAAGTAAAAAACAGTTACAGAATATTCTATTCAAGTTCAAGAGAACTACAAGTAGTTTTGATTTGCATTTCCTTAATGACTAACAATGTTGAGCATCTTTTCCTAACCTCATTAGTCATTTGTATATCTTATCTGGAAAACTATTTAAATTATTTGCCCATTTTTTTTTAGGGGCGCCTGGGTGGCGCAGTCGGTTAAGCGTCCGACTTCAGCCAGGTCACGATCTCACGGTCCGGGAGTTCGAGCCCCGCGTCGGGCTCTGGGCTGATGGCTCAGAGCCTGGAGCCTGTTTCCGATTCTGTGTCTTCCTCTCTCTCTGCCCCTCCCCCGTTCATGCTCTGTCTCTCTCTGTCCCAAAAATAAATAAACGTTGAAAAAAAAAATTTTTTTTTTAAATTATTTGCCCATTTTTGCATTAATTGCCCTTTTATTGTTAAATTATAAGGGTTTGTTACATTTTCAGAAAAATAACAAAAGTTGATGAGGCTATGAAGAAATTGGAACCTTCATACCTTGCGGATGGGAGAGAAAAATGGTGCTTCCTCTGTGTAAATAAAGTATTTTGGCCATTCCTCAAAATGTTAAACATCGAGGTATATGACCCAGCCATTCCTCTTAGGTACCTATCCAAAAGGACTAAAAACACATGTTCACACAAGAATTTGTACACTAATCATGTTTATATAAAAACTTGTTCATAGCCACATTATTCACAATAGCCAAAAAAGTGGAAATAACCCAAATGCCCCTTAATGGATTAATGGGTAAACAAAATATGTTATGTTCACACAGTGGAAGATTATTGAAAAATAAAAAAGAATGAAGTACCGAGAGATAAACCTCGAAAACATTATGCTAAGTGAAAGTAGCCAGACACAAAAGGTCACATATGATATGATTTCATTCATATGAAATTCCTATTAAAATAGGCAAAGACAGGGAGAAAGCAGATGAGTAGTTGTGAGCAAATGAGAGGATTTGGGAGTGGCTGCTGACAAGTAGGAGATATTCTGGGACACCTGGGTGGCTCACTCAGTTAAGCGTCTGACTTCGGCTCAGGTCATGATCTCATGGTTTGTGGGTTCGAGCCCCATGTCAGGCTCTGTGCTGACAGCTCAGAGCCTGGAGCCTGCTTCCGATTCTGTATCTCCCTCTCTTTGCCTCTCCCCTGTTCATGCTCTGTCTCTCTCTCTCAAAAATAAACAAACATTAAAAAAATTGAAAAAACAAAGCAAAACAGGTAGGAGGTATTCTGCAGGATGGTGATAGATATGTTCTGGAATTTGTTGATGATTGCACAATGTTGTAAATATCCTAAAACCAATGAACTCCACACTTTAAAATGGTATATTTAATATGAATACTATATCAACAAACAAACAAACAAGAGATTGGTACCTAGTTGGCATGTAATTGTTTAGGGGTTCATTTATAGATTCAGTAGTACAGTTTTGCAACTCAGAGTGAGCTTAGCATACCTCTTAGAGGCTGCAGTACCAGGAGCACAGCCCGTGAGCGGTTTCAGTTCAAGAGAGATATTCCTGTTAGAGCCAGCTACTGAATGCAGAAATTAGTTCTAAAGGGAGGACTTCATTTCTGACACTGTTAATTGAGAATTGAGGTACGATTCTGCCAGACCAAAAAAAGAAGAAAGGAAGGAAAGAAGGAAGGAAGGAAGAAACAAAAGGGGGGAAAAACCCTTTTCTGCAAACTAGCCATTGTTTCTCTTTCAGAGAAGGGACTCAGTGGGAAGATTATTCTTATTACTCAGTTTTTTTTATTTTTTATTATTTTTAAAATGTTTATTTATTTATTTTGAGAGAGAGGGAGAGAGACAGAGACAGTCCAAGTGGGGCAAAGAGAGAGAATCCCAAGCAGGCTTCATGCTGAGAGTACAGAGCCCGATGCCACGCTTGATCTCACAAACCGTGAGATCATGACTTGAGCCAAAATCAAGTCAGACACTTAACCAACTGAGCCACCCAGGTGCCTCACTTAGTTTTTTTTAAAAGGTAAAATTTTTCTGAACTTTGTTTTGATTCATAAAGTCCAATTTTGTGTTAAAATTTTTTTGTTTTATATAAAATTCTGCTGCCAAGATTTCCTGGCAACTGTTATTTTTTATGTATGTATGTATGTATGTATGTATGTATGTATGTGTATGTTAGGATAGCATTACCCTAATTAAATGCTGAAGAATGCACACCAGTTATTTGAAAAGTGTGCATATTTGAGAGCGGGGACGATTCTGTGGTCAGGTCCTTTGGGGACACTGCATACTCTAATACCTTCTTAGAGAAGCCACAAAATTCTTATTATCATATGAAGACTTTGAGAAGTCTTGTAAAACCCAAACCCAAGACAAGACAAAAACAAGCCTTTCCAAATTTGTTTAACCCTGCATCCCAAGTTTCTTTGCCACATTGCTATTTTCAAAGACTACTATTAAAATCTTATCAATGTTACTTTGAATACAGTTTGATAAACAACTTGGTTAGAACCTGGTTTTGCTCTACTTCTAATTCAGAGATAAACCTGTCATTTTGTTGGAACATTTTAAAAATGCATGCTGTTTATTGTTTTTTTTTTTTTTTTTTTTAATGCCCTGACTATGTTTGGTGCAACTCAGGTTCACAAATGGATGTTTACTATCCCTTTAAAAAAACTACATACTCTGCTGGTCCCTGGGCAGTAGTGTGGTCTTTGTAAACAAAGAACAGTATTATATTCAGAGTAAGTGTGCCAGATCAGTGAGGTGTGGTATTAAAAGGAATGAGGTTTTATTTAAGAATATATTCAGTAAGAGGCACCTGGGTGGCTCAATCAGTCAAGCATCTGGCTTTTGATCTCAGCTCAGGTCATGATCTCAAAGTCATGAGATTGAGCCCTACATTGGGCTCTGCTCTGACAGTGTGTAGCCTGTTTGGGATTCTCTCTTTCCCTCACTCTCTGTCCTTTCCCTGCTCTCTCTCTCCCTCTTTCAAAATAAATAAACTTAAAAAAAACATTCTGTAAAGGTTAAATGCTTTTTCAGTTCACCTTACAATGTTAGTATTGATTTTTTTTTTAATTCTAATACTTTAGAAAAAGTGCCCTATGGGAGAATGTAATCCTCATATAACCCGTTACATTTGTGGATTTTTTGCTCACAATGTATACATTTTGGAAGATTTTAAAATTAATGGTTATGCCCTATTAATGACACTGAAATTCTAATTTTGTGAGAAGTGGTGTTCATTAACTTTTTAGAAAATATTGTAACCCTAACTTGAACAGAGAATTTTTTAGGACAAAGGTTCCTGGCTCAGGTTAGTAAAGTTTGTTCCTCACTGTCAACATTGAGAACATACCAAGTGTGCAAAACAGACTATCAAGTTCCAGCTTGCAATTATCTCAAAATCATAATCTAATTTTTAGGCCTTGCAAAATACTACTAAGATTTCTATTCTAATCACTGTTCCCACCCCACCCCCCCACAAATAGGCGGGACTACTCAACTCCAGCTATTAACATTATACTTTCGGCAAATAACGTTTAATATATGGTATACCCACCCTCAAGGATCTGATGGTCTAGTGGAAAGAAACAGACCAGTGAAGCCTTAATGATGGAACAGTATGTTCGATGCTGTCACGGATTATGCACATCTAAAGCAGACCAAGTTTAGAAAGGCTTGCTGGAATGAGTGACATATGAACAGAGTTTTAAAGAATGAGCAGGACTTAAAAAAAAAAAAAAAGAATGATAAGCAAAAGAACTTTCAGGCAGGGGGAATATTAGAAATGAGAGTGAAAAAGAAAAATACAAAATGCCTTTGGTCAATTAGTAGCTCTCTGTGGCTGTATACATACCCTGAAGGGTGCACACCTGGATGGATGTGCAAAATGACCAAAAGCTCCATCAGTAGTGAGAAGGCTATGCTCTGTTTGGAGCGGAGGGTGTAGAAAGAGAGTCCAGAAGAAAGAAGAAAATTAAAGGCTATGAAAATAATCTAAGAAAGAAAAAGTCCAAGTGAATTAAGGAGTAGAGAGAATGGAGAAGATAAAAAGCTTATTAAGGAGACAATATCCCCAGAAGGGGCACCTGGGTGTCTCAGTCATTTGAGTGTCTGACTCTTGATTTCAGTTCTGGTCATGATCCCGGGGTTGTGGGATCAAGCCCCACATTGGGACATAGATATTCTCTCTCTCTCTCTCTGTCTCCCCCTCTGTTTCTCTCCCTGGCTCATGCTCTCTCTCTTAAAAAGAAATATGTATCTACTCCTGAAACCATTATTATGCTATATGTTAACATGGATTTAAATAAAATTGAAAAATAAATAAAAATAAATAAATCTAGCATCAAATAAATAAATAAACAAATAAAACTGAAAGCCTGTTATGAAATAAAAATACGAAGTACCTAGGCTACCTATCAGGCTTCTAGTTTGGGTCGGTGTTGTTCCCCAAGACAAAGAACAGGGAGAGAAGCAGGTCTGGAGGACAGAATCACTTCATTATTGACACATAGTATAAGGGGCCTATGAGCAAGACATCCTGGTCAAGTAATGTGAAGAAACAAGAATTATGATACACTGGAAAATAGGTCACAAGTGGGGTGGTGGACACTGCAGACTGGCTTGTCATTATTTCCAGGTCCCCTCTTGAATATATTCCTCAAATGCAAAGGTTGAAAACTTCAGGCTGCATTTCCCTCCTCTCTCACAGGGAGGGTATCAGATCAGGATTTGGTTTTGCCAATTAGATGCACTCACGTGACCTTGGATTCAAAATCGAGTAAGAGAAGGACAAGCTGGGCTTGAGACTTATCGTGACGGTCCAGGACTTGGCAGAGGTGAAATGGTTCTAGAGAAAGAGAGGCGACAGCCACTTCTGATTCTATAGCTTGTGATCACAGCAGAGGTGGTAGGCCCTCGAACAGCCCGAGTTTTATGTATTGCTTTGATATGTTTTCCCTAGAAGTTTAGCCTATTCTATTTCTTCAGTTGTCCTAACCATTCTGGAAGAATGATCAACATTTCCCTTTTATGTTAAACCAGATACTGCCTATTTCTGATACAATGCACTTCTGAGTAACAGGGATGTGTGTAGCTCATGGAACTCTCAAGGAAATGGGAATCTGGGACAAATAATCCTACCTGGAAAGAACTGCATGAACATCAAATTATAGGAAACTGGTCCATGGAAACCATGGGAAAACAATTAATTTTCACATATGGTCATTTGATGGGAAATGAGGCTAACTCTTTGTTAGGCCTAGCAGCTATTACAATGAACCACTGGAGCATGAAGAGCACAATCTCACTGCCTCTAACTGTACTAGACAAAAAAAGAAAATAACCAACTCATAGTTTGATGTTCTCAGTACAAGGCACAGTCAGAGGTTGAGAGCACTGCGATTTTCCTGAAACAATCTTTTATCGCTGGCTACAGATGCTGGTGTAGCTGAACATCAGAAACATCTTAGTATCATGAAACATTAAAATACAGTGTAGAACAATGATGCTGAATGAAGAGGAGGGAATTGGGGATGATTACAAGGAATGTGAGATTTAGGCCTCAGAACTCCCCTTTGACACGCACATCCAGCTACGTTGGAATTCAGCAGCTCATCCCTCCAGGGGAGAATAGTTAGCCCAACACAAATTTGCTCCGAAATACAAAATTGTCTGTTGGAAGGGATTAGAGAGTTCCTGAGGCAACCAGAACATGAGAAACAAGATCACAAAGTGACCTGAATTCTGCTGTTCCCATCAAGGTATTTGACAATTCTTGTAGGGGGTACTGGAGAGGCAGGCAGGGAAACTAAGAGGGGCACCACAGAGAAGAAAGAGGGGGGCCCACACAGTGTTGACCACCTGCGCAGATCCAGAGAGACAGACACCTAGATGTGAGGTGGCCAAGATGCAGAAGAGAAGCAAGGCATGGAGATGAGAGCCCTACCCAGCAAGGTGTCTCTCCTCGAAGCATCTGCACAGAGACGAAGAAGCCACACTGGAAAGCCTCCACAAAGGAAAATAGAATTTGGGGGATTCTCACAGTATTGAGAACACAAAAATTAAGGTAAATGCCCACCCATGAGGCACTACAGAGTTTTACTTCAATTCCGGACTAAATCTTAACCCCAATAGGTAACAACAACTTTACTGAGATGATTAGGATCAATCACCCAGTCAACATGTATTCCTATCTAAATAGAGAACATGGATCTGAACATGAAAATAACCTCCAGAAATTAAACAAGAAAAACAATGCAAAAAAATATTTGATTAGACGCTGCATAAATAAGACTAGCATAGGGACTACACATATTGAAAAGATGCATAACGTTATTAGATATCATGGAAGTGCAAATTTATTATTTTTTTTTAATTTTTTTTTTCAACATTTATTTATTTTTGGGACAGAGAGAGACAGAGCATGAACGGGGGAGGGGCAGAGAGAGAGGGAGACACAGAATCGGAAACAGGCTCCAGGCTCTGAGCCATCAGCCCAGAGCCCGATGCGGGGCTCGAACTCCCGGACCGCGAGACCGTGACCTGGCTGAAGTCGGACGCTTAACCGACTGTGCCACCCAGGCGCCCCTTGGAAGTGCAAATTTAAATCACAAGAAGATACTGTGCACACTCACTAGGATGGCTAAAATTATTTTTTTTTTCAGGAAACTAACTTTTATTTATTTATTTATTTGTTACCCATCAGCATTTTATTTTTATTTTTTTTAATATATGAAATTTCTTGTCAGATTGGTTTCCATACAGCATCCAGTGCTCATCCCAAAAGATGCCCTCCTCAATACCCATCACCCACCCTCCCCTCCCTCCCACCCCCCATCAGCCCTCAGTTTGTTCTCAGTTTTTAAGAGTCTCTTATGCTTTGGCTCTCTCCCATTCTAACCTCTTTTTTTTTTTTTTCCCTTCCCCTCCTCCATGGGTTTCTGTTAAGTTTCTCAGGATTCACTTAAGAGTGAAACCATATGGTATCTGTCTTTCTCTGTATGGCTTATTTCACTTAGCATAACACTCTCCAGTTCCATCCACGTTGCTACAAAGGGCCATATTTCATTCTTTCTCATTGCCACGTAGTACTCCATTGTGTATATAAACCACAGTTTCTTTATCCATTCATCAGTTGATGGACATTTAGGCTTTTTCCACAATTTGGCTATTGCTGAGAGTGGTGCTATAAACATTGCGGTACAGTGCCCCTATGCATCAGTACTCCTATATCCCTTGGGTAAATTCCTAGCAGTGCTACTGCTGGCTCATACGGTAGGTCTAATTTTAATTTTTTGAGGAACCTCCACACTGTTTTCCAGAGTGGCTGCACCAGTTTGCATTCCCACCAACAGTGCAAGAGGGTTCCCGTTTCTCCACATAGGATGGCTAAAATTAAAAAGGCAGGCAACGCTAAGTATTAGCAAGAATGGGATGCAATGAGAATTTTCACACATTGCATGGAAAATTGCATATTGGTATAAAAAGCATACTCTGTAACCAAGTGATTTCATTTTCCAGTATATATCCAAGAATAAGCTTCACATATATTAACTGAAACACATAGGTGGATAATATTCAAAAAGCATTATTAGTTATAGTAATTTTGGAAATAATCCAAAAATCTTCAAATAGGTTGGCTAAATAAATTGCAGCATATTTATAAGATAAAATACCGTTGTGTATTGCTTCTCATGTGGGAGCCATCTTGGCGGTTTCTGGAAAACATTTCTGAGTGTCACAGCTAGTGGAAGTACTAATGGCATTAAAAATTTTTTTTTAATTAACCAATTTTAAGTTTTTCTTTAAATTTTAGTTAGTTAACATATAATACTCGTGTCAGGAAGTAGAATTTAGTGAGTCGTCCCTTACGTTTAACACCCGGTAGCGCTAACGGCATTTCGTGGGTAGAATCTAGGGACGCTGCTGAACATCTTACATTACACAGCACGGCCCCTGTGACAAAGAATTATCTGCTCCAAAAGGTCCGTGGGGCCAAAGATGGGAACCCTTAGATATTAGTTTTCCATAACATCACAAATTACCACAAACTATCACAAACGACCACAACACGAGTGGCTTAAAACAACACAAATGTATTCTCTTGCAGTTTTGTAGGCCAGACGTCCACTGCAGGCTGCCCTGGGCTGCAATCGCAGGGTTGACAGGCCTGTACTCTTTTCTGGAGGCTCTAAGGGAAGAACCTTTTCTAGCTTCTAGAAGACACTCAGTTTTCATTACTGTATTTTATACTTTTTAAATTTTGTGGCCCCTAGACCACTTCCTTCATCTTCAAACCTAGCAAATTCGGCTGAGCCCTTCCCACAAAGCTGTCTCTGACCCACGGTTCCCCCTCTTCCACTTTTAAGGACCCTCATGATTACCTTAAGCCCACCTGGAGAATCAGAATAATCCCCCTATATTAAGGCCAGCTGATTAGCAACCTATTTCCGTCTGCGAATCAATATTCCTTTGCCTTGTGCTGTAACTCAGTCACAGGTTCTAGGTGTTAGTTAGCATGTTGACATCTCTGGAAGACACAATTGTGCCAACCTTACCCCTCTAGAAAGCAACGAAAAAGACTGCACCACGACTGCACAGAGCAGAACTCCTGCATCTCACAAACATGATGGTGAATGGTTGACACAAAAGAGTATTTACATTATGGTTCCGTTTGTATAGAGCTCAAAAATAGGCCAAACTAAGCATATTTTTAGTTTGATGGGGATCAAATCATGATTTTCTGATCCCGCAGGGAGCGTCCTGAGCATAACACAGGTGGTAGAGCCAGAACTTTAGTAAAAGCTTTCTAGTTACCAAACAGCTTCCTGATGCTACACTTGACCGGTCAGAACTGGGATAGCAGCTTTCTGTTAGCATATTCTGAGGGTGGCTTTGGGGCTTTTCTAGAAGTTCACCCTCACCTCCATTTCTTCAGCCCTCCCAAACATCCTGGAAGTGATTTAATCCTCTAAAATAAATCCCTTTCTGCTTAAAGTAGCTTGAATGGATTAGATGCTCTGTAACTGAAAATTCACCATTATGAGGCATTAACAATAGCTGAATAAAAGCTCTTTGTCGGTCAGCTTGAAGTATGAAGCATTGCGGTAATACTTTATAAATATTATCCCATTTAATCCTGACAATTATTAGGTATTATTATCATCTATCTTAAGTGATACAATTAAGAATCAAAGAGAGGAAGTTACTTATCCACAGCGAATTATGGTGGTGTTAGGAAGCAAATTCAAACCTGTGCGGGTCAGGCAATTCTTGCACTTTGCTGCTCAGTTTCATCGGCCTTTCAGACTGGAAACATAAGGTCTTCCAATAAAGACTCAAATAGCTCAAAGGAGCATGGAGACCTTGACGAGCTATGATGGTGTACCACTCATAACACTTGATGTAAACAATAGATTCTGTTCTGACTAGTTGAATCAGAAAAGCAATATATGAAGAATAACAGATGGTTAATGAATTCACCGGGATACTTTGGGGGCAAAAAGAGTCTCAAAACTAAGCTTTTGCTGGTAACACTGCAAAACATGACATGGGAATGGACTGTGGAGGAAACTGTGCCCAGTGCCTCTGCTGGGTGCCAAAGAGCAGACGTTCAGCGTGACTGCACAGCCGCCAGGGCTAATTGTGCTTGTGCGCCCAGCAAGCCCAGCACTGCCACCTGTGGGAAGCCAGTGCTGTCCCTGCTCCTACATCCCACATCCACTTGTTCCCCCTCGTTTCTGACTAGAAGGCTCAGCAGGTGTGTCTGACTGTGGTGCTCTGGTCACCTGCCTTCACACTCTCTGCAAAGGAAGCTAACAATTTGCTTCTGATTTTCACGTTGTAAATGTCATACTGTAGACATTTTCCCCCGAACAGAAAAGCCCTACAAAGATGGTGGGGGACGAAGAACGTGATAGATGTCTATCACAAACAAGGTTTAAGTTTAGTACCTACTGTATTTTGTACCGACATACTGAAAGAGTGAAGAGTTTACTAGTCCTGTTTCGCATCGGTAATTACAGCTGGATGGCATTTACTGATAACATTTTGAGAACCTGTCATTGGCTCTGCTCTGTGGAAAACGAGCTGCTAGTTTAAAAGAAAAATGTTTCTTTAATGAAAAATTATGGTAGACAGTGTTCACTTCACCAATTAGCCATCTCACAAATGAATAAAACAAATGGTCATTAGCATGCTGCTGATTTCTCAGTTGTGCATAATTCTGTTATAGTTTTGAGCCTATAGAGGCTTCCTTGTGTTTGTAATGGAAATTTTTTATACACAGATGTTAGAGTACTGTCATGAAAATAATTGAATAATTATGAATTGGACATATCAATTTTAATCACCAGCACTTTTAATTAGGCTCATTTTATTTTTCTTCTGAACATATGATTTTCCATGATGATTTCACTTCACTAATTCTTTATAGACCTTTAAAAGATCACTGTTAATAACTACAGTGTATATTTAGGATTTCAAAGTTCCACTCTCTAGATATATATAAACAGATGAACTGAGCACATCTTTACATCAGTCAAATTTCAGTTCCTTTCTCAGAGCTCCCACAGTTGGTGACTCTCCCCTGCTTTCCCAATTTCACTGGCTTGAAATAAATGCGGTCAATACACAACCCCTCATCAGGGAGAAACTAGGAAAACATATTTTTCTGTGGGTTAAAAATGATTTATTTTCATCCATATTTGTCAGGAATTTTTTTTATATGTTAGTCTCTGGCCTAAGTGGTATCAATTTAGCTGCCATGGCCTTATTAACATGAGCATTTTAAGACTTGTTTCAAATGGGATGGTAGCTAGCTCTTTACTTCCTTTTTTAAGAATGGTAAGCTGGGGTACCTGCGTGGCTCAGTCAGTTAAATGTCCAACTCTTGATTTCTGCTCAGGTCATGATCTCATGGTTTGTGGGTTCAAGCCCCACATCTGCCTGTGCACTGTATCAACACAGAACCTCCTTGGAATTCTCTCTCCCTCTTTCTCTGCCCCTAACGCACTCTTCTCTCTCCCTCAAAATAAATAAATCATTAAAAAAATAAAAAAGAATAGTAAGCCTGCTTTATATTAAAAAATAGTAAAAGAGTTAATTAATTAATGTAAACAAACAAGTATGACCTTTCTTGGATTTGTCTGATAGGAAGCAGATGCTAAAAATATAGAGACGGGTGTTAAATGGACCAGTTGGCACAAGGTACTAACATTTACACAAGGAAGACAGACATAGGGAAATAACTATATAGACCAATAAGCCACTTTGTTGGGTAGATTAATATTCCCTGTAACAAAATCCTGACCCATCTTATGTTCCTTCCTCCCCAGTTATCCTATCACTTCCCTCCTTCCCTTTTTTAAAATGTTTTTTATTTATTTATTTTTTTTGAGAGAGAGAGAGAGAGAGAGAGAGAGAGAACAAACAGGGGAAGGGCAGTGAGAGGGGGACAGAGGATCTGAAGTAGGCTCCACACTGACAGCAGGGAAATCATGACCAGAGCCAAAGTCGGATGGTCAACGGAATGAGCCACCCAGGTGCCCCTCTCTTTCTCTTTTAAGTAAATTGTTTTGAAAGTTGCTCTGGCAAATTTTCCATCTTCTGCTTCATCTAAAATCATTTATGTGTGAATTCTGCCAACCTGCTCCCCAACAAGGTCACTGAAACTTCTCTCACCAAAGTCACCATACTCCTCTTCTTACTTGGTCCTGTGGCAGGATTTGCCAGATGTCCTGCTGACTGCTCTGTCCTTATGGAAACACTTGACCCTTCCTTTCTGTGACACTTCACTGCCCTCAATTCCTTCCTGTGTTTACACATTTCATTTGGGCCTTTTTGCAAACTCTTCTATTTGTGTCTATCTTTTCAGGTTGCTCTTTCTTGGGAATTGGTCCTAATTGTCCTCTTATTGTGTATATTCCCTGGGACATTTCAACCATACTTACTGCTTAAATGGTCATTTACACATTAAAAACTCAAAGCTCCAACACATCACTCATCATCCATTTCCTGAAACCCACACTCACTATCCAATTGCTATGGAGCATGATATCTGGACTTAAGAGCACCCTGGCATAGCACTTTCCCCAAATGTTCACAAGTGAGCTCATGTTTCACAACAGTGATTTTAAAACATTTTGCTTTCAGTCTTAACAGCTATTGAGCCCAGCAGAGCTTTTCCATTTGTGCATTATATCTACAAAATTTTGCCACAGAGCCTTTGAAAACTTTAAAATTTATTTATTTATTTGGGGCACCTGGTTGGCTCAGTCGGGTGTGTCTCCGATTTTGGCTCAGGTCATGATCTCCGGTTTGTGAGTTCCAGCCCCGCATCAGGCTCTGTACTAACAGCTTAGAACTGGGAGCTTCGGATTCTCTGTCTCTCTGTCTCTCTGTCTCTCTCTCTGTCCCTCCCCTGCTTGTCCTCTCTCTCTTTCTCTCTCTCTCTCTCTCTCTCTCTCTCAAAAGTAAAGAAACATTAAAAAATTTTAAATAAAAAAAGAAAATGTATTTATTAAAAAATAAACCCATTACACATTAACCCATATAACATTTGTATGAAAAAAACTGTATGTGGAAAGCAAAAATCTTAGTGAGAAAAGTAGCATTGTTTTTAATTTTTTGCAACTCTCTATAATATATGGTCAAACACAAAATAGGTTGATTCTCATATCTGCTTCTATATTCATTCTGGAAAATTCAGTGGTGCACTACCAAGAGTAAATGAGAATTAAAAAAGCAAATGACATGAAAATATTAATATAAAATTGACTTTTACCTCACTGACCCCCTGAAATAGTTTGAGAGAGCTTTAGGGATGCCCAGATGACATTTGAGAACCACTGATACGAAGTATTACTAGAACCAGTGAGGGAATGGCTGAGCTGACCTACATTAAGGATCTCAGCTAGATAGTTGTAACAGAGGATCAAAATAAATACATAGTGCGGGTTGAAAGTGGTGAGCATGGGCCCAAATTGGGAAAGGAAGGATAAAAGTCAGGGAGAAACTGTCTGACCAAACCAGATTGTGGATTAAGTATACATACGAGACGGTTCTGAGGGCCCACCTAAGTTGGAAGGCCCATGACTTAATGATGTCTATGAAGGTACTGATGAGATGGAGGGAAAACGACACAGCTAGGATAATAACCAAGACATAAGAGCCTACACTAATGTGAGTTAAGGGGACAAGACATATTGTGGACAACAGAAAGAAGAGTCAAGAGCATGGAATAAAGATAAAAGTACAGGAACCCTGATTGGGCAAGGAAGCCACCTTTCAGAAAAAGGGTAGGCATCCCAGTGTTCATCCCAGTGTAGTTTTGACTACAATCAGCAGGGGCCCAGCATCTTAAATATGATGCATCACATGAAACACCAAGACAGAAACATCTCAAGAGTTGGGTACCACAATGCAAAAAGCTTTCAACCAGGAAGATGGTGCAATTTGGTTTAGTAATCTAATGGATATAGAAACAATGGATGGCTCCAGTTCAGGATTTTCTGTGGGTCTTTTTTCCTGATGTGTCCAGCTAGATGACCACAAAAGAAAGGTTTCCAGTTGTTCCAGCTGTTCTAAATCCCCCCAAGAGTAGAACCACCACCAACGGCCAATCAGATTATGCATTTACACAAAGCTCCAGGCCATCAGGCCAGGAGCAGCTGAAGCTCTGTCCTTGCTCTGCTTGCCAAGTTATAGACCTGACTGGTGGTCATCGTTCAGACAGTGGCTTTTCTAACACCATCCCAGAAGGGGGGTGTTTTTCTAATTTGCAGCAACATGTCACAGGGGCAAGCTGTGGCCTTGCATGAGAGAAATGTTTTCAAAACTGAACAGCATGATGGTGCTTCAGTGGCCAAATGACATCTTTTCTCCCGGTAAGAAGAAAAGCCCTAAAACAAAGTTACCACGGCAGGAAAATCTAGTTCTTGTGTTAACAAACACACAAAGAGTTGGTGTTTGCGAATGCAAAGCATTAGCTATAATCTTTAACTGTTATCTTGTAATTTGTCATTTATATCTAGCTACACACAAAAAAGAGATCACCTAATTAGAACTTTAGCAGAACTGGCACCTTTGGGGGACTTTGAAGGGATAGTTGAGCACTAAGACAGCCAGGAAATCTTGATGACCAGCCTCCTTCATCATTGTCTAAAGTTTCTATTTACAAATCCCTTGAGCTCATCCAGGATAAGTGAAGGCCCAGTTTCAGAAACAAGAGTGTCTAGAATCTATGCCCTGGAAACAATTTACACAAGGCTATGACTGTGGCAGCTGAGGTATGTGGTCGTACTGAGAATACTTAGCATCATTTGAGTAATCTGATTTCTTTCCCAGAATTATCACACAAATCAATAAGAATTCTTAAGCATCTTGCATGTGTAGGGGATATTTTTTTAAGTCTGTACATACGTATAGCTTTCCCAGCCTCCCTTCTTGGGTAGTGGAGCGGGGATTACTCCTTTCCTAAACTGTATAATTTGGGAGGAATTGTGGAGCCCAGTCTATTCCTCACCAACACAAAGGTGGGTGCATGACCCATGCCAGAAAATCAGACTTTCTACTCTTGGAGTTCAGTTATTACACAGAAACACCCAGAGGCAGAAGGAAATTGGAGAGGTTTGTCTGATTCCTGAGTCTTTGCTATTAAAATACCTGAAACTATTCTGTTTAGTCTGCTTTAAGGTTTAGTTTTCCTATTTGTCCTTTGATTTTGTAAGCTACATACTTTTCTTCCACCACATTCTTTTCTCCTCCTTAAGTGAAGCATGATTGTTTTCTGTTGATTACAGGCAAAGAAATGTAACAAAATTAGATAGAAAAATTGGGTTCTAGCAAAATACTTTCACGAAAATGTGATTTGGATTTGGTTTTTGGATGAGATGCAGTAACTGTAGCAAGATTTCTGGATGAGGAGAGAGCCGCTCATGGCCAATCACAGCAATCAGGATGAATCAGTCTATTCGGACTAGTGACCTGGACCACGTGCCCACTGAGAATGACACTCTGGGATCAGGTGTTCGTCTGCAAAGCTAATTGAAATGTGATAGAGAATGCCAGACAGTGTGGTGGAATATTTGGTCCTGATGGACAAAGCTAGAGAAAACAAACTCATAATGTACAATACTCAGTGAAAACATAGGATGAGACCACTAGCCTCCTGTGACAGTGCTAAAAAAAATTATTATTGACTCCAGCAGTAGGTTAGAGATCACTGAAAATGAAAATGAAAGAATGATTTTTTTTGAGTTGCTGAATTATAGAAGCCTATGGATTAATAACCTTGTCAGGGTTTTTCAGGTGAAAGTTAGAGCTTTGATCAAATAAGAGGGAGATTTGGATAACTGAAACAATGAAATAGGCGATGGTTTTGAAGGCCTTGAAAGCTCTGGACCACTAAATGCATCTGAAATGATTTTTTTTTCAAGTTTATTTATTTATTTTGAGAGAAAGGGACAGAAAGAGAGAGGGGAAAGAAAATCCCAAACAGTCTCCTCCATGTCAACGCAGAGCTTGACAGCCCATCACAGGCTTGATCCCATGAACCATGAGATCATGACCTGAACCAAAATCAAGAGTTAGGCTTAACGGACTGAGCCACCCAGGTGCCCCTCTGAAATGATTTTCACTGCTACTCTCTTGGATGAATAAAATGTGCCTCCCTGAAGAAGAAAAGCTAAAGCTTCTACTAGTGCCTTATTCTAAGTAAGCAGGATTTTAAAAATCTCAACTTTGCTTAGGTGATAAAATGAAAAATAAGACTAAAAATTATTACAAGAATTCATAAATGTAAAGTGCCTGGGGAAATGAATATTTTGCTTAACCAAGGATGATGAAAATAAATTTTTGGATTAGGCTAAATTTTTTATGAGAGAACTTTTGAGAGTTTCTATATCAAACATGGGAGCTCTATTTAGACGTAAACATTTTCCAGGTTCATTAAGACAACTTAGAGTGAACACAGACCATAAGTAGCAAAGGAGAACAGAATCATCTTGACATAATTTGGAAGACAGACTTGAAAGAGTTTGGGACACAAAAGTTCTAGATTGAAAATCCCATGCTTTCAAAACAAAAACAAAAACAAAAACACAACTCTACCTCATTCCAGGGCTTTCACACTTGAGATGAAGAACAGATTGATGAGAGAGGGATGAGAATCTTTAAAAACAATTTTGATGGATGTTCATTCCAGGTCAGGAATTCTAGTGGAAAAGATGGAAATTGAAATGGACAAAATGGGTGACTCAGTTGTTAAGCATCAGACTCTCGATTTTGGCTCAGGTCATGATCTCACTGCTCTTGAAATCAAGATCTGCATCTACTTCCAGCATGGAGCCTGCTTGCGATTCTCTCTCTCCGCCTTCTCTGCCCCTCCCCACTCATGCACACATGCTCTCTCTCTCTCTCAAAATACATAAATAAACTTGAAAAAAAAGAAATGGACAAAATTGGACTCTATGATTTTAGCAAAAATGGGAAGACCCTGGAGGGCAGTGCCTATATAGTGGCAAATGGAGAAGAATGGGAAGAGATGGTGTCTCAGGGAATGATTGACACTCGGAATTCTCTAGAAGGGTTACATAATTATAGAGGCCCACCAAAATAAAATATTCAGAAAGTAATTTAGGCTTTACTTAAATTGTAAAAACCCCAAATTCTAGGTCTGGTAAACAGAGGCCTGATTTGAGTCTTAACAGTAGCAAGTCCCAACCACTACCTAGGTCTCGTGCCTGAGTTATATTAAGAGTCAGAAGGCTTTGGATAAAGAAGTAGTCATGTACCATTAAGGAGGTGTGAAGAATTCATCAAATTAACACTTAAGTGGAGCACAGGATACAGATGGTAGGTTGTGGTGGTTCAGCAACAAACCTCAAGAGACAATGAAATACCAATGTTGATTACTCATAGGTACTGGGGGAAGTACCCCAGCATACCTTGGGGCCATCACATGGGGAAGTCAAGGCAGAGTGCAGACAGAGAGCCCGGACCTGGCCACATGCCTTTATTAAGGTATATGGGTGGAGTACTTTGGAGTTCCCAGGTTCAGTCCAGATTGGTCAATTCAAACTGAAAGAGGAAGGTTTTGGGAATCTCCATGGTCAGGTCTTACCTAAGGGGCATACCATGGGAAGGCCCTGGGAGGCAGGGGAGGCTACTGATCACAAGAGCTATTGGAAACATCAGATCAGGAACTTGCACCTGCTGGTGACTCTGTGGGCTATTATCTAGAGCATGTGCGTGCAAGCACATGGGGGTGGCAGTGGTGTGCTTGTGTCAGTTTAAGATCACTTCAGGTTGCTTGGCCAAACAAAAGGGATGCCAAGGCAGCAATACCATGGGGGAGATTAGCTAAACTCATGACAGAGAGACACTGTGGTAACGCACAGGTGTGTACCTCCATCTACTTTTTCCTAAAGAAACTCGAGTAAGGAAGGACTGGTAGCTGAGAGATGACATTACTTTCTGGAGGTCTAGGGTCCCAGTTCAGCCAGATAGACCCAACGGGCATTACCTGGCATGAAAATGTGCCTAAGCTAAGTTTGTTTCATGGTACATGAAGGGGATCTTCAGTATTATTTGTGGTTATTTCCCAAGTCCCTTATTGTATAGTTGGAATACATATCTCAAGCAACTGCAAGAATTCTTTACCCATAAAATAAGTCCTTTGGTCTCTTTTGTTCTCCCAAACTAGCAAATTCAAAGTGAAATAATTTCACTGGGGGAAATGCAACATTGGTATCTACAGTCTGATCACATCCTCATTAAATTCCACAGATGGGAAGTTAGAAATACTGAAAAGTCTTGGGGAATGGCAAAGGGTTATTATAAACCTAATCAGATGATGACGTGAATTGCTGTTTGTGTTTCAGATGTGGTTTTCTTACTGAGGCAAATTAATGCAACTCCCGGCACATGGTAGGAAACTATGTCAGCTGAATATATTTGTCTATTTTTATAAATAGCATAACAATTTTGCTTTAACCTAGCAGCACAGCACTACACCCTTACCATCTAGACTCAGATTTATTTACTCTTATAACAAATGCTACTTTCTACTTTGGACTGAGATTTGTCACGGCAGTATACCACAGGCCTTCACAGTGTGGTTTACATATTGGTAACATCATGCCTGTATGCCTCAGAGAATAGGAAATAACAGGGACCCTAGATGTCTTGGTGTTGTTTCTGATGGTGAAACCTTTGGTCAGATTTCCCTATTTAAATCCAAAATCACTTCACACATAAAATTAAAGACTTCTTTCTCTCTCTCTCCCCGCCTCACTTCCCTCCAGGAAAAAGAAAGGATATAATAGTAGCAAATAGCAAATGCAAGTGAGTAAAATACAGCATTTCAGAAAAATTAATTTACTATGTTGTAGCAAATGGAATGTGTGACATTTTCTGCATTCTTCTAAGAAATACATGTCTTAAATAATGACATTTTATATCAATGACACTTATAAAGGACAGGAAGGACCTGCACATTGAGCCTTCCTTATATGAAACAGTGAAGATTTGGTAGAACTCACCTGTGAAACCATCTGGGCCTGGAGCCACATGTATTTCTTTAGGCAATTAACCATTCAGCCTGTTTTCAAATTTATTCACATAATTCTACAAAATAGAATCTTAGTATTAAAAAAAACCCTTCTATTTCAAATATTATTGCCTATCTTATCACTATTTTGTGTGTCTGTGCTTTTGCCTTTTTTCCCTTGATCAAGTTAGCTATATTTTTTTGTTAGTTTGAGCTATTTTGCTGATCTTTTCCAAAACAAAGTATTTTCATTTATTAAGTTTTCTAGTTTTTCTATCCTCTAACTCATTAATTTCTGTCCCCTATCCGGTATTTGTTTTTCTTTTAGTTCTATCTTTTGCCAGGTACCAATAACATCCCATTAAAAAAAGAAAATTTGGCAATATGAAGAGCTCAGAATTATTGTCTTCCTGCCAAGAGATGGTAAAGATAATTAGAACAAAATGTTTTCTTATTAGAGTCTTGTGTATTGTGCCTAATAAAGTATTATCTGATTCATTAAACATTTGTATTACCAAAAATATTTTGAAAGCCTTAGCCTGGACATAACATATATTAACTAATAAAAGAAATACGTCAGAAAAGGAAATGGTTTTGCCTGAAAGGCATATTTATCACAATATTTTAAAAAACTTTACTTGCCAGGGCTCCTGGGTGGCTCAGTCAGTTAAGCGACTAACTTCGGCTCAGGTTATGATCTCACAGTTCATGAGTTTGAGCTCTGAGTCAGACTCGGTGCTGACAGCTCAGAGCCTGGAGCCTGTTTCAGATTCTGTGTCTCTCTCTCTCTGCCCCTCCCCACTTGTGGGCTCTCCATCTCTGTCTCTCTCTCTCTCTCAAAACATAAACTTTAAAAAAATAAATAACTTTATTTATCAAAAGAATGTTGAGGAAAATATATCTCACTGTTTTATATTTTATTCTTATCAGAACATTCAATTTATGAAGCTTATTAAAATGCAGATTTTAAGGCAGTCTATGGGTCTTACTTCATTGGAAAAGAGTGGGAAATTACATGAAAAATACTGAAGTGATGGGAAAAGAAGCATGTTTACTCTCAGGCTGATAAACTAAACAATAGAAAATGAAAACATTACTCTTTTTTTTCTGTTGTCTTTTTCTGAATGTAAAATGAATTCTCTCTTTCATCTCTCTGAATCTTCATAATACTCAGCACATTATTAGAGTCGTGGATTGTTAGTGCACGTGTGTGTGTGTGTGTGTGTGTGTGTGTGTGTGTGTTTTACTCTGGTTTTTCAATCTAGGCTGTAATTCTAAAAGGACAATGGCCAGCATTCTCTTTGGGCTCACCTGAACTCCAAGCTAAATGCCAGGCATACTGTAGCTAATGAACACAGAATATATTTCATTCACCTAAAAGAAAATCTTCTAGTTATCCACTTTGTCATGTTCATCCTGTGTTCCTAAATTAAAAAGTAAAAGCCTATCATCAAATTCCATATAAAGTAAATTCTGGGTCAATTACACCCATTGCTAAGGCTGTAAACAGTGAGAAAGACTTGTGGCTATGTGATGCTTTTCAATGGTGATGCAGGGACAGGCATATACTGGAAAACAACATCCTACTCAGGGAAAAGAAAAAAGGACAGAGATGTGTTGGCCCAGAAGTAGGTGAACACTAAAGACTGAAGATAAAATTCCTCACCTATTTCATTTATCTATCTATCTATCTATATTTTTTTTGTGGTGGGATTTAATTTTTTTTTATTTTGAGAATGAGAGTGTGTGTGTGTGTGTGTGTGGGTGTGTGTGTGTGTGTGTGTGCGTGCATGGGGGAGGGGCAGAGAGAGAGAGGGAGAGAGAGAGAACCTCAAGAAGGCTCCACACGACCTGAGCCGAAACCAAGAGTCAGATGCTCAACTGTCTGAGCCACCTAGGTGCCCCGGGAATTTTTTTTTTTCAAAATTTTATTTAAATTCTACAGGAGTAGAATTTAGTAATTCATCACTTACATATAACACCCAGTGCTCATCATAACAATTGCCCTCTTTACTACCCATCACTCATCTAGCCCATCCCCCACCTACCTCCGTTCAATAAATCTTCAGTTTGTTCTTTATCTTTAAAAGTCTCTTCTAGGGCGCCTGGGTGGCGCAGTCGGTTAAGCGTCCGACTTCAACCAGGTCACGATCTCACGGTCCGTGAGTTCGAGCCCCGCGTCGGGCTCTGGGCTGATGGCTCAGAGCCTGGAGCCTGTTTCCGATTCTGTGTCTCCCTCTCTCTCTGCCCCTCCCCCGTTCATGCTCTGTCTCTCTCTGTCCCAAAAATAAATAAAAACGTTGAAAAAAAATTTAAAAAAAAAAAAAAAAGTCTCTTCTAGTTTGTTTCCCTCTCTCTCTTTCTCTCTCTCTTTTTCCCACTTCCCATATGTTCAAATGTTTTGTTTCTTAAATTCCACATCTGAGTGAAATCATATGATAATTGTCTTTCTCTATTTCTTTAATTTTTTAAATATGGGATTTCTTATGGTTAACAGTGTACTGATGATAAAAATTTCAACATAAGTAAACTGATACAGTAATTCTAGCCTTCATGCACCTGAGTATTCCAAAATGGCCTGAGATTCTACGTTGTCAATTTAGTCACTTAAAGAACTTGCCTTTTTCTATTCCCAACAGAATTTTTTTTTCATATTCTTATTTTCTTCCCAGTATATGACTGAGCCCAGAGCTGGAGATAATAATGGTCAACTTCTCTATCTCAAAGAATTTATAATAAGGCAGTGGTTAACTTCCCATCTTGGGAGACTGTTCTCATAAGATAATTTCACATTGGAAAACCACAGAACTGAACATTAAGTTATGTTTAACATATTCATTAGGAGACACTGCATTACAAAAAAAAAGCAATCCACCCTTTAGAATGGATATTAAATGGAGATTAAAGATTTTAGAAATGCTTAGACAATTGTTTTGAGCAACCAACAATTTCTACCAACACATATCCAACACAAGAGGGAGAGAGAAGAAATATTGTAATGATAACAGGATTTAAATGCACTCAGGAACAGCTGAGGCAAAAAATAATTTAAAGAAATCATAAATCTAGAAATGCCCAGATTACTGTTTTAATTATTAAAAAGTACTATTTTCTGTCTATAAGATGCTTTGCTACATGTGCTTTTCATTATTCCTCAACTTCAGATGGCTGAGACCCTCCAAAGCTAAACTGATCTTCTAATCTAGACAACAATGATGGGGTTTTTCTATCTATGAAAATACTCCTTCTTATTCAATGCTAGGGAGGGGCTGGAGGCTTCAGTGTCCAGTGGGCTAATGGTAAGAGATGGTCATCCTGGGGCAATCAGACACTGATATTTTCTGCATTGCATATGAAGCATCCAGCTGAAAAAACCAGAATTAATGCCTTACCTCCAGAAGATGAGGCTAAATTTAATCATTTCTGAGATCTTAATCTAAGGGTTTTCACATTTTTTTTGCTAGTATTGCCTAATGGATTTGTTAAAAATGCAGATTTCTAAAACCCATTCCCAGAGTCGATGATTCTAGAGCCCAAAAAGCCATTTTTTTTAAAGAGCTTTCTGTTTGGTTCTAACCTAAGCAGTCTATGTAGCACATTTTGACATTGGTTTAAACTACATTCTGGATACCTTATAACCTTGGATAATCAATTACTGTACTATGATATTTCACACAAAATGTCACATCACATAATTTCTATATTATTTCTACTGCCATGGATGACAAGCTTTAGAAGCATCATAGACATTGAGGAAATGGAATCTGAAAGAGGTTCTCTGATATTTCATAAAGGTTTAAGAAACAGGTTAAGGTCAATTGATGGGACTGTTGTGTTTTGTTGATGTTACTAGCTCACTGGTATGTCTGTCTGGTGACTTCTTTTCCTCACTGTGGTTTTTCCTACAGTAAACATAGACAAAGAGATAAAGTCCTAGATAAGTTTGTCACCTTTAAATGTCTTCCTGTTTGCTGAGGCCACCCCTTATTTACATTCCAGCTTCATGCTGTAAGCGGCCTGACGTAACCATGAACAGAACTGCTGAAGACTTACAAAAAATCCTGAGTTTTGGACCTTATTTTGTTGAACCTTGTTCAAGTGCAAAGTTTTGGTCAGAATTTTGAACAAATACAGGCATCCATGTTGTTTCCATCCTACATTTGGCTCATAGTTGGCTCATAAGACAACTAAAACGCTGGCTCCCTCAATTAGCTTTGTTAAAGATTGGTTATGGCCACTGGCAACACCACCTTAGACTTAAGCAAGCAAGACCCTTGCTCTGGCTACTCCTCAGAGGGTACCATGCTTTAGAGTTTCTTCCTCAAAAATTTATAACTCCCAGGGCACCTGGGTGGCTCAGTCGGTTAAGCGTCCGACTTCAGCTCAGGTCATGATCTCACAGCTCGTGAGTTCAAGCCCCACTTCAGGCTCTGTGATGACAGCTCGGAGCCTGGAGCCTGCTTTGGATTCTTTATCTCCCTCTCTTTCTGCTCTTCCCCTGCTCACATGCTATCTCTCTCTCAAAAATAAAGATTAAAAAAAATTTTTTTTTTAAATTTATGAGTCCCCTTCTGGTACCTGAAACCAGACTGTGCCAGCAATGTCATCTAGGCTGAAGCTCTATGTCCAGCTGAGGACCTAGTGGATCCAAGTCCCCATTTTTCCTTTGGGGAGCCCTCTGACCCTATAGTCCTCCCAATCATGTGAGGTTGATTGGATGTGCCAAAAAGCTTGAGGATTCTGCCTATTGCATCATCCCGTGAGCCGGTGGCCAGGTCCCAGTACCATGTGGGCAGCTTGGTGAGCATATCACTCCTGCTGCCAATATGGTAAGTGTTTTGTGAAATGCTGCAAATTCACACCTCCAGAATGATGCTGACATGCTGACTGTGGCTGACACTCATTCACACTGGGTGTGGGATAAGTGCATGGCTTTGGGATACTGAAGGCCCACTGCCAAATCATGGTCCATGTGTATGAGCCTATTGATTGGCACCTACCCATGTGCATTCCAACCATCATACAGGTACTTCTTTAATATACAGCAGGATATTGTGCTTATTCTTTACCCTGCGTAGAGGGGGCTCCACTGGCACCCAGGATGTTTGTACCAACTCTGCTTGCAAGCTCACCACCCTGAGTGAGTAGTCCTTCTTGCAGGGCTACCCCTATCTCTTCAGAGGCCTTGAGGGCTTTCAGGACTGCTGCTAAAACACCATTGGTCCTTCTGATGAAAGTCTTCTCATGCTTCAGATCTAAGCAACTAAGAATTCCTAAACCATGGTGGTGACTGATATTCTGTTCACTCTGTCCATGAATACCTCCCTTATCCTTCTCACTGGTGGCAACATGTGGAAGGGAGCAGTGTGGCCAAAGATGAAAAAGATTACATTTTAGGAAAGCTGTGATCATGTGTGACCTAGAGTGACATAGAAGATATATTCTTCTACATTGTATGCAATAAAATTTGAAATGATGAATTTAACATGACCAGGAAATAAATTATTGGTCTCATTTCCCTGCATAATCTGGGTGCATATGCATTTGTGGTCATTATCAGTGAAGGTCAGTAACAGCCTTTGAGAGGATCATTGAAAGTCAGTGATCATGGGCCCTATTAAGGATGATACACTGTCATGAGTAATGATGGAACCAGCAGTAAATGAATGGTATTAGGGAATTACAGAGGCAAGGAAGTCTATGCTTCAATACAAAATAAAAACACAAGTTCGGAAGAGCACAGCATTGTCTATAATAACACTGTTGCCACCTTTATTCTCACAGTGGGAGATATGAAATTAAGATGGTGCATGTGACAGTAAAGGTCACAACAAGTGGTTCTTCTACCCAAACAGGAAAAAATGGTATCTGAACACCACAAAGAATATTTATGTGCACTGGCTGGACAATAAACTCATATGTAAGTGGGGCACCTGGGTGGCTCAGTTGATGAAGTGTCCAACTATTAATTTTGGCTCAGGTCATGATGTCACCATTTGTGACTTCGAGCCCCATGTTGAGCTCAGTGCTGACGGTGAGAAGCCTGTTTGGGATTCTCTCTCTCTCTGCCCCTCCCCCGTGCTCTCTCTTTCAAAATAAATAAACTTAAAAAAATAAATATGTAAGTACCTTTTTTCTTCCCATTAAATATTCATCAATAAGCCAATAAACCCTACCTGTTTCAATATATGTTACAATAATGTCTTTAAATCAAATTGTTTCTATTGAAAAGCCCCATACAAATATGTGGCCAGGGATCTCCACACCCAGGGGCAGCCCCAGCGATATGTATCAGTGACCAAGGACCTAGGATCCACTGTGTGCTAAGCACTCCAAGCCTGGGACATGTATTAACACTAATCTCTAATCCTCACATCCTCTCTGTTGGGTAAGTGTTTTTTTTTTTCTAATTAACATCTTAAAAAGAGAAACAATTGAAGCTAAGCAACTTGTCCAAGGCTATGAATACAAAATGAGTCAAGCGTGGATTTATTTCTACCCTGTTCAGCTCCCAAGACCAAGCTCTCTCTTATTAAATCATGAATATGAGCAATGGCAATGTATAACTCTACAAAGCAGATGTTTGGGAAGACATACATACATATACATAATTTTACTACTAGCAAAAATATCTTTTGGAATCACCTCATTTGAAATGCCTTGAAAGAGTGTTTAAACCATGAAAACCACAACAATGGATAACAACCATTATCTTTACACAGGGGCAGGGACAGTCATCATTGGCCACAAACCTCTCTTGTATTCCCTGCTTCACTTGCCTGGCCCCACAGAGGAGGAAAAGTAGAGGATTATGGGAACACGTGAGAGGTCAGATGAATGTGGGTCTAGTACCCAGAGTACATTAAGGAGAGTAGCAGATTGAGGTTCATTTCTGTGCTCGCTGCTGGCAATGAGTACAGTCAATTGATAACACAGATATAATTGGCCAAAGGCTATAAGAGAAAATTGCTGGACATCATATTGCTGCACACAAAGGTCTACTTATATGGTACATTTAACTTTTCAAAGCACTTTAATATGAATTATATAATGTCAGCCTCTTCAGGCTGTGTGGGGACGGTTAGAAATGCAACTTGTCAACTCTGTACTTGAAATGTGTTTGTAGTCTGAAAATATGTACTCACAGAATGCTAGTGCTGCTTAAGACCGGCGTAACCTAGGATCAGCTAAGTTTTTATTTTCTGACATCAGCTAAGTTTTTAGTTTCTGACATGGAGGTAACGATGAATGATGTAATATTAAAGTTACATGTTTTTGCCCTCATGAGCTAGTTGGCCTTAGACAATTGTAACTATTAATTTTGACCTTAGACTAATATCCTTTAATCTAAAACATTATATGATTTATGTTAAAATGGGATAGTTCTCTGTATATAGCTACGTGTGGACAGGAAGCATTGTCAACGTAATCATTCAATGAGGTAAAAGGCCATTAAAATTCATTGATTTTTCAAGAAATTTCAGTACTTTCTCTTGTCATGATCTTGGATCAGAACTGGATTAAATGATGGGTCAACCCAGTAGTTGTCACAGTGGCTGCCTACAAGAGATGCTTAAACATCATGGAAATTGATGAAAACCTAAAATAAAAACACAGATCCAGTCCACTCATTCAGGTTGTTACTCTTTAGATAACCAGAAAAAAAAATACAATTTTGTCTCTCTCTTCTCTGCACATAAAAAAATGTCTTATTTTGAACTGCAAAGCATTACAGTATTAAATATGTAAGCCCAGGCCTGGGTGGTTCAGTTGGTTAAGAGTCTGACTTTGGCTCAGGTCATGATCTCACAGTTTGTGGGTTCAAGCCCCACGTTGGGCTCTGTTCTGACCCTGGAGCCTGCTTCGGTTTCTGTGTCTCCCTCTCTCTCTGCCCCTCCTCTCCTTGTGCTCTGTTTCTCTCTGTCTCTCAAAAATAAATAAAAATGTTAAATTTTTTTTAAATGTGTAAGCCAAAATGCCTCCTAAGGGAGATGCTGGGGAATCTTTCACTTTGTGAACATAATCAATATGTGTCCCCTCATCAAAATGGCTTTAGATAGACAGAATTTATATGAAGTAGTGGGTTAAGTCATATGGTTTGCAGTAAGAATCTGGGATAGAGCTAAATTACTATATATAATAAATCAAGAGAGAATAGTGGTGGTTTTAGTGTTATTGAGTGGAGAGGCCTGTGGTAACACAGGACGGAGGCAGAGCAGAGAGAACGGAAAGGGGACGCCTGATGTATGGGAGGTCAAGAAGGGAAACTTGGGAGAGGAATATATAATGAAAAATTTTGAAATGAATATTATACACTGAGAAATACAATCCCTTTCCATGTGACCTGTGTTAGGTTTAATAAAATCACCATTATTTATTAATGTTCCTTTGCAAAGAGAGTTGTATTTGGGGAGAGCCCAAAGGAAAGGGCCAAGTTACAAAACTTAAAGAAAGAAGTATATAACTTTTTTATCATTAGAGAATTATTTTCATAAAAAAAATAAGCTGATAGAATCAGGAGAAAGAGACAAGCCATTGTGTTTAGAGAGTTCTAGTACATGCTTCTTGAAGCAGATAGGTACAGGAAACAAACCATCACAAATATCAAAGTTGAATAATGTAATTAATAAGTTCAAAATAGGGGTGCCTGGGTGACTCAATCCAGGTTAAAGCATCCAACTCTTGGTTTTAACTCAGGTCATGATCTCAATTTTCAACTCTTGGTTTTAGCTCAGGTCATGATCTCAATTTTCACAGGTTTGAGCCTCGCGTTGAGCTCTGCACTGATGTGCAGAGCCTCCTTGGGATTCTCTTTCTCTTCTCTCTCTGTCTCTCTGTCTCTCTCTCTCTCTCTCTGTCTCTCTCTCTCAAAATAAGTAAACATTTAAAAATAAGCTCAAACTAATAGCTATAAACGTTAGATACTGCGCAGAGAATACATACGTTAAGCAATCACTAAATATATGTGAAATAGTTCAATTACCCTAATGTTTGGATAACTGACTCTATAGTATACCCAAAACCTGGCGCTTCAACTTAATTTAGCATAGGCCACCTTTGAGTCCACATTTTGGACAGCTAACCAAGAAAACTGTTAAAGTCATTTCTAGCCCTTTAGCTTTGAATACAGAATCTGATGAGTGAGCCCTATCATTACATTTATCCTGATATAATTTTAAAAAATGTAATGTTCATTTTATTTTTGAGAGAGAGAGAGAGAGAGAGCATGCAAGGGAGGGGCAGAGAGAAGGGGAGACACAGACTCCAAAGCATGCTCCAGGCTCTGAGCTGTCAGCACAGAGTGTGACATGGGGCTTGAACCCACAAACCACGAGATCATGACCTGAGCTGAAGTCAGACACTTAAATGACTGAGCAACCCTGGCATCCCTATGCTGATGTAAATTTATACTGATTCCATCTCGATCAGATTCCATCTGATTCCATCTCGATCCATAGAATAAAAATCTATTCCTACATATATTTCCCAGCGTTCTGGAAAAGTCGTTATACTGTGTATATCAGATCTCCTCATGGATCATACTTTGTGTTTCATCCTTTGAGGCCTACTGAGTCCTGAGTTTAGTTATAGGTCTGTAAGCAAATAGAGATAGTGAGAGTAGTTCCTGAGGAATATCAGTTGTACCTTGCCAGATAACTACCTCCAGAGAAGCAGGTACAGGTTCTTCAGCCAAGAGAAGACTAATCTCATTAGGCAGAGGTTCAAAGTCTTCTTCTATAGACAAAGAAGGCTTGGCAGAATTTTGAGGTTCCAAGTACCAAGCTTCACTGGAATATGCCTATATGATCCCTTTTCAATTATTCAGGTGCTATTCCAACTATATCAATGATCCAACTTTAACAATAGAGATCCTCTAGAATTCAGAACTCAATCTGCATTTGTAATTCAGGCATCCCCAGGATAAGGCACTGGGTTTGATTTTGAGAAATATCTTCCTTATGGCTATAACAGTTAAGAGTTTCCTTTAGGACAATTATTGAAGCTTTCAGTCCCTTAGGCAGACCTTAAACTTGGAATTTAAAGCCCTGAGCTCATTATTTTCCCTTCCCTCATTTCTGCAGCCTAACAGCCAACCAACCCCATTATACTCCTTATTTTCACTAGAATGTTCTATGGCAGCAATTACTAGGCCTCCCAGAGCAATTGGCTTCTATAGGCACATGTTTACAGTTATCTGTAGGTGATAATTTAAGTAATCATTGTGAAATTGTGTGCCATGCATGGTCAAGATGCTTTTTCCCCTGGAAATGAGGTCATTAAGGCCTATAAGTCTAATCTGACCAGAGGATCCAGTCCAGAAAACTCAAAACCATTTCAGAGAACTAATCCTAAAGATTCCATTCCTCTGGAATCACTCTCGGCACCAAATTCCACACCAATCAGCCTTCTATACCATAATCAATTAGGATTTGCAGCTTATATGTATGAAGTAGATGTAACTATGGCCATAGATACAGATGCAGCTATATAGAGATAGAGGTACATAAATACAGATCTAGATTGGGTACAAGATTTGCTATACAGATGTGACCTTTAGACAACCATGGGAGTTTGTGAGTCAGTGTCTGTAAGGCTACTGTCTTTGCATTTAATGCTGGAGCCAGTCTGCAGGACAGGCAGTCAGGAAGGAAAGATGATGTAATGTAGGGAAGAGAGCAAAGACAAGCTGTGACCCCAAATAAGAGCTGGAACGTAAAAGGATAGACTGAAACACACCTGTGAACCGGATAGTATGGATGTAGAACAAGAGAGGCTATTGCTACTGTCCATCATCACAGAATGTGACACACACCTGGCTCAAGAATCAGGGTGACTAAAGGAGGATCAGGGGAAGGAGGGGCTCAGGGCAGCCCTTTTACTATCTCATTGTTCTGTCAGTTTCTGACGGAGGAGTATTGAACTCAGCTACAAATGTGGAGATGTCTATTTCTCCTTTAAATTCTATCATTTTTGCTCCGTGTACTTTGAAGATTTATTATGAGGTGCATACTTATTTGATTGTGATATTTTTTTTTTTGAAATCGACTACTCTGTCATTACAAAATGTCCCTCTTTGTCCTCAGTGATATTCCTTTCTCTGACCTCTATTTTGTCCGATATTATATGCCTATTCTAGCTATGTGTGTGGTTACTGTTCACATGACACAGCTTTGTCAATTCGTTTACTTTTAACCTATATGTATGTTGTTTTTTATTTAAAGTGTGTTTTATCTGATATCATCCAGTTTAGCTTTAAATCGCTAAACTAAAAACTAAACACCCTCTGTAAGGCTTACTGCAAAATCCCCTTTTGTTGGTTTTCCACAGTCAAATTCTTACTCTTGAAGTGCCACTGTATTAATGTATGTTTTCAGAAGGCCAGCTTAAAATAGAAATATATTTCTTGAGCTGAAGGGCACGTCAACAAATTTGTTATTAATCATCACCATATGAGTAGAAGGAATATTCCAGAGGGATTGCAACCCAGTGTAGGTAAACTCTGAAGCCTAGACAGGATTTAAAATGGAAATGGAGGCGCACCTGGCTGGCTCAGTCAGTTAAGTGTCCGACTTCAACTCAGGTCATGATCTCATGGTTCGTGAGTTCGAGCCCTGTGTTGGGTTCTGTGCTGACAGCTCAGAACCTGGAGCCTGCTTTGGATTCTGTGTCTCCTTCTCTCTCTCTCTCTCTCTCTCTCTCTCTCTCTCTCTCTCTCTCTCTCTCTCTCAATCTCTCTCTCTCAAAAATAAACAAACATTAAAAAAAATGGAAATGGAATATGTAGGATGGCGTAAGTGACCATACATAATATAAAATAGATATACAAGTCGGGGGGGGGGGTGGTAGACAAGAGAAAAGAAAGGAAGTAGATGTCTAAAAAGCATCAAGGGCAATGAAAAGAATTTCATGGTAGGTTTTAGAAGGAGAGAAGTAACCATTAAAAAAAAAAAAGGCTTAGTAAATTTCTCAGTTTTTCTTAGGGCCAGAACTATATACTATCCTCAGTTAATCTCATTTCAGCTGGTCTATTTAGGATGTGGAAACCCTCTGAAAGGCCATCAGAAATAGGAGGACAGAGGTTTAATAAGTCCTGAGTTAACTCAGTTCTCCCAAACAGTTCTTTTGTAACTTAACATTTTAACCTGTTAAATTCTGTATCATCTCCAAATTCTCACTATCAAGAGAGATGTCTCACTGCTTAGACCAACTATGGGCTTACACTATATTTGTGGTTCAGTTTTTTCTTCTGTGGAAACCATCCCATTTTTTCTGATGGCACATTACTTTCATAATTCTCTTTTTGCTTAGGGCACAAAATGACTTTTTCCATCATAGTTAGCTGCATACCCAAAGTCTTGCTTATATCACAGTACTTAGGCTACATTTCTTTTCGGGCTTAGAGTGGCTGCATAATTCTCAATATCCCATCTGGCTTCAAATTGTTTAACCTAGTTAAAAGCTCTTCCAGCAAATAGAAAATGATCCCCACCTGCAATAGCCGAGGAGCACAAAAGCATAGTGTCACTTTGGATTCCAGATAGGCTAGGGACATATATCCTTACTAACAGTCATTGCACATGGTAACACGTGAAAATGCTGAGTCATAAAATACCATGGTATGCCACCACATCCTTATACACTTTCACATCTGCCTTAATTATGCTGCAGAGGAGGTGGGGGGCAATGGAAAATGGTAGAATAAAGCTGTCTTTCTTTGGCAGAACACTTCACTGCTTACAAATAATTCCTACAGAATGTTCACTCATGTGATCATTCCAGTGTTGTGAAGAAGGCCTGAAATGATTCATTATTTTTTAATGGATGAAGAAGTTCCAGCTGAGTGGGAGACTTTCCCAAGGTCACACCGGTAGTAACTAATTGAGGCTGAATTCTAGCCTCCCGACTTCTGACCTATTGTCTCTGCTGGTTGATTTTTGGCAGGGAAAGATAAAATGGACAGAACTGGCTGGTTCTGTGAGGCTGAGAACTCAAGAAACCGACAGAGATCACTCTGTAAGTAAAGCAAAGCCAGAATTTCACTTTTGCTTGAGTTATTAATTTTTTATAGCATAGATCCATTTTCAGTTATTATCTTAAGCCAAGTAAATGTCAAAAGAAAATCAACATTCACCTGTTCAACACCTACGGCAGCTGCCAACCTCCATGGCATATAGTACAAATAGTTTGGTCTGACTTGCTTTTATGGACCAATTGCCTCCTTCCATTTACCTCTGCCTGCTAAATTTTTTTAAAAAAATATTTATTTATTTTGAGACACAGAGAGAGAGAGAGAGAGAGAGAGAGAGAGAGAGAGTGTGTGTGTGTGTGTGTGTGTGTGTGTGCATGCATGCATGTGCAAGTGAGCAGGGCAGGAGCAGAGAGGGAGAGGGAGAATCCCAAGCAGACTGCTTGCTGTCAGCACAGAGCCCAATGTGGGGCTCTGTCCCACAAACCAAGAGCTCATGACCTGAGCCAAATTCAAGAGTTGGACGCTTAACCCGCTGAGCCACCCAAGCATCCCCTGCCTGCTAAAATTTTACCGGTTCTTTCAGACATATTTCAGAGATCACTTCTTCCATGAAACCTCTGATCATCCTCAACCAAGTATGACCTTTCTTCTTTTGAACTGTTATTTTAGTTTACTTGTATTTATTTGTTCTTTGGTAATACTTTCTTTGAGCTGTTCAATTAAACAAGGAGGCCATTAGAAAGAAGGGGCTCTCATGCCATGGTGGCCTACGTAAGCAAACCAAAATCTAAGTCTGAAAATGCTTTAAGGCTGCAAAATCAAAACGTTAATGACAACCAAACCAAAAAGCCAACTAGACTTTAAGCTACAGGCAATCGATCACTTCCTTTCTTTGTTTCTGTGCTTTCTCTGCAGGAATATTTCCCCTGGTGCCTGTTCACAGAGTGCCCCTAAGCACTTCTGGTTTGGCAGTGTAAGTTTCAAATTGATATTTTCCCAAAAACACTCTTAAAAATTTTAATATGCCCCACTTCATCTTGAAGAGGTCTAGCACCAGAAGAGGAAACCAAAAGAGATCACAGACACCCCCAGGAGTAAAGAGCAAGCAGACACAGGTGCCTGTTGAGCCCCTTAAGCTTGCTGCTTTCTCCTTGCCTTGGAAGGTCCCTCTTGGATCCTAGTTCCACGGCATTTGTGTTAAGAGCTTTCAGCCTTCATTTGAGCATTTCCTTTTCTGAACTAAGTCTGAAACCCGCCATATTTGGACTGGGTTTTGAGCTGGACTGGGTCCAGTATAAAGCCTTGGGTAAATAAACTTTTGTTTTAATGCTGAACAGCTAGGTTAATCTTACCAACGCTAAAGTGGAATTACAGTGGCCCCAGTGGAGAAATTTTAACCTGATAAATGTATCCATTTTTGAGATACTCTTGAGAAAAAGGAGTCTTGCCCAAGTACTCACCATAAAGGGTGGAGGAGAAATAATCTTTCTTCCTCTACAGTTTCTGGTGACCAAGATGAGATCCACTGGGACACCCCACTCACTCCACAGCCTGCAGATAGGATCTGGCGAAAACTGATAGAAATCAGCAAAAAGTAAGAATCCTTACTGAAGTCGGCTCTCCCAGATTTCCCTCTATGGTACATAGTGGAGAAAGGAAGATAAAATCGTTCCTTTCCAAATTCAAATTGTCAGGAAAAACATTTGTAAGAATTAGACCTTTGAACTGTGACTCATGGATTTGCTTCTGGGTACCAATTGGTTATTGATCCTTTCCCAGAAACAGTTAGTGCCTTTTTATTTGTCTAGTGGTGTGTGCTGAGAGCCTAGCTTGCCTTTCTGCCTCCCTGGACATGTAGGTTCTTATATGCACAGGCAGGTGAACCTTCAGGTTGGGGGCTCTAAAATATGGCTGAACAGAAGTGTGAGTTGCCCGCCATTTACTGCTAGGGCCCTACTAACTGTTGTTAGATCTCAGGAGAATTGTCTAAGTCTCTGTTTCTTCTGGCTATTTTTTGGAATGGCTCTTGATCATGAGAGGGCAGTATCTTCTGCACCCTCTGTGGGGACACCATGGGATTTTCCATTGCCTCCAGGAATAATTATTGTTTGTCCAGGCTGAAAATGGACAACATATTCAAAAGAATTTTTTTAAGTCGCTCTGTGGTCAGAAGTTGGCCACATTGGAGGCTGCTATTTAGAGCCTGATAGGAACTTTTTTTCAGGCCTTCTCCCCTAAGTGAAAATAAAACTATATACCCAGAGGTAAAGAAAAATTCTCTGAAGCTGTTTATGGAAGGATTTACTAAAGCATTCTCAAGACACACAGCTCAAAATCTAAGACATAAGAATCTTTGATTTCTATCATAGTTGAAGGTCTTCTACCTAATATAAAGAAGAAAATTGATGATATGGTTGGATGTGTTCATAAACTTACCACACTATAGAATGCTATTGCAACAGGCTCAAAAGCTGCTTACTGCTAAATAATTTCACTAGAAATGAATGTTTCTAAGAATTCTAATCAATATATGCAATTCGAACTACTACGAGAGCTAAGGCCAAAAGAAAACACCTGTACATGAAAAATACGTTTGAAAAAAGTTGAATGTGTATTCAGAAAAGGAAAAGTATGAAGGAAATGTTTTATTTTTGTTGTTGTTAAGGTGTAAAAAAGAGAGTAACTGTGACTTAAAGTAAAATGACTGGTCGTTCCAGAGTGAGAAGGAGGAAAAGCAAGAATGGATAAGAGTGTTGCAGAAAAGGAATCTTGGGTAAGGAATGTTATGTGTGGTCAAGCTGGTTAAGATATTTTAATTTTAAAAGAATGTGTCTTAATATCAGAACTACACTGGTGCAAAATTAGAATCTGTTGTCTTTTTTTTTCTGTGTTAGAAGGACAAAATGCACCTGGGTGGCCCAGTTGGTTAAGTGTCTGACTCCTGATTTCAGCTCAGGTCATGATTTCATGGTTCATAGGATACAGCCCCACATTGGGCTCTGTGCTGACAGTACAAAGCCTGCTTGGGTTTCTATCTCCTCTCTCCCTCTGCCTCTCGTCCTCCTCTATCTCTCTCCCTCTCTCTCTCTCTCTAATAAATAAATAATTTTTTTAAAAGAACAAAATGCTCTTGGACTACTGATCTGCTCTTGATAAGAGATTGTGGAAGGTGTGTGTGTGTGTGTGTGTGTGTGTGTGTGTGTGTGTGCATGTGTTTTAACCATTTAAATAACCTCCCTAGAAAACCAAGATCTTGTGTCTTAAAATTATTTCTTGTGCCTCACGTTATCTTTCTCATGTTTCTCATTACTTAAGAAAATCTACTCTTCTCAATATTAAGAGCTAAGTTTTGTCCAAAACTATGTAACCTTCTGTATTTGCCTTTAAAATCTTCTATTGCCACTTTGGTTAAATAGTTATTATTACATAACTTTGTGTGATCCTATTTAGTCAGATATTTAAAACTTTTGATGTTTTAACAACTTCCCAAAATCAAATTCTAAATGGAGTCTATTTGACTTCAAATTAACTTGGAGATTTCCCAGAAGGCCCCTGAAAAAAAAAATCTCAAAGAATTTGTCTCCATCTTGTAAAGGAGAAATATTAAACTATTCTGGTTTACTGGTATGTTAAATGCCATGGGAAGCATTACCAAGCAAGAAGTGATAATAAACCTTATTAGGGCACATGTGTATGGTTATATGTTACTGATATAGGTATTCCAGAAATTGTGTGAAGTTTCTAAAAATTTGTTAGTACTCTCACTGTCCAATTATTATTCTAAATTATTGTCTGCCATGGAAATAACTGCATTTCCTTATCAAATGAACTCTCAGCTTTAAACGTGGCATGCATGGAGAGAGAGAGAGAGAGAGAACCAGGAAGGGGCAGAGAGAAAGGGACAGAGAGAATCTCAAGCGCCTGTCACGAACCGCGAGATCATGACCTGAGCTGAAACCAAGAGTCAGACACTTAACCGACTAAGTCACTCAGATGCCCCTAACCACAGCCATTTTTTAAAAAGTCCTTTTGTCATTTGTAGCTTTTTACTCTGAAACTTTTGCAAAAATGCTTCATCTTCAGGAGATTCATGGAAAAGACTCTGAGAACAACTCTGGAATACAGATTTCTGATAACTTGAAGATCATGGAGCTGAATGGGAGAAGAATTTCCAGAACTAATGGAAAAACTGGATTCAAGAAAATGAGAATAAAAAGATATTGAATGAAATGATGAGGATAATTATGATTACTTTTATAACTTTTTCTGTGAAGCATTCCTTATTGTTTTGATTTTCTAGATTTAAGGGAAGTTTCTTCTCTTTTTTCTTAATTACCTATGACTTAATGTTGTCAATATACCTTTGTCATAAGAATGGAAACATTTACTTTTTCTCCCTATATAATCCCCCCATAATTCAGAAACTTACTGAGCATTCTTAATTTCATAGCAATATAATTATTTGCACAAGTTCAGTAGCAATCAGATCTCCTTATAATAGGACACAACTAGAAACATGGCTTTGACTAGACTATCATTTTTGAGAATAAGCATAAAATCAGATATAACCAGATAGACTGAATGAACTAATGTTGACTTTATGCAGACAATAAAATGCCCTTGGAAAAACTGGCCTGATATCCTGCTGACAGGATACCTTGAAGCTTTACCAGGTGAGTAAGGAAGGTTACTTCCTGGCAGTCCTGGGAACCTCAGGATATTGTGGAGACCTCAAAAAAAGAGGATTTAACATGGCCAACAGACACATGAAAAGATGCTCAACGTCACTCATCAGGGAAATACAAATCAAAACCACACTCAGATATCACCTCACGCCAGTCAGAGTGGCCAAAATGAACAAATCAGGAGACTATAGATGCTGGAGAGGATGTGGAGAAACGGGAACCCTCTTGCCCTGTTGGTGGGAATGCAAACTGGTACAGCCACTCTGGAAAACAGTGTGGAGGTTCCTCAAAAAATTATAAATAGACTTACTCTATGACCCAGCAATAGCACTGCTAGGAATTTACCCGAGGGATACAGGAGTACTGATGCCTAGGGGCACTTGTACCCCAATGTTGATAGCAGCACTTTCAACAATAGCCAAATTATGGAAAGAGCCTAAATGTGCATCAACTGATGAATGGATAAAGAAATTGTGGTTTATATACACAATGGAATACTACGTGGCAATGAGAAAGAATGAAATATGACTTTTTGTAGCAATGTGGATGGAACTGGAGAGTGTGATGCTAAGTGAAGTAAGTCATACAGAGAAAGATAGATACCATATGTTTTCACTCTTATGTGGATCCTGATAAACTTAACAGAAGACCACGGGGGAAGGGAAGGGGAAAAAAGTTACAGAGAGGGAAGGAGGCAAACCATAAGAGACTCTTAAAAACTGAGAATGAACTGAGGGTTGATGGGGGATGGGAGGGAGGGGAAAATAGGTGATGGGCATTGAGGAGGGAACCTTTTGGGATGAACAGTGGGTGTTGTGTGGAAACCAGTTTGACAATAAATTATATTTAATATAAAAAATAAAAAATAAAACTGAAAAACAAAACAAAACAAAACAACAACAACAACAACAACAAAAGAGGATTTAACCCCAAATGTATACAAGTATTCCAGGTGAAGTCAGATGGTGGTCCTTGAGTGGGCCTTTTAACCTAGAGAAGCTTTATAAGACTGAACTAAGATTCTCTATTAATAGATTTTGCAAAGCAAATTTTATAAGAGCCTCTATGGTCAATCACTACTGTTTCTGTACTTATGTAAATAACCAGGCCAAGTTAATGAAATTAGACTTATTTTGCAAACAAATTAGTCCTGCTCTCAATATCTTTGATAGAAATGAGGGCTATTATAGAGTAAAAAGCTATGTTTGAGTAGAAAACGATAACATAACTTTGTGAATATTAGATTTTAGTCTTCTTCATTGTCTTTGAAGTTTTGTTATACACCCCTAAACCAAACTGGATCCTGAACTCTTCTAATTTCCTCAAATATCAGGCTACAACTTTCTAAATGTTTTCAATTTTCTTCCACACTTCTGATTTGGAATCACTAAGAATAAAGTCCAGTCTTAAAAATTTTTTTTAACATTTATTCATTTTTGAGAGACAGAGAGACAGAGCACAAGCTGGGGAGGGGCAGAGAGAGATGGAGACACAGAATCCGAAGCGGGCTCCAGGCTCCGAGCTGTCAGCACAGAGCCCGATGCGGGGCTTGAACTCACAAACTGTGAGATCATGACCTGAGCCGAAGTCAGATGCTCAACCGACTGAGGCACCCAGATGCCCCTAAAGTCCAGTCTTGAACCTATGTGGGAGGGATCATGCCAGGTTCCTCACGGTACCCAGACAGCAGCCAAATTCAAGGGGCCTGAACTTTCAGTCCACATCTCTCAGTGAAAAAGGACTCCACCAGCCTCTTGGAACTATATGCCACCTAGAGATCTAAAAGTAACATTGACCAGAGAGGGAGTGATGTCAGCAAGATGGCAACATAGATTCTTCCTGACATCACTCCCCCTCACAAGAACAACTAACAACTGTGCAAGAACAAGACACCACTGAGAGAATCCTAGAACACGGAGGTAAGGCTGAAGCCCCTACCCCACACCACAGAGACCAAGGCAAGTCTGCATTAGAAGGGTAAAAGAGGCAGCTACAGGCTGACTGCATTGCCCCTCCATTGCACCAGGACAGCACCACCTGGAGAGGTCTCCTTAGCCTCCACTTCCTCCAGCGGAAAAAGAGAACCTGGGGGGACGTCAAGTTGCCCCACCCCCAGCATTGTGGATCACTTGGCAGGAGCCCTTACTCTGGTCTCACACCATTATGGACTCAGGGAGGTCTGTGGGGCCCAGCCACTAGGAATGTGACTGTGATGAAAAAGGTGAGAGGGGCTTGCAACAACCGGCACAAGGACCTTGGCAAACTGAGTTCATGTCTGCAGTGCTTGAGTAGAAATCTTAACTAGTGGTTTTTGCTCATCTGCAGAACCAAGTCAGGGGTGCATTCTGACCGGGGAACTCAGTGGGGGTACATATCTGATTTAGTTTCTCAAATGAATTTTGTCAGCTCTACAGCCTGGTTTGCCTATGCCCAGGCAAAGAGCTAAATCAAAGACCCAGCCACTTGGAGAATATCTTCCAGGCCTATCTGACCAGAAGGGCTGGCAATGAGTCCTGGAAGCAGTGTGACTTACCGGCAGTGGAGCAGAGAGGCAAGGGGGCAGAGCTGATGTGCCGAGAGCACAACTACCAGCACAGAGCATTCATGGGCTACACACAGGCAGGGCGGTTCAATGGTAGCCAAGACTGAAGGTAGCTCTCAGCCCATCACAGCTGCAGAGCCTATTGGGGAAATGGAGGGTAGCTTGGAGTAGCTCCTCCGCGCCCCCCCCCCACCACTCCCTCCCAGGCAAAGGAGCTGAGACATAGTCCTCAGGCTCCATGTGACCATAAAGGCTGGGGACACAACTTGTATTGGAAAAACAACTCCAGTGGCACTCAGGCTATGAGGCAGGTGTGCAGAGCTGATAGTTGGCAAAACAAAGCCAGTGGTCCTGTTTGGTCAGAGAATTTGGGATGTGGGTTGGTGGGTCAGCACAAGTTAAGGGAGCAAAGAGCTTTAAGAGCTTTAAAGCTGCTTCTCGTGCTGCACCTGCGCAGGGGATCAAATGTGTAGCCCTGCTCCCTCATTGCTAAATACAGCCTTCAGCCTCTCTGACAGAGAACCTGACCAAAGCACACTGGAGCTACGTAGCCCATTCAACAGTCCTATGTACAACGGCACCTGAACAGAGAGCACAGCCCATGGCCTCACTCATCAACATGTGCAAATTAATGTGATACATCACATTCATCGAAAGAAAGAAAGAAATCATACAATCATCTCAATAGACACGGAAAAAGCATTCGGCAGATTTCAACATCCATTCATGATAAAAACTCAACAAATTAGGCAGAAAAGAAACACATCTCAACATAATAAAGGCCATATATGACAAGCCCATAGCTAAAATTGTACTCAGTGATGAAGGGTTGAAATATTTTCCTCTAACATCAGGTACAAGACAAGGGCACCCACTCTGACCACTTCCATTCAACAGAATGGAAAGGCAGAAGTAAAATTGTTGATATGTGCAGATGACATGATTTCATAGATGGAAAGTCCTAAAGATTTTACGAAAAAACTGTTAGATCTAATCAATGGATTCAGTAAAGCTGCAGGAAAGGTATCTCGCGATACACAGACTGGAAGACTGAGTATTGTTAAGATAAAGCCATCTATAGATTCATTGCAATCCCTATCAAAATTCCAATGATATTTTAATGGAAATAGAAAACACAATCATGGAACCACGAAAGACCTCAAATAGGCAAATAAATCCTGAGAAAGGAGAACAAAGCATCCCACTTCTTGATTTCAAGCTATCCTATATAGCTATAGTTATCAAAACAGTATGGTACTGGCACAAAAACAGGCAAATGGAATTGAGAGCCCAGAAATAAACCCATGAATATATGGTCAACTAATATCTGACGGGGAGCCAAGAATACTCAATGAAGAAAAGAGAGCCTTTTCAATAAATGATGCTAAAGCAATTAGATATTAACATACTGAACTGATATCTTACACTGACAGAATTAACTCAAAATGGATTAAAGACTTAAATGCAAGACAAAACCATAGAACTCCTGAAAGAAAACAGGAATAAAGCTCATCGACATGGGTCTTGGTAATGATTTTTTTGGCTGTGACACTTAAAAAATACAGAATTACAATAAAAAATAAACACATGGAAGTACATCAAACTAAAAAGCTTCTGCAGGACAAAAGAAACCATCAACAAAGTGAAAAGACCACCTGCAGAATGGGAAAAAATATATGCAAAGCATATATCTGATAAAAGATTAATATCAGACATATATAAAGAGCTCATTCAACTCAACAGCAAAAAAACCAATAACCCAATTAAAAACGGATAGGGGCAACTGGGTGGCTCCTTCGGTTGAGCATCTGACTCTTGATTTTGGTTCAGGTCATGATCCCAAGGTTGTGGGGTTGAGCTGCTACCCGTCGGGCTCTGAGCTGAATGTGGAGCTTGCTTGAGATTCTCCCTCTGTCCCCCTGCCTCTCTCCCCTACTAGCGTGCTCTCTCTCTCTAAAAATTAAAATTAATTAATTAAAATGTATAAAAGACCTGAATAGCTATATCTCCACAGGAGATATACGAAAGGCCAACAGGTTCATGAGAAGATGCTCCATTTCACTAGTCATTAGGGCAATGCAAATTAAAACCAGAATGAGATGTCATGCCATCTTCATTTCCAGTATGAAAACTTTTATTCCCTTTTCTTCTTCCCTACTTGCTTTTTCTCTCTGCTAAATGTCATCATACAAAAACTAAGAGACAATGAATCCTGGCGTAGATGTGGAGAAAAGGGAACCCTTACGCACTATTGGTGGGATTGTGAAATAAGCCCAACAGTGAAAGACAATTTTGGTTTGATCTTGCTTCCATGTGGAACCTTAAAAAAAACTTACCAAAAAAAAAAAAAATTCAGACCTGTAGTTATAAGAGGTGGAGGGTCTGGGAGAAGGGAAGGTGGTCACAAGGTACAAACTTCCAGTTATGTAAGGTAAATGAGGGCTAGTGATGTGCGGTGCCATGATGACTGTGGCTAGCACTGCCACGGGATACACAGGAACCCTGGTGAGAAAGTAAATCCTATGACTTCTTATCACCAGGAGAATGTTTGCTTCTTTTTTTCTATTATTTCTGTACAAGAAAATGGATGTCAGCTGAACTTATTGTGGTCATCATTTTGCCATATATGGAAATCAAACCACCATGCTGTATACCTTAAATCCATGTAGTGATGCACGTCAGTTATTTCTCAAAACAACCGGCAGAAAAAAATGGACTAGGTAAGCTCCTCCCCAGAAACAGACACGGTCTTGAGGCAGACAGTTCACAGATCAAGATCTTCATCTCCGGTATGAAACCTTTATTCCTTTTGCCTTTTCGCTATTTGCTTTCTGTCCATGTTAAGGCATGTGACAACAGTGCCCCTTAACTCTAGCGACTACTGCCGAATCCACTGCTAAGGCCACAGCTGTGCCACAAAAGTCCCTAGGCTTTCTTGCTAAGGTGGTTTTTAGGTGATAGAATTACTAATTCCTGCTTGGTAATTGCTTTCAATTACTTATTGGCTGAACAAGGGGAGTCTATGCCATAGCAAATACCTCCTGCTGTACTTGGATCAACACTTCTGGGATTGTAGCAAGTACAAGATATTAACAAAAGAAGCCCCTTGCGTAAAACAGGCTGATGCACCTTCAGGTACATTCTTTGATCTTCTTGACACAACAAACACCTATACTAGATACAACAGGATGCAATTTTAGAGCATAATTTTGGTTAAGAGAGTGAGAACAACAAAACTGTTTTAAAATACTGAATGAAATGGAAAGAGTTCCCCAAATATTAAATGGGTACACTAGTGAAAAGATTAATGAATCTATAGGCTGGACATCGTACTATTGTTTTTGGTGATAAAGAATTTATGGAAATCCTCTGGAATATTTGTTTTAGGAATTCATCTGCAGGTGGTAGAACCAGCCTATCCCAGGACATAAACACAACACAGAACTCTAAAATAATCCCAACTTTCACTTACTTTTTCCTTTCTTTTTTTTAAAGTTCATTTATATTTATTGTGAGAGACAGAGAGCGAGGGTAAGGGGCAGAGAGAGGGAGAGACAGAATCCCAAGTAGTCTCTACGCTGTCAGTGTAGAGCCTGACATGGGGCTCAAACTCACAAAGTGTGAGATCATGACCTGAGCTGAAATCAAGAGTCAGACACTTAACTAAGTCACCCAGGTACTCCCTCACCTACATTTTAAAAGGCAGCTCATTTAAACCTACTTATAGAAACTATTTGATGTAGAACTTTCTGAGAATAAGCTTTCATATACCATTCAAGGATGGATGGATAGATAGATAGATAGATAGATAGATAGATAGATAGATAGATGATAGAGTCCAATTAAACTGACATTTTGGTGCATAGTTTTTTAAGGTTTTAATACATGCATAGATCTGTGTATTTACCAGCAGAATTAGGATATAGAGCAATTCCATCACCGCCAAAATTCCTTCAGGCTGCCCTTTTGTAGGCATGCACTCAAATCTCCCCATACCTTGGCCACAGTTGATCTTTTCTCTATGGCTATAGTTTTGACTCTTGTCAAATACATTTTACTCAGCGTTTCCCACAATGGTTCCTAACACTCTGGGGAGATTCCAGAAATGCCTTACAGTCTAAATGAAAGTGGTAACATTGATCATTTCCTTGTGAATAGGTTCTCAAAGGAAATGCAATGAAATAGATAAAGGGGGTTAAGATGATGTCATGATTCACTCTGCATGGGTACCCCTATATGTGGCAAGACAAAATGGGAAGGACTAATGAAATACTGATAATTGATCTCTTTCTCTTTCCCTAGCATATCTCCTGCCATCGTCCCAAATGATTTCTACCTCAGACTGCACTGACAAACGTGAAGGAGACTTCCATGGAGGGCAAGGACCAGAATCTAAATCACATCATTCAAAGAAGCTGCTCTTATCACAAAACAGGACAGACTCAAAAGGGGTATACCAGATCACACCAATTTCCTTCCTGCCTTGAAATGATAAAAAAAAAAAAAAAAAAAAATCAAGCTCTAGGAGGACACAGCTGACTAAGGAATGTTGCTTTAGATGGACAGAGGAATAGAGATTCTCACTCATGCCCAAGGGTGGGTGAAGAAGGGAAAGGAAGGTAATTTAAGTGGGTACCTTGAAAAATAGGGGGTTTCTGAGAGATGAAACAAATTTGCCATTCCTTGGACGTAGCTTAAGAACAGAAACCTCAGAGATGTACCCCCTTCAAGGAGTTCTGGGGAAAGAGTAAAAATAAAAACCCGGCACACGTGGACGACAGAAGAGTCATGTTTCACTCGCTGTTCCCTGTGGCATGGGAGTAACTTCAAAGGGGTCCATACTGTTCCCATGGCTCCAGGGGAAGCTGTGAAAATGAACTTGGAGAATGAGCTGATGACCATCCTGAGAGGCCACTTGACCAAAAGAAAGTCACAGGGTGAAGGAGATGCACATTACAGTGAGGCATGGGGACCTTTGGAAGACAGCCAAAGGCTGGCAATCCCAGAACACTGTATGGGTGACTATTGTGTCACCGCAGGAGCCAGTACCACATAGCACTGATGCCACCAACAAAGGAATGCCACTCCCCCTGCCATGGGTGTGCAGAAGATTATCTGGATGGACTTATCCTTCCCAGACTTGTATCCCCTCCAGAAAAGGGTGCAGGAAATTCAGAGTTAAAATACGAACCTGAATGAGACTGACTTAGTACTCCTGATCAATGGCTGATTGAATTTGCCCCGACACTATTTTCTGGAGGCAGATCAGTAGCTCCTTTTCTCCTCACTCAAGTCTGTGGCTGTAGAATTGAAACCCGAGACAGAAATTTGGGATCAGATGGATTCACTTTGTATCCCAGAAACCAGTGTTAAAGACAATATGTGGCAAGAGTGCTAACCTCTAACTCACACAAAAATCTTGCTGACACACAAGAAATCACTATTGTATTACCCGTCATGGCCCAGGCTTTCTCAGTATTTCTTCCTGCACAAAACATATTTCTAAGATTCCATTTAAAATGCAGTACCAATTTCAGTACAACCATTTTTTTTTCAATGTTTATTTCTTTTTGAGACAGAGAGATAGCAAGCAGGGGAGGGGCAGAGAGAGAGGGAGACACAGAATCCAAAGCAGGCTCCAGGCTCTGAGCTGTCAGCACAGAGCCCGACGTGGGGCTCGAACTCACGGACCGCGAAATCACAACCTGCCTGAGCTGTAGTCAGACTGAGCCACCCACGCACCCCTCAGCACAACATTTTAAACTAAGTCATTATTAAATAAAGATCAGGTTTTCCATATGTTAAGGGTTATACTGCTCATGAGTTTAGTGTTACCAAGGACAGTATAAAGGCAGGGAGATAGACCCTGGACAAAGAGAGCACTTAGATCTCCATATCTGCCTTTTCATTCCAGAGGGAAATGCTACCAAGTAGACTGTGCATCCATGAGAGCCTGGAGTGAGTATTTTGACATTTGCAAAACAACCCCGGATCTTTATGGGCCCCTCATCCCTGAACCCCAGCTTTGAAAGAGTTTGCTAAGGAGCCCACACTCTTTGAGATCTTTTCTCAACCTGAAGAGAGAAAGAAATCAGTCGGGGAGCTTGTTAAACAAGAAGATTCGGATTGAGCTGTCCTGGAATTCTGCATTTCTTAACAAGCATGAGCCACAATTTGAGCAGAGACTGCATGGAGGACTTGGTTAATGAGTTCTGGGCGCGCAGCTTGAGCTGCTCCATCTGAAGACTTCTCAGTATGGGACCTCAATTACTGTCACCTTCCTGCACCGCAGCATGCTCCACAGTCTCGGCAGGGCCCTGCTCCCCATGCTAGGGCTTCATCAGCACAATTAATCACTCCAGTTCTCTGCAAGTTCTCCGCTCATTTGTCAGGATTTCCCTGTTTTGACACCAAAGAACGACATCTCTCAAATCGTTTAGGAAGTAGTTTCCCATCCCGGTGCACACCTGCCATCTGGTGGTGAGAATTTAACTCCAAGTTACAGGGAAGTAAGAGCCATCCTTTAGTTCTGCCTCCCCTGCCCCCTTTCTACTCCCTCTCCACCCCTCTCTTGCCATGGTTAACAATTCAAAGAGTGTTTGGTGAGTGTAAAATTTAAAAGGTGATGTTGCCACATTGTGCCTCGGTGCCTCACCTGGCGGGATTGGAGAGTGGGCATTTGAGAGATTCATTCCAGGAATGCCTCTGAGGCTGAGGTGGAACTAAAAGCTTGCAGGAGGTTATAATCGCCTCCAAGTGAGTTTGATGCCAATGCCTATGGAACCAGGCTCCTCCTGTCCAGACCCTAGAGGAGCTGGGGCTTCCTGGGGCTGACATGATCCAAGACAACGCTGGAGAAATCAGGTCTTGTGCTCTGGAACACTGTGATAGAGGAAAGACATTCTACCAACATTACTTACTAAGAAAGGATAATTAGCCCATGAATATTCTTAATCAAGAGGTCTAGGGTTGGCTTCTATTTCATTTATTTTTTATTGATTGATTGATTAACTTTATTTGAGAGAGAGAGAGAGAGAGAGAGAAAGCATGAGTGTGAGGGGCAGAGAGAGAGAGAGAGAATTCCAAGCAGACTCTCGGCTGTCAGCACTTCTTATCTTACAGAGAAGCCACATGAACTAAAATGGGCAAACTGGCATGACCTTAGGGTATTCGCCTTTACTGGCACAGCGGGCGCAACTGTGTTTGCCCTTACTTACATCATGCATTTTCTGTATCACTCTTGGAGACTGGAGGTGAAAAAGAATACGCTGAGCTTGGAGGGGAGAAGAGAGAAACTGCTCCTGTTTCTGTCAAAATCTGGAATCTACCAAACTCTCATGCCGGTAATGAGAAGATGAAAATGAGGGTGGAAAGAATACCAGAATACGTTTAGATCATGGAGGCTCTCACTACTCTGACAGGTCTTCCGACGGTTCTGCACCTCAATCTCGTCTCTTATAAAATGCAGGTTTGATACTTCTCCCACAAGACTGTAGTTGAGGTGATATGAGACTGTGGAAGTGGGAGGGTTTTGAGACTATCAAATATAGAAAGAATGACCATGTCTGTTGTGTTGATACTGGCCCGAGACAGCTCAAATGAAGGCCAAACAGACAGGTTGAGGTGTGTGTGTGGCAGGTATGGGCTGCTGTCCATGGGTATCCACTGAGAATCTTTCTGAATAGCTCAAAAATGGCTCTAAAGTTGTACATTTATGTGTTGATAATAAACAAAAGAAGAAGAAGAGGAGGAAGAAGGGGAGGAGGACGAGGAGGAAGAGGTGGCCACAAACCACAAAGCAGACTCTTAATGATAGAGAACAAACTGAGGGTTGATGGAGGGAGGTGGGTGGGGGATGGGCTAGATGGGGGATGGGCATTAAGAAGGGCACTTGTGATGAGCATTGGCGGTTGTATGTAAGTGATGAATCACCGGTTTCTACTTCTGAAACCAATATTACCTTATAGGTTAACTAACTTAGAATTCAAATGAAAACTTGAGAAAAAAAATAAAAAGAACACCATTAAAAAACTAAGTTTAGAATTCATGAAAAAGGCTTATGATCATTGTATTAAAAAAATAAAACAATGGCAGGAAATACAGTGACATTATTCTCTTAACGATGAAGCGTTGATTCTAAATGGTTTAGCCTTTTAAAAAATAGATATTTAGAAAGTTTCATGAACTACTATTTCACTTATACTGACTGATAAAGTTTGGAATCTAGCACAACAATCATTTTAGTATTCAGGTAATTATCTAAACAACGTTTCACCAACCTGGACCACTTGGACATGAATTCAAATGTGAGGGAATTTATTTCATAACCTGGAAGAAAAAAAAACCTAAAAAATTTAATTAGCCTAACACGAATGCTTACTTTCTTCTTTTTGTCAGGAACTTGAAAACAGTAAGCATAGTATGAATAAAACTGTGTGAGCCTCGAACCTCATTTCTTCCAGCCAGAGAAACCTCTTCAGGGAACTTTTTATACCAAAAACATGGATTTCCTTATTTAAAATATACTTTTAATTTCAAATTTTCCTTTTGAAAGAGAGCCTTTCGTCTTTGTTTTTTATATACACATGGGAGCACATAAAACCAACATACGCAGAATTTTCTGCCTAGTAGTTTATCTGTTCAGTAGGCCTAAGGTGTGGAGAAATAGTAAGAGCCCTGTGAGATGCCACCTATTTGAGGCAGAGAGGAAGATGAGGCAAAGGACGGATTATGAGATGGAGCCTTGAATGAGAACAGCACACGAGGAAGCCCAGCGCACTTCCTAAGAAGAGAGAGCACAGTTTGCTCCGGAGTTTTTCCAGCAGTCTGCACAAAGACGGAAATGTGATCAGGTACATGAGTCATAGTTCATAAAATAACGGCAGAACAACCGCTCTGGCAAGGAGCTGTGTTCCGTTTCTGAAATTGCTCACTTCAGTTGAATATTCTCACCTCAAGTTGGGCAAGAGCCTGGACTAAGTGAGTTTTTGGAAGGAACCAGAAAAGTTATCTTTCCTCTACGAAGCACGGTCCGTTAGACTCTGTGAGTAAGTAGAAATCCAGAGAGCTTGATATTTATCGGCCCTATCTGATGCCAGTTTTAAAATTATTTTTCATATCTGATAAAACTACCTCTTCAGTGACACGAGGGGAGAATTTCAAACCTCTTACTAAACGATAGGTAGAGGGAAGAGAGGAATTAAAACATATTTTAAAAAATATTTACAGAGAGCTAAAAAGGAAGCAATTCAGACCATGCCTTACCTGAAATAGTGGTAAATAATTTAATATTCCTAAATTCTTAACCAGTTTGAGGTTGGGAAGGAGGCAATCTCTAAGAATACCTCTATTTTTGACTTTAGCATAACTTGTGTGGTAGAGCCACGAGTTTATGCCGAGGATCCCTCCTCTGTCTTCAGGAATCAGTCTGACTCTAGGGCAGTCATGTCTCTTTTCTTGCAAGATGAGAGGAAATCAAAATTAGCGGTTTTGAGAGGGACGGTAGGAGCTATTGGCCACCGGATCACACTCTTGCTAATCACAGCAGCATACTTGGGCTTTCACCTGCAAAACGCCTTTGGTAAAATACATTTTCATGGACTAATGGCAGATGGTATATTTCACCACCAGATGGCAGCAGTGCACTCTGGATAAATGGTGCGGCCAAGGACGCTTTTTCTTTGTTTTCTACCCACTAAAGTCTCCGCTAGGTGACAGCAACATGAATATAATTGGAATAGCCATTAATGGGTTATGTAAAAAACAATTTCATTTCTTCTTTTAAATCTGAGAGCAGCACTTTAAAACAGGATCCACAGTTGGAATGTTTTTCTCTAGAAAATTACCAGACTATGTGCTTTTAGGCCTCCCACACACTAACCTAATATCCAAAAAACAAAACAAAACACAACAAAGCAACAGAATAAAACTTTTGTGGGGAGCATCTTCTAAAGAGCCTGGGAAAGATCACTGTTTGAAACCATTATCACTGAGGAATTTGGGGAGCCCAGACTTCCTCACCCAATTTAGAAAAAAAAGTGGTGACTAAAACAGTCATTTTTTGAACATAATAGTAATTACTATTTATTGACCACCTATTATGTACCAAGGATTGTACTGAAATGCTTTAAAGATACGTTCACTGAATCTGGATCAGAGGTCGTTTTAAAAAGCCCAGGTTTGAACTTAAGCCTGTTTAGGGCCATCACCTCTGTATTTTCCATGACCTCATGCTTTTTCTGCTAGAGCCATTTTCAAAACCCATACTGAAGGAGAAACTGGAACAGCTTTCACGGTATGATTTTGAGGGCACACAGGAATATACTGACTCGTCCTTTGACTTTCCCTTTCATGAAGGTGCATCGCATTAATCCAATGAGGGATAACATATTTTGATTCTATAGTTACACTGAAGGCTAAACGTGAAGATTGGTTTGGGAGCAACGCAAAGTAATAAACACATCATGTTGAAATCTAAATGACTGCTAGCTAGCATCATGGACGAGAAGCAGAGGAGGGCTGGAGACAGCAGGGGGACGGATGCCAGGCTCCTGACTGGGCAGAAGAGAAAGGTAATGAGATGGGGGCAGGAGCCAAGAAGTTGAGGCAGGCAGGTTGACACAGCTGTCCTGTGGTTATCCCTGCTGAGTGCCCTTAGAGAGCCTTACCTGTAAGTGACCCTGGACAGCTGGTTGTAACCTGGTGCAGCACAAATGCTTTCTACGTGTAGCAGAGACCTGAACATGGTTTGAATCCCTTAGAGGCGAACTTTGGGCAGGCTTCGCAAACTGGGTTAATAGCAAGAGGTTGTCTGCCAGGCATCCACAGTGAGCGGGCCTGCCCTTGGAAGTCCCCGGGACCTTTGTTCTCCTTAATTCAGTTCTAAATTGGATGACAACGTATTATAAAGGAGGAGAGGAATAAGAAGTACTACAAATATGGCTCAGACTACCGTTGTGCACGGTGATTCTATTGTACGGTAAAGCTGCACTTCAATAATTTTTATTTCAGGTAACTCTAAGAGAAATACAGTAGAACGGTGTGCTAGTCCCAAAGGGCAAAAGCTGATGGATGGGAAGAGGAAAAGGTCCCTTTTCTGTTTTATGCACTAAACAGTGTGGGGGTGGGAGTGGGGGTAGTCCTGAAAGAAGAGAAAGGAGTGGGCACGTGATGTAGGGTCCAGTGTTCTAGGAAAAAGATAAGGGAGGTGACTTGATTCTCTGTCTGTGGCCAGAATCATGTCCCTGGTTATCTGTAGGCAATGTCAGGTACCTCAGGGTACCGATAAACTAGCACATACTAGTTGCAACAATTGTCCTTAACTATGCAACTACTTACTAGGACCCAAGTATTGTTCTTATCTGGCTCCTGTTCAGTCCTTAGGCAAGCCCCACGGGGGAGCTGATTCTTATCCTTTCTCAGAGACAGTAACTTGCCCAGGGTCCCACAGTTAGCAGAAGACAGGATTCAGATCCCATTGTCTTGGCTGTATTTCCTCTGCTTTCCGAGGGCCTTCCTCTGAGGCCATGGCCGGTGATACATACTCACTGAGAGCCACCAGGGGTCACACTAGCCACTGCGGATCAATTAGTAAGCAAGATTGGCTGGAGAGGTAATTAATTTGGGGGTGCCTGGGTGGCTCAGCGGGCTAAGCATCCAACTTCGGCTCAGGTCATGATCTCACAGCTGGTGGGTTCAAACCCGGCATTGGGCTCAGTGCCGTCAACTCAGAGCCTGGAACCTGCTTCGGATTCTGGGTCTCCCTCGCTCTCTGCCCCTCCCCCACTTGTACTCCGTCTCTTAAAAGTAAGTAGACGTTAAAAAAAACTAAAGAAATGTAATTAATTCTATAACTATGGCCTGTTCAAGTTTAGGTGTACTGACAGTGTGACATCAAACTGAGGCATTAAAAAGGAATCCTGGGAAAATAAGAACACGTTTGAGTCAAGCCCCTCCACCACCCCTTTTTTTCTGGCTTAAATAGGAACAAAACGAGATAAAGCAGCTTGAATCCAACCCAATAGATAGCACAACCACAAGTTTTTAACCTGTATATCTGGCAGCCAAAAAATGATTTGCTCAACTTCCTTCTTCCCTTCCTTCCTTCCTCTGAGAGAGAGAGGGGCGCACGTGAGTGAGGGACAGAGAGAGAGAGAGAGAGAGAGAAAGACTCCCAGGAGAGGCAGAGAGAGAGGGAGAAATGGGGCTCCCGGGGCGAGCTACTCACCCAACCAGGGGGACTCAAGCTCAGGAACTGCTGGGTCATGACCTGAGCGGAAGTCAGGCACTAAACGGGCTGAGCCACCCAGGTGCCCCTGATTTGCTCAGCTGTCTTAGGGAGGAAGGGAGGGTGGGGGTGGCAAGGAGGTAAGACGAAGCTGCTGACAGTTATTGGTGTGATTTCGTTCTCTATTCTGAGTGTTAAGTTTTGGTTGTATACGGTGACTTTTCTGTGATCCCCAGAAGTCCTGCCTCCCAAAGGAAAAAAGCCATTCTGGAATTCTTACAAATTTCATAGAACAAAGGAGAGAAAGCCAGCTTATCTCCAGCAACATTTGTGTTCTACGAGACAATTACATTGAGCTGTACATTCAAGCATACATTCGTACTACTTGAACCTGTTTTTCTGCGAATGTTTATTTAGAAAGATTCTTAAGAACTTTCAAGTGTCTGTGTCTGCGGCAGTTTCTTTAGGCGAACAACATGCAAACGGTCACTATGAAAACCAAGATGCACGCAACAAGGAGCAAAATCAGACCTATACGACAATATTTCGAATGCTTTTCTTGTTCCTCTTCCTTTTTCAGTAAGGTATCAAAACCGGGCGTGTACATGTCTCCCAACCAAAACCGTAGGTCATTAGGATTTTCCTAAAAAAAAAAAAAAAAATTACACAGGAGACTAGGATCAATCAGTGATCAGTCAGCGTTACAGACCACTTGATACTATAGAACAAGATACTCTCAGAGGTTTGAAGGCCAATAGTCCTATTGCCCTGGGTAAAGCTTAAGGGTCATGGTTGCAGTAAGAGAGGCTAGGCTTCCCTGAATAGCATCATTATTTCTCATCATCAGTGGCTAGCGGCCGGCCGGCCTGCTCACCCTCTCTGCCTCTCTAGCCTCAGGGGTCGATGACTTACCTCTAGGCTCGCGCTGCCAGGAGAGGAATGGCTCACGTCTAGGGAGGTGGGTGGATACTGGTGATGGCAATACCATTCTTCGACCACATTGCTACTAGTTTCAATGTCCTGCTCTTAGAAAAGCTAAAATATTAAAATAAAATTTGGATGAACTGTGCAGAAGGATAGATGATCTTGAAATCCTTGTCGAAATCCTCTCTTACATTCTGCTTGTAGTTTGCCCTGGTAACTAAATATGGGGTTTCGTTTCTCCTTTCTTACTGATAAAACTCTTAGTATTTTAGAAAAATGGGACTGACCAAAGGCACTTGGAATTTTATAGACTGTAAGAGGTGGAAAAATTTCAGAACATACGTTAGGGGCTCTTTCTGCTAGTTATGAGCTATGGATAAGGATGGCGATGAAGAAGTTGAATTCATGAGGTATAGAAAGAAATTCTAAGGAGAACAAACGTCATGACTTCCAGAAACATCTCTTTAAAAACTTAGTGCTTGGGGCACCTGGGTGGCTCAGTCAGTTGAATGTCTGACTCTTGATTTCAGCTCAGGTCATGATGCCAAGGTCTTGGGATTGAGCCCTACATTGGGTCTGCACTGAGCATGGAGCCTTCTTGGGATTCTCTTTCTCTCTCTTCCTCTGCCCTTCACCCATGCCCCACCCCTCTCATATTAAAAAAAAAAAAAAAAGTGCTGAAAAATAGTATCATGAGGTCTGTAAAAGCTCTGAGGTAACTGTATATGTGGAGGATGGTTAGGGAGGGGACTGACTCTGGTTTTAGTGAAGCAATACATCTATCATATTTACATTTGATCCTCCTAAACATAACTCATGGAATTTTCCAACAAAAACATTATTCCTCATTGCCAATGATGTTCAATCTCCTCAGCCGTACATTCGAACTTTTCTGTTTAGTGGTTTTGAGAGCTATTCTATTACTTACACTACAGTGCCAGCAACACTGGACTATTTGCTGTTCTCACAAACTCTCTCACTTTCTTTTTTTGTGCCTTTTTTCTTGCTACTCCTGACAGAAGAGCTTCCCCACTCATGCAAACTCTCCGTATCTTTTGGAATTCTACTCATTCTTCAAGTCCAGCATAAATTGACTTTCTCATGAAGCCTTTTTATAATCCAGTGTGGTTTTGTCCTCGTTTGAATCTGCATAGCACTTTCTACTATTATTACAAACACTATCCTCTTCCTCTATCTTGTTTTATAATTATGGTTTGTTACTTTGATCAGTTAGATTAACGATTTGACAACAGGGACAGGAATACTCATCTTTATAGTCCCTTTGCCATTCACGTGAACAACATGGAGTGGAGAAGAAGCTCTAGCATACAGTCAAGAAATGCTTGCAAAATAAAACAATACATTTTTTCCTAATTGTAGAAAGTGACTTCTTAAGCAGCCCAGTTATCCATCGATAGATGAATGAATAAAGATATGGTGTGTATATATATATATATATGTATATATATATATACACATACATACACACACACACACACACACACACACACACACACGCAATGGGATGGTATTCAGCCATAGAAAAGAATATAACCTGCCATTTGCAAAAACATGGATGGATGGATGGATGGAGCTAGACAGTATTATGCTAAGGGAAGTATGTCAGTCAGAGAAAGACAAATACCATATGATTCTACTCATGTGGTATTTAAGAAACAAAACAAACAAGGAAAGGAACAAGAGAGAGAAGAGAGAGAGAGAGAGAGAGAGACAGAGAGAGAGAGAGAGAGAAACCAAGAAACAGACTCTTAAGTATAGAGAACAAACTGATGGTCACCAGAGGGGAGAGGAGAGGGGGATTGGGTTGGGTGAGATAAGTGATGGGGATTAAGGAGTGCAATTTTCATCATGAGCACTGGGTGATGTATGGAACTGTTGAATCACTATATCGTACAACTGAAACCAATATAACACTGTATTTTAACTACACTGGAATTAAAATAAAAACTTAATAAAAAAAAGAAAAAGAAAAAAAGAAAGTGACTTCTTAGAGGTCCTGATCTTCAGACTCCTGATAAAAACAAAACAAAACAAAACAAAACAAAACAAAACAAAACACAAGATTACTGTTGCTAGGGGGGAGTGTCTGTTATGGAAACTTCCTTGGAAAAAAAGGCTAGATTAAGTAGATACATCAAATCTATTAGGAGATTAAAAAACCTCAAAGTCTCTGGACAAGAAGATATTTCAAGAGTGCACATAGGAGATTTTTAAGTGTAAGATTTTAAGGGGACACAATGCTATCCCCTTTTCAACAGAAAGAAATCTTCAGGTGCTTAAGTTACGGGGCTCAGAGCAGATACACCTTGTTATGTGAAGGGTATATGGAAAATGTCAGGCCTCCCTGACCCTAGGGCAAACCGAGGCTGAGGAGGAATCTAGTAAAAAATACAGGGCCACCTTCCCTGATGTTCAGGTATGTCTAGATCTTCTATACATGTGACAGAGGACACCACCAGTGGGGTTGGGGTGGGAGTGCGGGTGGGCGGTGGGGAAAGAAAAACTGAAGTTGGGTTTAGGCTGGGTGAATGAGTTCATTGCATACTTTTCCTGTGTTGAAATGTTTTTGTTTTGTTTTGTTACTGAGACACAGGAAAATGTCCAAAATGTAAATCTGCAATCTTAAATCATTGAGTGGGCTTGGAATAAGATGACCTTTGATGAGAACTGCCTTGCACAGTGCCTAAGACAGAGAATTTAATAAATATTTTTGAATAAATGCAGAATAGGGAATTCTTAAGTATTCATGAAATAAATGGTCATAAAACTAGGGGAAAACATACATAATCTGCAAATTAACTTTGAAAAACCTTTTACCTTCTAGGTAAACCTTTCTGTATCACATCATTTCCTCCTCTCTACACTATACAGATGCCAGAAATTGCTGACACTGTAAAACTCAGAACAAATCAATAAACATGTACTGACTAGGACAGAGAAAAGGATGCCAGATGCCACAATGATCTGACATCTGGACATTTGGGTCTAGTGAAGAGGGGTGGTCACCTAAACACCCATTAAAAAATTTTTTTTTAATGTTCATTTATTTTTGAGAGAGAGAGAGACTGACAGAGCATGAGTAGGGGAGGGACAGAGAGAAATGGAGACACAGATCTGAAGCAGGCTCCCGGCTCTGAGCTGTCAGCAGAGAGCCCGATGCGGGGCTCAAACTCATGAACTGTGAGATCATGACCTGAGCAGAAGTCGGATGCTTAACCGACTGAGCCACCCAGGCACCCTTATATCCTTTTTTAAAAAACGAAACTTCAACTGATCTTCTTCAGCAACTGAAGAAGGTGATTCTTTGCTTTGAGTACCTTCAGGTGTCCAGAAAGGTTTGTGTGCAGGGAATGCCTGTCATATTCTTCAACGGTCCATGAGGGGTTCTTTTTTCTTTCTTCCATAGCTTCCTCCAAACTTATGTCACCGTACAGTGGGTTATTCTTCAGAACAGAGGACAGGGATGGTGGGGGATGATCCGTAGCAACAGCACGCTGTGCACTGGGTCCTCTCATTCGCTGAGCAGTGATAGTCTTCTTCTCTCTCTGTTAGGAGGCACAGAGACAAGTCTCCTCTTACCAATGGGCCACTCATTGATGGCGGAGGATGAAACGTGAAATAACCGCCCCTGAAAATTTGCTGATTCTGCCTGGAACCCCAACAGATTAGGACAATGAACGAGGAAACGATTCTAGGATCTGGTCTGACCTAGAATCCTGTCCTTAACTGAGTTTTTTCTTTGCATGTGATCTTGCTCATCTTCAGTAATCATTCATTAAAATGCTATTTCATCACTATAGAGAAAGAACGCTGTCCTTTAATTCCAATCGCAGAATCTGAACAAAGTCAATTTCTTTTCCAGCTCACTTGCACTGAGATTTAATAACATTTTACTTCTTTCTATTTGTGCATTCCACGACCGATAAAAATAATATTTAGCAATGCTGGATTAATCCAGCAAAGTGAAGATTACAAACATTTTATAGATGTGCCTTGGCTTTTACAAAAACTCTCTTGGGACTCCTATTTCAGGCAGTTTGGAGGACAGAACAGCATCATATTCCTTTATATGTGTACAGACCAGGTGGCTATTAGATGGCTCTAATATTGACTTTCAGATTTTTAAAATCTTTTTTACTTGAAGCAAAATATACAATAGAAAATTGCATATATCATAAATGTATAGCTCGATAAATTTTCACAAACCAAATAAACCCAAGACGCTACCAAGAAACAGAGCACCTACCAGCACACCTCACTCTGCCTTGCCCTTCCCCTGCCCAAGGACAACCAGTGTCCCAAGTTTAACAGTGGAGGCCAGTTGTGTTTTTGTGTCTGATCTGGCCTTCAGGTTTGTATTTTGCTTTTTTTTTTCTTTCTTTCTTCTTATGGCTACAAAAGTATCATGGAGGTAGAAAATATTTCCATTAAAATTTGTTCATTGGTTAAATAAAGCTGAGAAGAAACAAAAGCTTATAGAGTAATGCCTCAGTTATCATGGGGCTTCAAGGGAGAGGAATTTCACATAAGTTAATTTTCAGAAAACTTAGGGTTAACCCTTAAAAGCTAGCGACACATTTCACTAATTTACAGCAATTTTTTAATGCATATGTTTCACATATTTCAGACTTCCTAAACAGGTTCAATAGCAATTGATATTCTTCTTAGTCATCTTTATTATCACCATTATACTGATTCCTCAGCATATATTGGGGTATATAGGTCACATTGAATATGTATTTATGTAAGCTAAATTGTAAACTAGTTTTACATACAGTTTCCTTCTGAAATGGCTGATAAGCCAAAAAAAAAAAAAAAAAAAACCATCTAGGTAAAACCATTCACATTCTCTTCAGCCTTACATTTCCCTAATTTTCTTAACCCATAGATTTTTGACATGCTTAGCGGTCAACTTGGAGATCTTCTCTGAATTTATTATGTTGTTGGTCTGAAAATCAGTTTATATTCTACAATACTGAAATTTGCAATGAAATAATACATCATCTTGACTTAGCATTTGTCTTTAAGATGGATGACCTCATAAAACATGTTTCTGAATTTGATATGAAAACAATTTGATATGAAATTAGATCATTTCAGCTTCGCATAATTCTGACTCAAGGCTTTTTTGTTGTTTTCGAGGATAGATATCTTTGATCATCTTTGAGAGGGATAATTCTTTGGACACTGACAAATTTGCTTTGTCAGTTCTCTTGCCTACTAGACTATTCTTTGAGCTTCTTAAATAAGAAAGCTCTGTAAATGAGGAAAATACAGTTTGGGGGGCCAGGAAAAAATAACAGACTCTATTACAGTGTATAAAGACCCTGAAAAACTAACAGGCACAAGATAAAAATTAATCAGACCTATAGTGTAAAAAGAACATGCAAACCCTTAATTCTAAACCATATTCTTGGAAGTCTGGGGTTTATCTTAATACATGGTGCCATTTATTTTTCTGTTGCATGACAATTTCATGTCTGAAGGCATGTGAAGGGAAAACTAATAGAATATTTTTACTAAGATATATAATAGAATATTCTTTACTAAGAATATGATAGCAATATAAAAAATACTAATGATGGTTGAGGTTCATTCACATTTTGATAATTTTTCTCAAATAGCCTAAGGGAAAAAAAAAGCATGTATTTGATTCTAACCCTCGACCCCACTAGATTATATTTACCAAAGGAAAATTCAACAGTAATTCTATTATTTTAGCCATATGGACTCTACAATAATTTGTATTTTAAAATATTCAAGGAAAGTAACATTTCAAAGCTTACCTGGACTTTTCCGTATCACCATTACTTTGTCCATTTATCTTTTATACACTTAAATCATTATTTACAACATTTATATATAAGTAAACTATCAATCAGTAAAATTAATGAAATAGAGTGCACGTTGAGACAAACAAAAACTGAGAGTATACAATTAATAGACCAATAAAGAAAGAGCCTCTAAAAAAACTGTACTCCAGAAAGAAGAAACTTGATAATAAAAGGAAAAATTAAGAAGAAATGCCGAACAAAACAAAACAAAACAAAAAGGAATACGGAAAAAATATTGATAAGTCTATCTATATCTCTCTCTCTATATCTAAGTAAGTATTGATTTTATGGTAAAACAGAGATAATAATCACCAATTTGGGAATTTAAACCATTTTTAATTTATTTTAATTTTTTTTTTATTTTAGAAAGAGAGCAATAGCATGAGTGGGGGAAAGGGGTAGAGGGAGTGGAAGAGAGATGGAGAGAGGGGGAGAGAGAGAGAGGTTCCACACTCAGTGCAGAGCCCAGTGCAGGCCTTGATCCCAAAACTCTGGGATCATGATCTGAGCTGAAATCAAGAGCAGCATGCTCAACCAACCGACCCACCCAGGCACCCCTAATTTGTGAGTTTTTGAATAAGGGATAACTAAGTCACTTGACAGTAAAATTTAACACAAATATTTTTTATTAGAACATTCTAAGAAATCAGGTTAGTGAGAGGATAGAAATATTAGTAAAAAATAGAGAAAGAATCCATAGTTTCTAAATCAGTACAGCAACAGAAAAAAAGATAAAGGAAACTTGATAATAAGACAATAAAATTGAAACCAAGAATGAGGGAACTTCAGCAAAATAGAACAATTTCAGAAATAATCATGTTAAATGTAAATAGACTAAATTCTTTACTTAAAGACAGAGATTGTCAGGTCAGATTTTTAAAATTCAATGAAATTATGTAATCTTTATAAGAGGAGTACCTAAAATATAAGGACTCAAAAATGAGAGGGAAAGAATGTGAAAAGATATACTGGCAAATGAAGAAGAATGGGAGCTATGTCCTGTGGTGACTGGTTAAATGCCTATGAATTTTATCCTCTTCTCCCAAGCATAAAGGATGGATGACTGTCTTTCCCAGTCTGGCTTGAAGTTAAATTGGGGCCAGCTAAACCACCTCCAAGCCTGGCCCCTGAAATCTTCCACAAGATTTTTGGCTCATTTTCCATTTTTGTGTCACTGTTAAGTAAGGGTTCTGTGATGGCAGAACTACAGGATGAAGGAACTTGGGGCCATGGGTTATTGCTTAAAAAAGAGCTGCCTCGGGGCGCCTGGGTGGCTCAGTCGGTTGGGCGTCCGACTTCGGCTCGGGTCACGATCTCGCGGTCCGTGAGTTCGAGCCCCGCGTCGGGCTCTGTGCTGACAGCTCAGAGCCTGGAGCCTGTTTCAGATTCTGTGTCTCCCTCTCTCTGACGCTCCCCGTTCATGCTCTGTCTCTCTCTGTCTCAAAAATGAATAAACGTTAAAAAAAAAAAATTAAAAAAAAAAAAAAGAGCTGCCTCTAAAATCCACCTGCCCTTTTTTAGGCTTCTCGTGAGCATGAACATTCTTTTTAGTTACTGGTGTTTTGTGGGGTTACGTGTTAGCACAGCCTAGTCTATCCTCCCTAATAAAGTAGTAGATCTTGAAATTCCACAAACATGTGGCATGGACTTGCAGCCAAAAAGTGGAAAGGGATGAGAGAAACATCAGAAGCTGGAATGATGGTTATTCATGTCCTATAGGAAAAAATTTTTTTGCATAAATGTCATTTGTTGTAATTTGGAATCTAATCACCTGTAGCTCTAGGAGAGATACATGTGAAATAATCAGAGAATTCATGTACGTATAATGACATTACAATAATCATAGCATTAATGTGCTACAAGAAAGAGATGAGATTAGAGACAGCTGCACAGTTGGAAAGAAGAAAGATAGTAGAGAGGAATCTAGGCATCTAGAAATGTGATGCCTTCTATTGTTGAAAGTCTGTTTGTAGATCTCAATACTAAAACACAGAATTATTTTTTTTTAAAAAGCATTGAGCAAAAAATACCTATTGAAATTTCTCAACTGAATAAAATGACTCAAGATAAAGATCATGCTAGGCTGTGCTTTCACAACTGTTATCCCTGAGAGCCTCTATGCGGTTGTCACTGACTCTAAAAATACAGAAATGGAGGCAGAAAAGCAAGGCATTACAGCCTATTTGAGAGCTATGTCTGCAAAGAACGTAGGTGTGTTTACTGACATATAAAAGTGACTGCAAGTAGTCAGTTATGTTAGGTAAGATACATTAATAAATAGCTTCCTAAATTCTGTAAAGAATGTATTACCAAAGAAATCACAAGCCTACACCTAAAAGCTTTTAAATGTTTAAAATTAAAACAAAACAAAAGAAAACAATGACAATAATCCTAGATTTCTAAATGTCCTTGAGTAGGAGTAAACTTTGAAGTCTATCCTTGAAGCAGGGTCTACTTCTGATGTGGCAAAAGAGAAAAGTGAACAAGGAGATGTTTCCTAAAGAGTGTAATCAAGGACTATAGAGAACAATGCATCAGAAATCCTTCTAAAAAGCAGAATCATGTCCTAATCAATCTTCCATATCCTCAAAGAAGGAGGCCATGCAAACTACTCCCATGGGATCTCAGAATTACTTTGGAATAGTGACGGCTGTGTCTTTAATTTTTCCCATTCAGAAAGGGAGAGTTTATATATATATGTGTGTTATTTATATATTGTGTAGATATACAATATATGTTATGTAAATATGTTTAACATATAAGTGTATTTATATATGTATATGCACTATATATATATACTGTATATATACACACACACACTATACATACATATATATATATACACACACACACACACATATATATATATATATATATATATATATATATATAGTATGTAAATATATTTGACAGAATGATAAACTGTGGCAAAGCCTAACTAGCAAATCCATTTCTTCTTAAGGGCATACAACGGCAAGGACATATGAATAACAACACATGGTTGACCCCTAAAATCCCTTGAAAGATTCCTGGGTTACTCTCTTTCCAATGTTCAGACCTATGGAGATTCTGATATAGTAAACCCTCAACAAGGAACAGTCTGGATTCCACTTGGAAGCCAGGCCTTTAGGACATCTACATCACCCACATCAGATGTTGTGAGAGATACATTTTATTGTGTTAACTCACTAAAATTTGTTTCCATAACATAACTTAGCCTGACTAACCACTAAGAAAATATATATTTAGCAGACAAAATAGGTATTAAAATAAAAGACTTTGTTAGTTACAGAGAATTGCTAGAAAGTGAATAAAGACAGATATCATCAGTAAAATATAACAATTCTAAACTTGTATGTATCTAATAAAATAGTATCAAAGTTTATAAAGCAAAACTTGACATAATTACAAGGAGAAATTTATGCAGAGAATTTTTATCAAGCAGACAAAACAATTACTAAAGATAAAGGATTTGAGCAATAAAACCGAGTTTGATCAAGTCACATATACTGACATCTTCATTAAACAACCGAATACATTAATTTTAAAATATACACTGGATATTTACAAAAGTTGATAATGTACTAGACTTTAAAACAAATTTCAAAGACTCAGTATTATATGGATTGTGCTGTTTGAACACAGTCAACTTAGTTAGAAATTTGTATATTTATATCAAAAAGTTAAAGTGCCACGTTTTGTAGAAAACTAAAACACACACTTCAAAGAAATAATGGAAATTAAAAATTTAGAATAGAATTAAAATGGAAAATGCTACATCTGTAAAATTGTTGGGTGGAGTTGAAACGGTATTTTGAGGGAGTATTACAAAAATATTTTCTGCATTATAAAGGCAGAATGAGAAAATGAGGTAATAAGAAACAATAAAGATAGAAGTAGATATATTACATTGTATGTTAACTGCAATTTAAACAAGTAAAAAAGATAGTAGAAATCAGTAAATATTACAAATTAAAAAACAAATAATTAGAGAGGATGAACAATGTTGAAAACTATTTCTTTGGAGAGGCTAAACAGATTAAAATATCTCTGGCAATACAGCTCAGGAAAAATAAAAAGACACAAATCCAGTGTTAGAAATGTAAAAGAAACAATGAAAGAGACGTAGCAGAGATTAATAAATGTAATAGGAGAATAATATGAGCAACTTAAAAACTTTATATGTAACTGGGCAGTTTCCATCATAATATAACTTATCAAACTTAATTAAGAAAAAAAATAGGGGGGCTTGGGTGGCTCAGTCTGTTAAGCATCTGACTTAAGCTCATGTCATGATCTCATGGTTCATGAGTTTGAACCCCGTGTTGGACTCTGTGCTGACAGCCCAGAGCCTGGAGCCTGCTTTGGATTCTGTGTCTCCCTCTCTCTCTGTCCCTACCCCGCTTGCACTCTGTCTCTTTCTCTTTCAAAAATAAATAAACATTGAAAAAATTTTAAGCAAAGAAAAAATAGAAAATGATAATAAACCTGTGATAATTTGATTAATTGAATCAATAACTTAACATCTACCCCAAACTGAAAATTATCAGGCCAAGAGAATATTGCAGTCAAATTCTACTGGATATCCCTGAAACAGATCATTTATATTTTGTCAAACACTTCCAGAAAATAAGAAAACAAGGAATACTCCCCAATTCACTTTATGAAAGCTTGGTATAAACTCCAGACAAAGGCAGTAAGTAAAAGAAAAGGTAATTTAATTATAGGACAATTTCTCTTATAAGCACAATGCAAAAGCCATGAATAAGCTATTGCTAAAAAGAATCCTACAATACATATAAATTATACATACCAGAATAAGATTTATATCAGGAAATAATTTTTACCTGGAGGGTGATTTAAAATTAGAAGATGAATGTAACTCATCACATTAACAGGAAAAAAAATGCAGAATTTTACAACAGATTCTGAAAAAGATTTTGAAAACATTCAAACGCATTTAAAGCAAACTTTCCTAACCACCTGGGAATAGTAGGTGATCTTTAAAAATTAATTAAGAGAATCTACATAAAACTTCCAGGGCATAGTTTACCAAATGGCTACAATATTAGAAACATTTGTTTTAGTTTCAGAATTAATACGAGGATGTCAGTAATCACAAACATTCACATATTATTTCAGTGGAAGCCCTAAGCAATACAATAAGAACAGAAAAATAAATAAAAGAAATAGGGTTTTAAATAAAACAAAATAGCGTATAGCATGATTAGCTGTAGGGATGTTTACAGTCAAAATAAAAGATTTAACACTATTCCTGGATTTAAGATTAATATATAACGATTACATAATCTATAAAAATCAATGGCATGCATGAGTAACACTTTATTATGAAACATGATTTAAAAGGTTCTAGTCTAAAAGCAATGGTGCTATAAATATTTAGATATACACCTAACAAACTTTATGAAAACTTCTATGTGGAGAATTATAAGATATCATTGAAGGGCCATATGAAGAACTGAATAAATAAAAAGATATACCATGTTTATGGATTGGGAGAATCAAGATTATAAAGATTTCCATTTTTCCCCAATTTAATCTGTACATACAACGAAGTCCCTTTCATAATCATAAATGCCTTGCAAACAAGGCATTTTGTTTATCTATTACTTGTGGGTATACAAACAAAATCAGCTCCCCAGTGACCCCAGTAATTCTGTTTCCCAAATTGCTAGAATAAGTTTTCACCAACCCCTCAAAATTTTCAGGATAAAATTTAAAATCTCAGACAATTACCAAACCTTTGTTGTCTGACACAGGCCTTTCTTGAAACTTGTTTCCTGCCTTCTCCTCCACCTAACCTCCCACACATGCTATTGTAATACTCAGGGCGTCCTTAATAAAAGCTTTAGTGCAAGAGGCATTTGGGTCTGATCTGAGAGCAGTATGATGAGACAGCTTAGGTGTTGTTTCTGGCAGCATACCATCCAAGGCTAAATTCCAGACCCCACTGGAGATTTTGTGAGCTGCATAAATTTAGCATAACTTGATAAATCATGTTCTGATATTTGCAAGTAAATCCCTGAACAACTGAGCGGTGCCTGTCAATCTACTTCCTAGATAATAATTTAAGAGCCTCAAAGGCTCTTCCCCAAATATATGCTTAAAAATGGGAGTCTAATGCATATGCAGGGCATTCTTTTCAGAACGCTAATTGGAGGACTAGGAATAGAGACATTTTTAGAGAAGGCAAAACAGATTTCAGGGACCTGTCCAGAGACAGATCATTAAGAAGTACAATTATAGTATGCAAACAAGCAAAACAAAACAAAACAAAAAACTGAGATAGAAGAGACATTAGAAGATAGGGGAAAAGATAGCTCTTAAGACTGTAACAAAAAGCGGGGAAAATGACTAGGAAATAAACCCAGGAAATGACACTGCCTAGAAATCAAGGGAAGAGCAACCTCTTATCCTTGGTCTTTTGCTCCAGCTCACAAGTTTAGCATGGAATGCTCTTGGGTTCTGAAAAAGATGTGATGGAAGCCAGGAAAAGATAAAACAAAGAGATTAGTCTGAAATGACTCTGAAGTCTGACTGCTAATCAAAAAAGGGGGGGCACTACATTATCTGAAACCAAACATATTTTAGCATTTAAACTAAAAAAAAAATCACCCTTTTCCTTTCATTACCTCGTTCTATAAAGCGATTGGCAGAAATATTTAGAATACAATTCCACATGCCTTCATCAGATACATGCCCCGAATTATTTTAACAACCAGAAACATTAGATTTTGGCGAACATTTGTTCATTGCACTGAGATGAAATTTATTGTGAAGCTTCTTTGCTTCTCTACTGAAAGAATTTAAGAAGGAGTAAATATAGTGGAATCAAGAAATATATGCTCATACTCTCTCCCTGCAAACATGGATGACCTGTGTATTTGCCTGGCATGGAATTCACAGCGTCCTGGACTATAGGCATGCGTGAGAACGAGTGCTTGCTTTTCTATATGCCCACAATTGCTTTCATGTGTAATTATGGCCTAAAGAATTTCCCCTGAAAATGTTATGTGAATTTTTATAGAAAAGATTTGAGATGGATAAGAATATGCTGCGTATAGTTATGAATTCAACTTCACATTCGGGATTATGAGATCTGTGTTTTAACTGCTGAATTACCACTAATTTTGAAGGCAATTGTTGCTAGGTTAAGTCCTTTGACATTTTGTGATGTAGTCTGAATCCCAAACACCATGCACCTGGGTGGTGTGAGACCCAGCAGTAAGCTGACACAACTCTGAAGCCTATGTAGATTTCGTGTGAGTAAAAAATCTACTGCTTGAGTTATGGATTCACAGATGTATTGACTATATTCCCTAACACCACCGTCTACACACAAGCACATACACCCCTCCATCCACACTATAAATAAAAAAATGCAAGTAGTATTATCTACTGTTTTGCAATGTCTAATGAAAGGATAATTTCAACACACACAACAGACTGCTGTCTAACAACAACAACAACACACATTTCTTAAACTTTTATGGGAAATATTTCCTCTCAATTGTTTTACCTCATGTTATTTTACTTGTTCTCATTTTAAAACAAATATGTAAAATTAATATTATTGTAGTTTTTCAAGTGAAAATATTGAGGCATGAACCAAGTAAGAGCCACAATAGATGTCTCTTAAAGTGGCTTACTGTGGATGTGAGACAAGAAACCAGGTTTCCACCCTCTTTATTCGATGCTCTTCCTGTTGGTTTAATGCATCCCCAGCAGACTGAGGGTTTTTAATTAAGAACTTCTGACAGGGCCACCTTATGCACCCTTAATGCCTCAAATGCACCTGATACACTTTGTGCCTTCTTCCAGGTATCTCTACAGCTACTTAAAACTTTAGTAAGTCCTTTATTTTAGGTATTTATTTTATCCCACAAATATATCATTCCTGGATTTTTTAAAATACAGCTAATGAGAGAAGAACTTCTTATTCACATATTGCAAATTAAAGTAGTAAATACAAATAATTGTTAGTCCTAATTTGTGTCATGGCTACCCAGCTAACTGAATTTGTAAGATTTATTTCCCCTCACCCCATTATTTCAACAGTAAATTAGCCTTTATTCTGTCAATTTAACGTTATTTTAGGGTAAAAGGATAATTAAATCGAGTTCATGTGCAGTTTAAAATTACCAATAACAGGGGTGCCTTGGTGGCTCTGTTGGTTAGGTGTCTGCCTCTTGGTTTCTGCTCTGGTCATGATCTCACAGTTTGTGAGTTCGAGCCCCACATCAGGCTCCACGCTGACAGTGCAGAGCCTGCTTTCCTCTCTCTTCCTCTCTCTCTGCCCCTCCCCTGCTCACTCTCTCTGTCTCTCTCTCAAGAATAAATAGATAAACTTAAAGAAACAATTAAAAAATTACCAATAACATATCTAAAGACATTCATAGCAGATTTTTACCTCCTTGTTTTTTTGTTAAATAACCGCTTCAACTCATCAGAGCCTACCTATTGAAAAAGATGCCCCTTAAAAATTGTATGCATTTCATTCAGGTTTAGGAACAACATTCAACAGAGCTTTAAACTGTGAAGATTCCCGTGAAGGAAATAGGTCAACTACAGTACCAAACAAAAGATGTTAGATTGATACGTTCCAACCTCAAAGGAATTTATTGGATATGTTTTCTTCTACTAAACTTCATAGCATGGGAGGGCCAAGGTTTTCTGAACTGATTTTTGAGTCATTTTATTCCGTGGCATAAACAATGAGGAGGAATTTATTGTGTTTAACTTAAAACACGAAAACAATAACCAAAAAGGTGTGTATGGGTGGGGGGAAGAGTTTTGGGGATTCCAAAAGGGAAGGATGCAAAATTTTTTAAAAAGTCAGTTGTCATAACAGGCTGCCTTATGATGGAAATAAATTAAAACCCTTATAGGTGGAGGAAACACTTACATAATCATTTGAGTGTACTTGATTTTGAATGATCTCATGATAAAGGTCCCGAGGAGCCCACAAACACACCACAAAGGAGTCACTTTACACCAGGACTCATGAGTAGCAACTGTTTCTTAAAAGAAAACAAATTTCTGTTCAGGGAATTTGAACCACTCCAAAGGACTTAATGACTTGCAGGGGTTTGTAGGTCAGTCACATCTGTTATGAAATGAAATGCTTCTTCCTGTTTCTAAATTGACTAACCCTTAACCCCATTAGCCCTCACGTCTTAAAACAAAGATTATTCCTGTTTCTTGAGCCTTCCAACAGTCAGGGCCTTTATGTTTATTCCAGCACATGGAACTCATCACAGTTTTATTCCTCTCTTTTGGTCAGCAAAAAGAAGGAAGGTGCAAAAGAAGAAAGCGAAAAAATAAAGTGTGCACTGGGTTTGAAGGTCTGATTGTTATGTCTTGTCCACATGGATACCTGCAGAAAATAAGAGTATCTAAAATAAAAGGGAAGAGTTCCCTCTATTTTGTTTTCCTTCAATCATTGGGTTTCCATTGTTATGCTGACTCTTCTCTGCAAGAAATGAAAGGGAGCCAGCCTAAATAAGGCAAGAGCAAGTTCCCCAGTGGTCTCAGAGGCTGTGTTTGAGTCCCTTTTTAAGCTTCTGCTGCTTTGGGCTTAGAATGCACCAGAAGAGAGAGGTAGATCTCCCCCCCAGAGTCTTATTTGCAAAAGTAACAAGTGGTTTGAAAAATTCTGAAGGAAAGGAGTAAAATGAAAACTAGGCAATAAAATGAGGACGGGCTGCAAAGCTAGTGCTTGGCGGGAAGTGAATGTTTGCAGGAATTCACATATTTTATAAAGTGATCAGAGTTTCCTTACGTTAAGGAAGAGAGAAAGACCTTTTTTATATTGCAAGGGCAGCCACCTTGTGCCGTGTTCCCTACAGCCTTCCCCCCACCCTCCCTGCACAAATAAGGAAATAATAGGTAGTGAGAAAGAACTGATCCTCGCCTGGGGGCTTTATGCTGTCCTGGACTTTACCTGTGAGTACACGAGGTTTTGCCAGTGCTGGGCGGCAGGGTAATTCCCACCTGGAAACCTCACCAGGCTGGCCTGAAGAAGAGCTGAGTTCCTCATGAAAGACTTCACATCGAGCTGCAGGAATTTGTCAGGATGGTTGTTATTTGGCAAAACAGAGAGATCCATGTCTCCCCTCGTCTACGGTGGAAAACAAAGGTAAGTGAGGCTGCTTCTGTCAGACTCGTCCATTATTAATGAGCCTGAGGATGCTCCGGTTGGCATCTGAAACCAGGTCTCTCAGCTACACGGGGGAGCTGTTCTCGAAATGATATGCTGACGCACATAGACAACGCAGCGCCCTGCCTTGCCTTTCACACACAGCACGCCAACACACGCACACACACACACACACACACACACACACATGCATGCACACACACACATTTAGGAGGCTTAAAAGGGACAGATGGGGTTGTACTCATTAAATTACACAAAATGCCAAAATTAGATATATAGTGCTTAATGTCTCTCCATACAGGGTCAGACATAACGGTTTAAGAGGAACTAGTCTTTGGATAAAGGCTGCCAGAATTTCAGTGTCACAGTCCATAACTGGAGCACATGAGATATCACCTGTAAGGAAGAGATTTCTTAATTTTTCTCTCTGAACATTGCTGAGCTAACACAGCTGATTTGGCCCCGCCGATGCAGTCTCCCATATGATATGCAGGATCTTGTTTCTCCTCCTGTTTTGACTCCCAGAGTCTCAAGCTCACATGAAACCTGACCACTGTCAGCTTTGGTCCGAACTGAGAAATGGCAAGAATTTTGCTGTTATAGTTTGCTACAGGAATTCAGCACCCTAATCTACTGCCTTGACCCATATGCTATCCAAGGTCCCGTTGACTCTGTTCCTGGCTGTATAAACTCCTTCGGTGTGCTTTGGTGTTCACACAGCACATTGGGAACCAAAGGGGAACATGGCTGCTGGGTTTGGATGATGTGCTGTCCTAAGTGAACCCATCTGCCGTTCAGGGAGCCAAGGTGGGAGTGAGGCTGAAGACCCTGTATTAAGCCAGGAAGTAATGATGACTTTAATGGACATAAGCTCTCACATTTCAAGTCACTCTGCCTCAGGCAACCCATGCTTCTCATTGGGAAAGTATGGATTTCCATCTAGAGTAAGAGGAATACTTTCCCACCGTGAGAAGGCAAAGGATAGATGCATCAGCAGTTTTAAAAAGACATAGGTTGTTTGTTATGTGTGCACCTCTGTAAACCCATCTGATTCAGCAGGAAGGTTTCTCTTCCAGGGGTAAATGGGGTCACATGTGGAATGTATCAGCACCAGATTTCAGAAGAGTGCCATATAGCTTATAAGAACCAGCAGCCAGGATGTTCTCAAATTGAGCAAGACACTAGAGAGTACTTACCTTCTTTATAGCAATAAACATGAGGGAGTTTAAAAATCCTGTCCTACTTATAGCTGTAAAACTGGTTTGAACCATCAACATTTTCTGTAAGAATGTTTTGGACCCAGACTCTTCCACTGTCTTGCAATATTCGAAATAAACTTGGGTAGTTTTTACAATATATTTACTGGAGAAAGTAAGAGCTACTTCATAATGACAGTTAATAACAAAACAGTTAAATCACAAGTGTTTCAAGAATCAAGTGTATTATGTGCATGTGCGTGTGCTTGATACATTCTGGATTTTCCTGGCTGCTGCCAGAATACATCTAATGAATAAATATTTCTCAGGCTGTTTGCTTTTCCTAAAAGATTCTTCAGGGAATAACACACGTCTTCAAGAAGAACCTTACTTCTCTTTGGCTCTTTATATTGGCAAGTAGAGACAGAGAATCTAGGTCCAAATATATTTGATTAGGCCTTTTCTTTGGCCAAAGTATGAGGTAGGTGAAATGAGCCTTCAGTTTTCCTTAGGCATCCTTCCCTTAGATCCCTCCGCCATGCTCTAGATGCCCAGAGGCTTGTATACTGTCTCCTCCTGTTTACAAGTTGAGTTTTAGACTCTCCCTCTTTTCCCATTCTTTGTCCACCCCCACCCCCAAACTATCGGTTCTTATTTCTCACTGTAGGTAACCGACATGACTAACGATCAGAAAATCGTTACTGGCCATCCCCTCCCCACCCCTGGCCCCCACTTCCACTCCACCCCACCCCAACTTGTGCCTGTGGTAATGCCAGTCCTTCTGCCTGGAAACATTTCTTCCCAACTGGCTGTTGACCACCTCCGAATCATCCTTCACGGGCTACTGCTGATAACTCGCCTTTCACAAAACATTTATGTATTTTGCCAAGTAGGTACGATTGTTCCCTCCTTTGAAATCTTGGAGTGATTTGTTTGAAGTCTCATCTTACTATCTTTGGTCTGATGATGTATTTCATGCTTTTCTTTTATGAGCCTTATACTAGATGATACGTTACCAAAGAGCAGCCCTTTCGGATGCTTCCTTCCCCATGAGTCATGTCCTGAAGACCCTCATGAAGTCCTTTGCTCCATAAATAACGATGGATCTTGTCTCTTCAAAAGCACTAGAAAGGGCTCTCCTCTGGTTGGAAATAGATAATCCAATTACATTTGATTTAAAAAATGGCTTAGTGCTGTTTTCCAAGCTCATTAAAAAAAAGGATTCCGTTGCCAAAAATGTTTATGATACTCTATATTCTCTTCTGGTAGTTTACGATGCACAGACTCACACTGAAGGCTCTGAGAAGTCCTGCTTTGATAAGTCTAGCATTTTCCAAATTTATTTGATCACATAATACCCATTTTATTGTTTTCCTTTTAACTCTTCAAAAAGTTTACCCAAAAGTAACTGGACGAATTTTGGCTCAGGGTTTTTATTTCTTTATCGTCATTAGGAACTTCCATCTAGAGTGACAATGGTTATAAATAAATATAAAGAGTTTTACTGGAGGGAAATCTGGTGGAAATGTGCACATCTGGGGCGTCTCAACACTTAGCATGCAGGTAATCTTTTGGTCTTTTTCTTTGTAACCAATTTTTATAAAAGTATCATTTCCTCTTGGATTTGGACCCAGAATTACGGTTGTTTTTTTTTTTTGAACCGTGAGAATTGTAAAAATAGGATTAAGTATGGCTCACAAGACAAAACTGTCTATATGTGAATGAATCTTATTTTCTTCTCCTTATTCTCTCTCCTGTTTTCCCTTCTTTTCTCCCTCCCTTTCTCCTTCCCTCCCTCTCTAGGTTGTACCAATAACCCACTGAAATATTTGAAAGTATTTCCAGCTGAAAAGCCTGTACAATGTCCAGATGAGCAGTTGTGGTTCATCAAATTATTGGAGAGTTTGGAAATCACTTGAATAGTTTTGATTACAAAGAAAGCCTGTGACTGGCTTATAAACCCTTTTGTGTCTATTATAAAACAGTCTCAAAATTGGTAAACAGAGGCAATCAGGGTTACTGAATGCACAGAATTTGGAGTCAGAGTGGCATCAAACTAAGTTGTGTTCCTGGGTAGGATACTGAATCTCTCTAAGCCTGATTCCTCAGCTATAATGTGAAGATAACACAAGTACCTTACAAGGTTGCTGTGAGATTTTATAGGTAAAGTAGTTAACAGAATGCTTGGTGCATATGAAGTGCTTAAAAAGGGTTCATTGTTATTTTGAGTGGCTAAGAACATAGATTTTTATTTCAGTTGTCTCTGATACAAACTGAAAAAAAAAAAAAAAGGAAAGGAAAGAAAGTTAAAGTCACACAGCCATCTTTAGTTAAAAGACAAACTACATTTCCCAGAATCTCTTTATTTGTGTGGTTCTGGGTTAGAACTAGCCAAAAGAGGAACTTCAGTGAGATATAGACAGGAAAGTGGAAACAGCACCCATTAATCTGAAAGGCTTTTTGCAAACAGGTGCTTGGCGGGTTCCAAGCCGTTGCTCTCTTGAGCTCCACGTCCATTTCTTCTCTCCAAATGTTAGTCCTGTTGACCAACAGCAAACTCAGATCTACTACCAGGTGTTTGTGTACCTACAAAGGAGGTAGCTTCACAGAGGCGACAGCATCCCAAAGACCTCTTAACAAATTACCCTGCCCTAGTCATACTTACCTGGCAGCTCAGACTAGTTGGTGACCCCTCTGATTCTTCAACTCTTCTTCACTTCGCCAGGGCTTCTGCAGTTGTGTGAATTCAAATCTGGCGAATGATAAACCTAGGTTTTAAATTCACAGTTCAAGGTCTAAGTTGGGAACCAGAAAGCTTCCATGACTATCTTCACATAAAACCTTTTTACCTGTACTGCTGATGCTCCACCATCGAAACTCCTATTCAGAGTCAAGTCCTAGAAGATCCAAGGGGACCACCCTGGGGTATAACATGTGAGGTTTTACACATGCCAAAGGAATTGCAAGATTTCACTAATTCATGCTAACTGAAACCCAAGGTAGATGTATAGGGACAATTCTTAATGGCTTTATATTAGGGCGGAAGGAATATAATGTTTTATTAGCCTACATGTTTTTGATATGAGTTCACTAAGTGGAGATTCTGGATTCAAAGTGTTACTTCATGTGATTGGGAGTGACTCCAACAAAGGGCCTGAAAATTGGACCCACTGGTGGTCCACAATGAATAAAATTGAGATGCCAAAACTTCCTTGTTATAATGTAGTAGTATGCAGGAAAGTATACAGACATGTAGGGAGATGGTTTTAATATGATAGATGCTCATCTACCTGCTGAATTCATCCCCTGAAAGGCTCCAGAGGGCATTCCCTTGACCAAGGCTTTGAACTCCCTTCACATCAGCGAAGGCTGTACTGGAATCCTTAAAGAACTTGGTAAAGCCTATTTTCTGAAGCCCTTAAATAACATTGGGAAGTGCTGCCACAGAACTGGACCTCTTAAATTTAATGATGATACAATTCCATAAGGGCAGGAACCAAAGGGCTGCATTTCACTGTCAGAGACCAGATGGGAATGGTTACCATGAAGGGTAGCAGAATCAAAGGGGTAAAGGGAATGGTTTGACCAGCAAAGATCTTGGCTAATTGATCATGGAGTCCCTAGGACTGAAATAGATGGGCATTCTACTAAAGTCTTATTTGATTTGTGTGAGCATTAAATCTCTAGACTTTGTGGGAAGAGGTCTGATTTGGATAACCACATCAGGAAATTGCACTCCCCTAATCAATTTCCACATAAGAATCGGTTCATTGAGAATGCCTTCAGTGAAGAGGAGACTGGATCATTTTAAAAAAGGAAGGATCCTGCTATACTGTCCAATATTATACTGTAAGTTACCTTCAGGTTTTCTCTGATGGGCACAATGTACTGGAGAAGGGAAATTATCATACTTTTTGAAAATTATTGTCAATTGATACTATTCCTGGTGACCCTAAGTTCCTATTATAGCCCCACAGAGCAAGAGCTTATGGAAATCAGATAATTTAATCAAGTTCTGGCTTAAGTCTCTCTCATAAAAATCCCAAAGCCTCTACAACCACACCACAGTTATTTTCCTAATTCTGGGAAGCATATTTAGAAAAGCAATACTCAGAAACTGGCAGAAGCCCTGCTTACCTTGTTGGTTCCATGATACGTTGAATGAGGGTTTTTATGATAATAATGGCAATGGGAGCCCCTAGAATTGCCTCTACGTACCGAAATTGGAAATAAAACCAATATTGCATGCTTGGAGGGATTTCACCATTACTTCTATCATTAAGGATTTGAAGGATGCAAAAATGGTAAGCCCCTGGCCCCCAATACTGGTGCCAGAATTGAATAATAAGAAAAAAAAAGACACTGTATTATTTTGTTAGGCCACGTGCTTGAGGGTAATGGGGAACATGGTAATACCAGAGATTTACATGAGCATGAGCCCACTGCTATGTTTGATTTGCCGTACTATGAGTTCTCTGCACAACAACAATATTGTATGGAATGCCACAATAGTGAATGAAACATTTGGTAGGTTCATAGAAGAAATTTTGGCAGAAACTTTGGAGGCTGGGAAGGGCAAATGCACATTCAGGGCAAGTAGCTCTTTCTGTGAGAACAAGTCGCTGCCTGTGTTGTGACACAAGTGAACTGATGTAAGCATACTGCACTCAAGGTGGTGGGCAGGTCTTCCCAAAGAATTCTACCATCATGGGAAAAAATATCTTCTCTGCTATTGGTAGGTTGAGCTCTCTGCAGTGACTGGCCTTGGTGAGTGGATGTTCATGTTGCTGAACCCAAGCACAATCTCCATTTCTGCCACCAATGTCTCTTGTTCCTGAGCCTATTGGCAACGAAAAGGGTGGCTGAGGAAAGACACTGGCCAACATACACAGACCTTGTCATCTCATCCACTTGATGACTGAGACCTCTCTGGTGAGGGTGCTCTTTGGTGAGGGGTCAAATAGAATATATGGATAGAAGTTCTTCAGGAAGGTCTGCCCATATACCTTTTCCTTAGAACTCCCTCGTCACCAGTTTCAAAATCACACTCCTTCCAATCCTTGCCAATCCAGCCAAACCATCTTGATTGCAGGATTACATTAGATCGCTTCTATCACAAAACAAGGAGTCATTTGTTCTCATAGAAATAGACACTTACCCTGAACATGGACTTGCCTTCTCAGGCTGCCAAGTTTTTGCCACAATACCACCCATTCATTTACCAAATGCCTCATTCTCTGCTATGGTATTCCATACAATATTTGTTTCCGTTCAGGGAACCTGTGTTACAACAAATAAAATGTGGCACAGGCCTCATGCTCATGCAAATCTCTGGTATTACCATCACCCTGAAACAGATGGCCTGATAGAATGATGCAGTCTCTGTCTCTCTCTCAGTATTCAGTTCTAGCACCAACTGGGTCAAAACATTCTGAAGGTCTTCTAAGATACTGCATATGTTCTGATTCATCATTTTAATTTTTTAAAAATGCTTATTTATTTTTGAGGTGGAGAGAGACAGAGTGCAAGTGGGGGAGGGGCAGTGAGGGAGGGAGACACAGAACCTGAAGCAGGCTCCAGGCTTTGAGCTGTCAGCACAGACCCGACGTGGGGCTTGAACCCACGAACCGTGAGATCATGACCTGAGCTGAAGTCGGACGCTTAACCAACTAATTGAGTCACCCAGGTGCCCCACAGGGTGCTATTTCTACTTAGATTCACAGACTTAGGAATCAAGGGATGAGATTGAGAACGTCTCATCTTAAAATGTAATTTTTTACCTCTCCGATGCCCGTACTCTCATGACTTAAGATGTGTGGATATTAGTTAATAATTTTATATCTCAGCAATTAAACGAAAGAATATACATAAGTAAGGGGACATCTAGAATCAAAATGCCCTCCATATTAAAATGAAGGTAAAAAATCACTGATGAGGGATGTGTCATGAACCGTGCAGATGGTGAGGTTTTACTCTACTTCCAATCTGTTGTATCAGCCTGCCCACTTTGAGGGCAGAACACAGAAGACAAAGAGAAGACTCTTTGTCTCTGGGTTGGAGACAAAGGACTTTGTTACTCACAGCAATAGCAGTAGCACAGAGTCAGCATTTTCTTGTGCCAGTTTCCTGAGCCCCAACTCCCCCAGGGTGACACAAAGACAGCAGGGTGATATCTGCACATGCAGTGACTTGTATCACAGGAGAGGGACCCCCGTTTTAGGGCCGGAAACCTTTATAAGGAGAGGTAGGCACGTCTGCCCTTTGCTCCATCATCTTTATCCAAGGCTGTGCAACTGTCTTCGACGGCCGTACAAACATCCCTTACCAGATACTCCCGAACAAAAGCAGACAGTGCCAAGATGTGTAGAGACGTGAGAGACCTGTGAAGAAGTGCCTCCCAACAGGAAGCTTCACATATTTTATTGAAAAAAAAAAAATCTAAGAAATCATGTGAATCATGTACAACATTTTCTCACAAGAAAACATTTAAGCTGTTTTTTTTAACGTTTCACAGAATTGTAAAACTTTTAGTTTTCGAAAGGAAAAAACACAATGAAACTACCACAGTATCATAAGCATTTTGTTTCTTCTTGTTTCTAGGGAAAAGGCTGGAAAATAATTGGTAAGTTTTCTCATGATGATTCGTGAGGCTAAGTACTATGCTCTTTTATAAATCTACTAAAAAAATACAAGGAAACGGGTGGATTGCTGCTTTCTTTGTTCAAAATATTTTAAAAAGCTAAAATCTAATGACAACATGTTAAAATAATACATATTTTTGTAGGATGTTACCATTTCTATAATGGTTTCTCTACACTATATCAACAGTGCAATGGTGATTCAGTGTAAATCATTACAGTGTTTCATTGTTACACTACTTGTGTTCAAGTACATGTTCATGAACATGATCAAAGTCTCTATTTTGACTTTTCCTTTCCATTATTAAAATAAGGTTATAATTACAGTAGAATTTTTCCTATGGATATCTCTAAATCCGAACCAAATTCATAATACATTCTCTAAAAACCTGTTCAACACTCTGAGGTTTGTTATGTTTCCACATCTCCTGTAGGTGACAGAAAATGGGCTAATTCTGCATCAGGAAACCAAGAAAACAAAAATGACTTCTCTCCTTATATAACTAAACTATTACACTAAGTTAGTATACATTCTGGATAACTCAATGGTATCGGCAGGGAGAGAATAGCACCTTAGAGACAGCCCTAACTTAAAAAAAAATTTTTTTTTTAGAGCCTAATGATCTTTTTTTTTTTTCTTTTTCCCTTTTTATTTTCATTCTGGAAACTGGATCCAACTTATTCATATAAAATTATTTATGAAGCCATATAGTATAAATCAAAATGTTTGTATGACCAAAACAAACACCATATTGGATGTTTGGCGGGCACCAAAATAAATTAATCTGATTAAATTATACATAATCTGATAATATTTGGTCTGAGAAACATGCTAGTGTGTGTGTTTATAAATAATGTAATTGCAAAGAGCTGTGAGCCAGCCAGCCTGCTAGAGGTCAACTCTTCTGCTGCAGTTTTTGGGCATAGAAGTCCCTGCACGTCTCACAGCAGCGCTGATACCAGCGCATGTCCTGACATAGGTTCTTCTCACGTATCACTCGGCAGTACACAGGCCACTGGTCTCCCAGGCACTTGAAAGTCAGCGCAGCTGTGAAGAAGAAAAACAGGGAACTCAATACATGTCGATATCCTCAGTGCCAGGGGCAAAACAAGTAGCAATCACTTAAGGGGAAGGATTTTGCACAAGCACTTTGACGCGCTCATATTGCCTTCTAGAACTTAACAGTAAGATTAGGAAACACACACACACACACACACACACACACCCTATAATAAAGGAGTAAAGTGGATGAATAATGGTCTTACTTATGAGCCCTTTTAGACTCATTCAAGCTAGATTTCTCAAATTCAGTGAGTTGTGGTACAAATGGCGTTTAAGGCTCAATTTTATGGCTTTCATTTAAGCTTCTTTTTGGATTTTCAGTTGAGAAGATTAAAAAGAAAAACGAAAAGGCTCACTATATCCACCTTTATGGGAATATAAATTAACAAGTATTGTTATGGATGAAATATCAAAACAAACGCGCTCACTTATTTCACATTCCTCCTTCCTCAGATGTCAGGCATATCTAGGTGGGATATCTGGGGATCTTGATTTTACACATCTTTAGAATCAAAGCTGAGGGGTGCCTGGGTGGCTCAGTCGGTTAAGCGTCCGACTTCAGCTCAGGTCACGATCTCGCGGTCCGTGAGTTTGAGCCCCGCGTCGGGCTCTGGGCTGACGGCTCAGAGCCTGGGGCCTGCTTCCGATTCTGTGTCTCCCTCTCTCTCTGCCCCTCCCCCGTTCATGCTCTGTCTCTCTAGGTCTCAAAAATAAATAAACGTTAAAAAAATTTTTTTTTTTAAATTTTTTTTTTTTCAACGTTTATTTATTTTTGGGACAGAGAGAGACAGAGCATGAACGGGGGAGGGGCAGAGAGAGAGGGAGACACAGAATCGGAAACAGGCTCCAGGCTCCCAGCCATCAGCCCAGAGCCTGACGCGGGGCTCGAACTCCCGACCGCGAGATCGTGACCTGGCTGAAGTCGGACGCTCAACCGACTGCGCCACCCAGGCGCCCCAAAAAAATTTTAATAAAAAAATAAAATCAAAGCTGATCATCAAAAGTGACTGAAATTTACAGTGATAAGGTATGTGAAATCTTTCTTTTGCCACTATTCTAATAAGATTCATTATTTTCCTTTTCAAAACCTTAGGTTTTCCACTGTGCTTGTGTGTTCAGGGATATACCTTCAAGAAATAATAAATGGAGAAAATGCAATTTTAATTAAACTTTTCTTTCAATCCATTATTTTCTGCCCCGTGATACTTCAAGAAGGACTCCAACTAATTGCTAGGGAAGGGATTATGTTGTTTTTGAATGCATGGATTTAAGGCATCTGCTCTAGGATTGCTTAACTTTTTGTCTTAACTACTCTTAATTCCCTTTGAACTGACTATTTCCTAGAAATGTTAATTATTTGGCTAGAAAATGGGAATATTTTTATTTCCACGAAGAACCAAACTTTTCCATTTGGTTGAATCTTACTGCTTAAAAAATATCTATGACAATTTAGCTCCTTTGATTTTGGCAACATCGTTCTGTTTAATTGTCACCCTGTAAATTGTACACGCAGATTAAAAGTAAAGGTGGTAAGCATAAATTACCCCAATGACAGACAGGTAGTACTGTTGTTAAAAGCCACTAGTTGCTACAGAAATAAAGGCTAGTTCATTTATGAATTTTTTTTTAGGCAAGCATAGGCTATATTTACTGAAAATACATAATCTGTTTCTTGATGATAGATTAGATTGAATAACGGGAACTGAGAATATACATGAAAACATTTCATAACATAAAAATATGCCAATCAACATTTTTTTCATTTTTCTCATTTATTTAGTATTTTTATATATAAACATGTATATACATCATTTTTCCTGTGGCTCATTCGTTTTTTTAAATATAATTTATTGTCAAGTTGGCTAACATACAGTGTATACAGTGTGCTCTTGGATTGGGGGTAGGTTCCGTGATTCATCACTTACATACAATGCCCAGGGCTCATCCCATCAAGTGCTCTCCTCAGTGCTCATCACCCATCTTCCTCTTTCCCCAGACCCCCACCCCCCAATCAACCCTCAGTTTGTTCTCTGTATTTAAGAGTCTCTTATGGTTTGCCTCCCTCCCTCTCTGTTTGTAACTATTTTTACCCCTTCCCTCCCCACATGGTCTTCTGTTAAGTTTCTCAAGTTTCACATATGAGTGAAAACATACGATATCTGTCTTTCTCTGACTGACTTATTTCACTTAACATAATACCCTCCAGTTCCATCCACATTGCTGCAAATGGCAGGATTTCATTCTTTCTCATTGCCAAGTACTATTCCATTGTATATATAAAGCACATCTTTATCCATTCATCAGTTGATAGACATTTAGGCTCTTTCCATAATTTGGCTATTGTTGAAAGCACTGCTATAAACAGTGGGGTACATGTGCCCCTATGCATCAGAACTCCCGTATCCTTTGGATAAATTCCTAGTAGTGCTATTGCCAGGTGATAGGGGAGTTCTATTTTTAATTTTTTGAGAAACCTCCACACTGTTTGCCACAGCAACTGCACCAGTTTGCATTCCTATCAACAGTGCAAGAGGGTTCCCATTTCTCCACATCCTCGCCAGCATCTGTTGTTTCCTGAGCTGTTAATTTTAGCCACTCGGACTGGTGTAAGGTGGTATCTCATTGTGGTTTTGATTTGTATTTCCCTGATGAGGAATGACGTTGGGCATCGTTTTGTGTGTCTGTTGGCCATCTGGGTGTCTTCTTTGGAAAAGTGTCTATTCATGTCTTCTGCCCATTTTTTTGGTGGATTATTTGTTTTTCAGGTGTAGAGTTTGGTAAGATCTTTATAGATTTTGGATACTAACCCTTTATTTGACATGTCATTTGCAAATATCTTTTCCCATTCTGTCAATTGCCTTTTAGTTTTGTTGATTGCTTCCTTTGCAGTGCATAAGTTTTTTTTTTTTATCTTGATGAGGTTCCAATAGTTCATTTTTGCTTTTAATTCCCTTGCCTTTGCAGACATGTCAAGTAAGAAATCGCTGCAGCTGAGGTCAAAGAGGTTGTTGCCTGTTTTCTCCTGTAGGGTCTTGATGGTTTCCTGTCTCACATTTAGTTAGGTCTTTCATCTATTTTGAGTTTATTTTTGTGTATGGTGCAAGAAAGTGGTCTAGTTTCATTCTCCTGCAGGTTGCTGTTATGTTCTCCCAGCACCATTGCTAAAGAGACTGTCCTTTTCCACTGGGTACCCTTTCCTGCTTTGTCAAGGATTAGTTGGCCATACATTCGTGGATCCAATTCTGGGTTCTCTATTCTGTTCCATTGGTCTATGTTTATGCCAATACCATGCTGTCTTGATGATTACAGCTTTGTAGTAGAGGCTAAAGTCTGGAATTGTGATGCCTCCCGCTTTGGTCTTCTTCTTCAAAATTACTTTGGCTATTCGGGGCCTTTTGTGGTTCCACAGAAATTTTAGGATTGTTTGTTCTAGCTTTGAGAGGAATGATGGTGCAATTTTGATTGGGATTGCATTGAATGTGTAGATTGCTTTGGGCAGTATTGACATTTTAACAATATTTGTTCTTGCAATCCATGAGCATGGAATGTTTTTCCATTTCTTTGTGGCTTCTTCAATTTCCTTCATAAGTCTTCTATAGTTTTCAGCATACAGATCTTTTACATCTTTGGTTAGGTTTATTCCTAGGTATTTTACAGTTCTTGGTGCAATTGTAAATGGGATCAATTTCTTGATTTCTCTTTCTGTTGCTTCATTATTGGTATATAGACATGCAACCGATTTCTGTACATTGATTTTGTATCCTATGACTTTGCTGAATTCATGTATCTGTTCTAGCAGCTTTTTGGTGGAGTCTTTTGGGTTTTCCATAAATCCATGTTAATAGCATTTATTCGTATCTAATATTATGTCCTTAAGGATTCAAAAGCTATTCCCTCTTGTTTGGTGGATTAGATCCAGGTATCCATTCCTATTGAAAGCCATTTTTTACTCTGTCTCTCTCGAAAGGATAATTTGCACCCAGGGTCAAAAGGAAGGCTATTGACAACAGAGACATCTAAGGTATATACCACAATCTCACCTTTCCAGAGCCATTACCTTAGTTGATAGTTCTACCACAAAACTGGTCAGAACCAAAATATGATTACATCCTCCAACCCTTTCTATGATGACCTTGAGAGGTGTGGCATTTGTATTTCCAGGGCCTGGCTCTGAGTAGACAGTTTCAGGAGTCTTGTTTAGTCTTTAGGATTTTTTTTATCCTCCTGACCATTGGGACTAAACTATAGTCAAGCATAGTTTTAGTTTAGTTAGAACCAAACTAATTCATATAGATTTATTTATGACAAAGTTTTATGATAATACACAAAACAGCCATAAGCATTTCCATGCTTCTCAAAACCATCCCCTTTTTGGTCTGCTTACCCAGCCGGGGTGACGTTATGGTATTTACATTAATCTTCTCATTGCAAGGCTGAAGGTGGCATGGCCTGTATGCTGCAGGTTTCTCTGAAGAAAAACATTCATTTCCATGTCTTCCTGTGATCTTATGCATGCACTGAATAACACGGGACTGCATTCCTTTGCCACAGGTAATTGAGCACTAGGAGAGATAGAATATTGTACAAATAAAAATATGATAATCTGCATTAAAAAAATTAAAAAATAAGGGGGGGGGCGCCTGGGTGGCTCAGGCGGTTGAGCGTCCGACTTTGGCTCAGGTCATGATCTCGCGGTCCGTGAGTTCGAGCCCCGCGTCGGGCTCTGTGCTGACAGCTCAGAGCCTGGAGCCTGTCTCCCTCTCTCTGACCCTCCCCCGTTCATGCTCTGTCTCTCTCTCTCTGTCAAAAATAAATAAACATTAAAAAAATTTAAAACAAATATGATAATCTGGATTTTCTAATAAAATACCCTTTTCATGGATTCCTTATATTTCAGCTGAATGGAGTCTGTCTTCATTTGTAGGATATTTTTCAAAGAAGAACATATTTGATATACAATGGTCTTTGATGAGAGAAGTCTTTCAGGTCCAAATATATCACTAGATTTAATTTGTAACACAAATAAGCTGATGTTTATTTGACTGTGAAAATACAATTGTTTTATGGTATCAGAGTTACATGTGAAAGAGCAAACATGACTTTGTTTCTGAAAACAATGGTTTATTAACTAAGCATGCTATTTTCTACAGAGTAAAGATTTAGCCATAGTTAGCAAAATATGTAAAGAATTCTATCAACTCCAAAGGACATCAACACACCAAAGTCATACATCAGTGTTCAGGATTATAAAAAAATGCAATGAAGTAACTACAGACACATGATAACTCAAAATACATAATTTTAGCGGATAATGGCTGAATAGTGCCTCTCAAAATTTTGAAAACAAGAGGAAAACATGTTAGTTGCATTCCTTATGCAAGCTAAATTTGTAACTGTCTGGGAATAACCTGAAAATGAAAATTGTATCCAGGAAATAATGGAAATTCTATAATTCGTTTAACTAAAAGACCATCATTTCTGCCTTTGAAACTAACAGAATAAGCTTTCTCACAAAATTAAATAGTCTAATAGCCTAAGGATCTAATTTTAATTAGCACACTTAGGCAATAAAAAATATCAGACTGTTACTATTAATTATTTTCTTTATAAAATACATTTGGGTAAAAATTTCATTGCATATATGTGAAATATGAACAGATACTTGAAACAAGTGAAATCCCAGGGTCTTCTAAATTAGTTCTTACTTTATTATAGAAGATACTACTAAACAACTGGATATTTCCCCAAATCATGTCACTGCGATTAAAGACAGACAGACATTAAAAGAAAAAGCCAAATATTCTGGCCTTGACATGAGGAAAATGGGCTCCAATACTGTCTCTTACAACTAATTTACCTGGAACTTATTTTTCCTTTTTATTAAGCAAGGCATTGCAGTAGATCATAACTACACTTTTGGGTCTAAATTACTATGAAAGCAAAAATTCCAAATAACACTGTTACTGTTTACTTATTTGTTTTGAGAGACAGAGACAGAAAGTGCATGCATGCAAGCAGGGGAGGGGCAGAGAAAGAGGAAGAGAGGAGAGAGAGAATCCTAAGCAGGCTCTGCTCTGTCAGCGTAGAGCCCAATGCAGGGCTCAAACCCAGGAACCTGGAGATCATGACCTGAGCAGAAATCAAGAGTTGGATGCTCAGGGGTACCTGGGTAGCTCAGTCAGTTGAGTCTACTTTCAGTTCAGATCATGATCTCACAGTTCCTGGGTTCGAGTCCCCACATTGGTCTCTCTGCTCTGTGCGCAGAGCCTGCTTCAGATCCTCTGCCCCTCGCTCTCTGCCCCTTCCTCATGCACGTGTGTGCACATGCTCTCTCTCACTCTCATAAATAAATAAATAAGTAAATAAATAAGTATTAAAAAAAAGGAGTTGGATGCTTAAGCAACTGAGCCACTCAGGCACCCCAAATGACTTATTATTAAGTTACTATAGTCTGGCAATTTTTTTACACTTTATTTACTTTGAGAGAGAGAGAGAGACAGGACACAAGTGGGGTAGGGGGATAGAGAGAGAGAGAAAGAGAGAGAGAGTCCGAAGCAGCCTCCAGGCTCTGAGCTTTCAGCACAGAGCCTGACACGGGGCTCAGACTCACAAACCACGAGATCATGACCTGAGCCAAGTCAGACACTTAACCGACTGAGACACCCAGGCGCCCCTGTAGTCTGGCAATTTTTAAGTGGTGAAGCTTCATCACAGCACAGGGTCTATAATTTCATCATCTAATTAATTATTCAGTGTACCAGCCAACAATGGTATGACAGAAGTTCTGCCAAGATTAGAGTTTGCTTAAATGTTTCAGAATAGTCAAGCATTTATTGATTTTTCAAATATTTGTTGACCACCCATTTTGTTCACGATCTGCAGAAAATAAAAACAGCAAAAATTGTTAATATGATGGAGCTGATACTTTTATCAATAAACCTTATTAACAAAACACTAAAACATATCAAATAAATGGAGTTAGAAACAGATTACAAAACTGTGGAAATTGGGCAATTTCATCCACTTTTAGCCAATTGTTTAATATTTTATTTATTTATGTATTTATTTATTTCATTTTTTTTTCAATGGCTTAGTATTTTAAATAATCAGCCACCCTACAGAACCAAAGTTTTCTGCTTTAGGATCAAAGGAAACTGATACTACTAATTCCGGAAGCTTTTACTTCATACAACACTAATGATAATTAGCACTTACTTACTGTTTCTTATATGTCAGGTATTGTGTTAGGTCATGATTATTCAGTATTTCACATGAAGTCCTATATTTGTCCCTGTTACTCTGATGAGAAAATAGAGGCTCAAATAAGTGAAACTAATTGCTCAAGTCTTTACAGTTCAGAACTGGAGTGGAAATGGAGTCTGAACTCACATATGCTAAATTCAGAGACTAGATGCTTAACCAATTACTGGATCCTGGAACATTGCTAGCGCTTCTGTTTCTATGAATAGTCAGAAATCTTTTCTTTTCCTCTATCCTGCCAAATGAACCTCTCATCCTCGTATCTTACTATGAACTTGATTAAACATTAATGAATAAGAAGGGCTTTTTGGTTTGTTTTGCTATAACGCAGGTTATAAGATAGAAGATAAACTTGTTTTTCAAGAACAATTCACAAGCATGATTTGTCTTGAGATACGGTGACCATATAACTTATCACCCAAATCAGGGCACTTGTGAAAGAAGTTGCTGATGATAATTATTCCTACAGTACAGGCATACCCTGGGACAGCCCCGCGTAATCTGGGACATACAGTCACCCTATGTACAGACATCTTACTGATCTGTGTGTTAGACGGTAAACACAAATGAATGGACACATGAAGCAGCTATTATATTTCATGCATTATCTAATATGCTTTTACACAGCATATTAAACTTTGGTTACACTTTGTCATAACCCCCATAACTTCACAAATGAAAAGAGTGAGGCTCATTGAGATTATTTCATTCATTCATTCAATTAATATTTATGGGAAGTCCACAATGTGCCAAACACTGTTTTGGATACTGGGATGTGACAGTACACAAAAGAGACAAAAACACATGCCCTCAGGGAGTTTACATTTTAATAGGAGGGAGCAAGAAAATAAAGATTTAAATTACATTGCATATTAGATAGTGACAGGTGCTATGGAAAAAACTAAAGCCGGGAAGGAAGGATGGGAAAGTTTGGGGTGGGGGGCTTTGTAATTCAAATAGGAGGATCAGATAAGGACTCACAGAGAGGGTGCCAAGAACAGCAAATGCAAGTCTTTTGATTCCAAATATGATGTTCTTTCCACTGTGTTTCTACAGATCTTGAATTAATTACTTTCAATGGCTTTCTCTTTCTCTCCTTCCTCCCTTTTTCCTTTCTTTCCCTCCTTCCTACCTTCCCTCCTTCTGTCTTTTTAGCTACTACATTTTGAGTCTTGCTCTTCATACAAACACCAAGTAAATTTAAAATGTACTTGAAACAAGGCAGCACTATAGACTTCCCCCTACAGGCCAAAATGCTGAACTGTCAACATTAACCTGCCAGCAACTGGTAAAGAAACACAAGGGGTACCTGATAACTTGCCATTGATATTTCTTTTACAGGGAAAATTCCCTGGAGTATTTTAAATAGAAAGACTTGTATTGTCTGACAAGAATTCAAACAGTCAGTCTTGCCCTGATGGACCTTTGGAACAAAGCACCTCGTGAATCAATTCCATGAACTAGAAGCTTTTAATTCTGAGCCCCAAAGTCTCTGGAAGTGAAATTTGTTTAACTGACTTCCTGATAGTCATCATTTCAATCTACCTGAGAAAATAATGACCTTCCCTGCACTTGGGAACACACGAGTCATATCACCATAGATTTCTCTTATAATCGAATAAATCCTTTCTGGCCCTGGAACATTAGTGACAACTTTTAAGACTATTAAATTATGTGTACACTGTATGTCAAACACTAAGCTTGATTAGGGAAACTTTCTCGATAATTCACAGTTTGGGTTATTAAAATATGTACAGAAATCATTTAGTAAATGAGAACCATAGACACAAATGTTGGCAAATCATTAAGAAGGCTTTATCCTGTTTTAAAATGAGGTCCACATTGATAGAATCTTATAACCATTTCTATTACCTAAAATTTTCTTTCTGCCATTCTTATGCGAGGCAATAAGAGATAAGAGACTTTATTCTACCTAAGAAAATTTCATTTAAACTAACTGAAAGAGAAATATCTGGAGAAGTAAGTGACATCCAAGTTGGGGAAAGTGTATAGTAGATGTTTACTTAGTTCATACATTTTTCTGACAATGGCCAAGGATGATCTGATGATAGATACAGATATGTCTTGGAAAGTTGTATCTACTAACTTAGTAAATACAACTAAGATGATAAGTTAGATGATAGCCCTGTCATGGACAGGATTTGCCAGTACTGGTAAAGGCAGGTTAAGATACCACAATGATTTTGCCAAGTTACGGATTGGCCTAAATGTAAACAAACGAAGGGAAATAGAAAAAAATGTAGGAAAAACAAACACACTAAAAAATCCTTAACAAACTCTTAACTATGTGGCATTATCATAGAGAGGGATGAAATGAACTCTGAATGGCTGAGAAATTCATCTCATGGGTAAGCCACAGTGTGGAATCCTTCCTTCCATCACAAAAAGATGGATGAGTGGTGAGGCACTGCCCAAAATGTGAACTGCAGGAAGAAAGTGACCATGGAAATTTCACTCCTGAAATGATATTATTTATGGCATTAATAGACAGCGTTGCTCAGGTCTTGGTTTAATATTTTGAAAAATATGTAAACACCTTAGAGAAGGTGTTCAAGGAAAGGCTGTTTACCTTGAGACATTTTATCAGTGCCTGATGGGATTATTTGTTTTCAAATCTAATCTGATGGATTGAAGAGAATTAGCTTTTAATGAGCACAATGGTATAAACAAGTTTTTCATGCACCAAATACTACATAGGAGGTATGAGTGTACTCTGTTCCTAAGTTTTCACTATTTTATATAGAAATATCCTTTCATGATGTATTTCAATATGTTTATCAAGAATCTGCATCTTTTAAAAATCACCGACATGTACTGTTCCCCGGAGTTTCTATGAATACCATTATGCGGAATGACATAAATTTAATAAATAGTAGTGAATGATAGATAGCAAATGTGCTCTGTAATACACTGACATGAGTAAAACATATTTAATTCAAAGAAAAAGAGCTGCGCAGGCACCAATAAATAGCCATATAAAAATTTATAAAGTGTCAAAATGAGAGAGGAGAATGATTTTAAGAGGTCCTCAAGGTTCATAGGTTCTTGTCCATCATACTACTTGAATCTACTTTTGCAAAGTATAGGATTATCTTTCTGTCAATTGAATATTCATGAATCATGTAAGAATTTCCATCCATAATGTCTCATGGTAAAATCTACCAAGAGTCATGTCTCTGTTAAATTCAGCAAAGAACATTGTTTTCTTCCGGTCCAAGAAGTAACCTACTATGTAGTTTTAGAAAACTTATTTTCACTTAAGAACTCTTTATAAATGGAATGTCCACCAACAGCTCTTAACCACTCTCCTATGTAAAGAGGAGACCCTCATTCTTGGCATTGATCTCTGACTCCATAGTGCTTCTGTGCTCCAGAGGTTCTGAGATCAAGTAGATCTATTCTGCGTACACAATTCTGAACATGGAGCTAAAACGACTTCCACATCTATTCTTGGGTATTGGGATTCTGTAGTAAAGTGCCAAACTTTAAAGTTATCGGTTAAACGATAGTTTCTTACCTCTCCTTTCAGAACTTCAGAAGAGTCACAAAGACACTGTTTTTGGTGCTAGTTATTTGTTACCCTGGATATTTCGATAACTTAGCTTTGGCAACAAATGGGGACACTGAGGTATAAATAAATTTGTAGACTTCAGTTAAATAATCAACTAGTTTGCCAGTGAGTTTATAGAACCATTAATCTGTTCATGTTAAACTGTAAAACTCTTCAAGCTGTAAATGCTGTAAAATGTCCTTTTAAACATCACACCAAAGAGGGGAAAACCCAATACTAAAAATACCACTATAAGATATTTATTTGCAGTTTTGTTGGCGAACAAATATAGCTAAACTAATGCTGGTTTACTTTGTTAATTCCTTATAAAAAAACAAAAACAAATTGCTGTGTATTCAGGGGTTAAAAATAATAATTCTCACACTTGGCCAGCACAGAGATTACCCGAGATTCCTTCCTTCTGGAGTGTGCCAAAGATATATATTTTGGAGAGAATGTGTATTCTCTAGGCCAACAGCTAAGGAAGGCTCTGTAATGCTTTACTCATTTCCAGCTGGCCTCTGTAAGAAATAGGAATTCCTAAATTAAGAGAAAATTGTCACTGGCAAACAGAGTTCAAAAAAATTTCTGAAACCAATATAATAGACAATCTTACAGAACCTGATACAATCTATAATGACGAGTGCCAATCTATAACAAGGTTAACAGCATTGACTTGGATAATTTGTCTTTGGGAATAAGTGGATTATTCCAGAGTGGTTTAACAAGACTGAAGTAGCATTCACAGCGGAGAGTGGACCTCATAAGGAAAGTAAATGATGACTTCTACTGGAAATTATTAGCGCAGCATTCCTATTCATTTATGTATATGTTTGGCGGTTCCATCTTTCAACTTTTTAATAAAGTGAGTGTGAAACAAGCATACTAAGGAACAAAAGTTTGGTTTGTTTTTTAAGATTTGCTATTTATTTTGGTCAGTGTTTCTGTGTCTTTTTAAAGTAGTTCATCTGCCTTTTTTAACACATGGTTGTTTGGAATTGAATCTATTCCTAGAGGTCAGACGTTTGAGGATTTTTTTGCGTATGTGTTTAATTAATTCATCATTTGGTTCCACAGTTCAAACTATTCTTTTCTCTTTAATGAAAATGTCTGCATATAGTTATAGCAAATTAAGGAAACGTGTGTGGCAAAATCAAGCAGAATGCTTATGAATGATTAGCAGAGAAGTGAATATGTTTTGAAAGGACTGTCACATTAATCCCCTGAATCTTTTTTTTGTATCAAAGTACACATTGATCACCACAATGATGGAGGGAAAAAAAAGATGTTTTGCATTAAGAAGCAATTAATAAGCACAGACTCTTGAACACATTTGCAGTTCTGCCAGTGCTCAGCCCATGAATCACAGGGTGTTGGAGAGGTGAAAAAAGACTATCGAGACATTTCTATTTTATCTCTATCATTCCAGGGGAACATCTTCCCACCAGAGAGAACTGTTTGGAATGACAGTGATTGAATTTCCTTTGCAAATACAATACTTTCCAGGTCTAGTCCAACAATCCTGTGTCCAAAATGGATCAGATCCTTCGGGGGCCATGTTGGAGAAGTGTGTGTATTTTGTTTTGTTTGTTTTAATAAAGTCTTGGTTTAAAATAGCACAGAGAGCACTATGTAATTACCTTTAGGTTATTCCAACCCGAAATAAACCAAGTATTTGCCAGGTGACAGAGAAATTTCTTAAGTGTGCTTTGCTTCCATCTCCCGCTTTCCTTCTAGGTTAGATAACAGCCATTAACCTGACAGCAGGTATCTCAGCCAACTGGATTCAAGAGAACGCAAAAGAAGTCTGCCAGCTTCCTTGAAGCTCAATGTTAAGCACTTTTTTGGCTTAAAGTACTATGCTATTCAAATAAGGGTGGATTTACTTAAAAAAAAGAACACATTTTTAAGTAGTTTGACTTACCACACAGGAAAAGATCAAGGGGGTCCTGTATTTACATAAAATTATACTGATTAATTATCCTGGAAAAAAAAATGAGCTAATTACTAGTTCTTTGGTAGTACAATGTATGCAACACTATAGTTCTTACAGAATTAGAATCAGAAAATTAAATGGATCAGGAGAAATGCAATGTGTAGAAGTATGCTACAGTTTCTGCTTTCTTGATAAAACAGTTCAGCGATCATTCATGCAATAAACATCACTAAATGTAGTGGTGTCTTCTGGTTGCTCAGAGAGATTTATGGGAAGGGTAAAAGGGGTTAAGACATTCTCAACGGAACAGCAACCATATATGGCAACAAATAATTAATAGAGAAAAAGTAACAGAGTAAGTGCAAACAAATTCTCTCATTTACTGGGGAAGCCCTTTGAAAATTATAAGGCATTTTCGATGGTCCTTGAGGGACTCAGATAGTTAGAGGAAACACATTGTAGGCAAAGAGGACTGTATCAACAAAGACCCAGAGAATGTACAAGTACAAACCGCTCAGGCCTAAGCTTAGTGGAGATACCCATCATGGGAATAAGGAGGCAATTCTCAATTGGTAGGTTAGCACCAGAATATGGAAAGATTTGAATGCCTGGGTGAGTATCTGCTAATTGAAAGGGTAGCCAAAGGGAATTCTCTGCAAATACTCAGGCTATAGGATTGAGTGGAGAAGTCATCCCTGTGAGCGGATGGATCTGAAATATGGGGGTAAGGAAGCGTATTAGAAACTGTTACTCCAGTTCTGGTAAGAAAAAAAATAAGGACTGTATTATTATATTTGGAGTAAAAACAACTGAGGCAAAGCCCTACTTGCGTAAAGAAGACGTGCCAAGGGTAGGTTCTAGCCTGGGTAGCTGGGAAGATGATATTGACATTTTTCAAGAAAAAGGAAATTGGGAGTGGAGTATCATTTGAGGAAATAAACTGAGGAATTTTGTCTTAAACATACAAAATTTGAGGACCTACTGGAACGCCAATGGCAGGGTCCCAGGGCAACTGAAGTTTGGGTTGAGAATAAAGATTCAGTCCGCCCCTTCCTCCACTCCCTCTAGCTATGCTCCCTCTCCAGGCACACTTAGACTTTAAACATTTTTGCGCCATCTACGGGTTGATAATTCCAAAATTTATATTTCCATCTCATTCCTCTCCTCTGATCTACCTACTGAATGCCAGTACTTAACTCTCTTACAGGCAAATGAAAGATCGCCCAAAATAAAAGTGAAAATCTTTCCCCTCCAACTTAACTCTTAGGGTTTCCTACCTCCTATCAGAGAAGCATCATCCATACAAATTGTTCAGACCTGAAAGCCAAGCCGTGAGCCCTTACTACCTTAACACCTGACTCTTCATCTTTTTTCTCACAAATAATCAACCCCAGGTCTGTTCATTTTAACCTCAAAACAATTTCCGAAAGCCAACCAATCCTCTCTATCTCTATTTATACTACTGTATGAACAGCTAGCATTAATTCGGTTACTATGTAACTGACACTATGCTAAGAACTTTCCACGAATTATTTCATTTGGATTCACTAACTTCACTGAACAGAAGATCCAGAATTCAAACCCAAGGCTGTCTAACTCCAGGCACTGAGCTATCTTACCTCTTATACTCCCCAATCCTTTCCCTTCCCTGGAAATTCTGTAATATTCTCTGAGTATCTTTCTATATCTATGACTTCAGTCATTTTTTATATTGTAGCCTTAAAAAATTTAAGTACTAGCCAAGTAGGTTTTCTTTTAGTTTCAGACAGAAAATATTAACCCATTCACAACACTAAAAGTAACATATGGATGTGGTGGAACGATAAGCACAGAAGGCCCTTTCCTCCAATGTAATTCAAATAAACTATTCTTTGTATGTCTATGCAGAAAAATTTTAACATGTACAAGAATAATATATGTAAACAACCTTAGTTCATACTATATAACTCTTTTGCATAATTACTCACTTAATAGTAGGTCTTAGAGAAATTTTCCCATCATTATGTATTTATCTATACGTATATTTTTAAAAACAATATCCCACTGTTGGAATGTGGGATTATGATTTATAGAACTGGTTACTGGATATATGGGTTGTTTCCAAATATTTGTTGTGCCAAAGAAGGCTGCAATGAGCATCTTTAGACATACGGTTAGCAAATTATGTGACAATGTCTGTAAGGAAAATTAAGAATGTGTATATTTCAAAATGAGGTATTACTTTTCACAGCTATCAAATTAGTTTAAAAAAGTGTGCTAACATCCAGTCTTGGTAGTATGGTGACACAGATATGTGAAAGCGCCTGGGCAGAAGTGAGTAGAATCCACTCCCTTTAGAGTTGGAGCTTTTTGGTTGCCCCATGGTATCCCTCAACACACTCCTCTCATTGCTTTTCTGTGCCCTAAAGTCATGTGTGTGTTTATATCTAAACATGTTTCCTAGTTTTATTTATTATACTATATGGACTTGTACATACTCTGTGTACAGTACAAAAAGCTACAGACATATTTTTCTAATCCAATGTATTTTTCTAATCCAATCTAATCCTAAAGTAGATCTTTCATTTCAAGTCACTCAAAATACTTTTCTTTGGATTATGTACCATTTGGACCACTGACGCTGGGTGATTACTTTTACTTGCACAGTTAGAGCACTACAAAATTCGGAAAGACATATAGTTGCTTTGGCACATTTTACAGATGTAGGAACGAGGCTAGGGGGAACTGATTTTCGCCAAACAAAATCAATGCTGGTTGTGCACACTGGCTCTCTGGATGTTCTACTCAACCTGAAGCAGAATTAGGGACCTGTTAAAAAAATTTTTTTTTGTACATTTTGCATCCCAAGACCCCATATGATGTCTTTCTTTCTTTTCTTTCTTCCTTCCTTTTTTCTTTCTTAAATGTTTATTTATTTATTTTGTGAGAGAGAGAGAGAGAGTGAGAGAGAGAGAGAGAGTATAAGCAGGGGAGGGACAGAGAGAGAGGGAGAGAATCCCAAGCAGGCTCTGGGCAGTCAGCACAGAGCCCAACACGGGGCTCGAACTCATGAACCATGAGATCATGACCTGAGCTGAAATCAACAGTTGGACACTCAACTGACTGCGCCACCCAGGCACCCTGCCATATGATGTCTTTCTAACTGGCTAATCATTTGCATATTTTTCTTGCATTTTAATGATATCATTCTCTGCTAGTCCTGGTGATATGGTTATATCTATCTCTGGATATCCTCTGGCATTTGGTAAACATATACTTCACTATATCTAATCAAAAAAACACTCAATGGCTAATACTACTGATTTTAATTTTATAATATTCTTGTCAAATTTCTTTATATTTTTTATGTGAAAAAATCTGCTTCCCTTCTCCCCTGCTGCCCACCAACACTCAATGTACCCAAAATGAACTTTGGCCTGTTCCATGCTCCATCCCCTATAAAGAACATCAAAAGTAATTTTTTACCTCAGTCATATTTATTTACTAAAATATTTTCAGGTATGATTTAGAAACTGAAATTATAGATATCCTGGTATGCAGCAAAAGAGAATTGGTAGCATAATTTTACAAGCCTGGTGATTTTTCAATGATCTATTAAGAAGACAGTATAGGGGTGCCTGGGTGCCTCAGTTGGTTAAGCATCTGACTCTTGATCTTGGCTCAGGTCATGATCTCACGGTCTTAAGATAGAGCCCCATGTCAGGCTCTGCACGGAAAGCCCAGAGCCTGCTTGGGATTCTTTTTCCTCCTCTCTCTGCCCATCCCCACATGTGTGCTCTCTCTCTCTGTCTCTCAAAATAAATGCATAAACACTAAAAATAAAAGGAGACAGTATAATTAAGCCCTATGGATTAAAAACAAGTTGTCTTGCATTTTCCAATACAAAGGATCTTAAACATGTCTCTATATCTGCATTTATAATTATACATGTATACACATATATAATACATACATTATATATACTTATACACGTATACATGGAGAGACACAGAGACACTACCCCAGTCTCTCTAAATTTTAAATTTTCTCTAGGTAGAATATATACACAGATAGTATATGTGCATCATTTCTTCAAAGCTAATATACATCTGCTATGTTCAATCATACCTGCCAAATGCTTTGACTGCTTTGAGTAATTCAAACACTTTGAAATTTGTTATTTGTTTTTTTTTTTTTTTTTAATACATCTGGGCAACAGATAAGATTGTCAGATGACCTGAAAACTAAAAATGATAGCAATGCAAAAAATGTCCATTCTCTTGCAGTATAAAGAGTCAGGGGCATGTTGGTGGCTCAGTCAGTTAAGTGTCCGACATCGGCTCAGGTTATGATCTCATGGTCTGTGGGTTCAAGCCCCATGATGGCCTGGTGCCTGCTTCAGATTTTGTGTCTACCTCTCTGCTCCTCCCCCACTCATGCTCTATCTCTGTTTCTCAAAAATAAATAAATGTTAATTTTTTAAAAAAAAATTTAAAAAAAGAATCAGAGGCTAAACAATTTGATAGGCAATAATTTGGGGATTTTGTGCATGGTTTAGAAGATAGCTATCTTCTCCAGAAAGAATGGTAAGTAGCAAATTTTGTAAATATTCAGTAGATGTATCTAAACAACATAACAGAAAGTATTCTATTTATCACTGAGTAATTTCTGTAGTATGAACAATTTACTCAGAGAAAGTGTATTTTCAAAGTAAATGTTCCTATAATGCAAAATATCTATTCTGTAGGACACCTTGTGATAGGTTTCTTTGATGTCCAAATGTTTAAAACCAAACCCACAATCTCTGATTTCTTTAATTCATTGACTGATCCAACAATGATAGATTTTGATGTATTAGATTCTTATTGGTTTATGGAGTAGCTGCTCGAATTTTCGTGTCTTTTTAGACTATAATTATAAAAAGATGATAGGCAATTATCTTTTCCAATGACTTGTAGACATTATTAGAAAATAATTCTATATATAAATGTTAATCCACCAAGAATAGTTTTTAGATACAGATAATTTCAGTTTGATTTCAATCTACAAATTTTCTCCAGTTCCAAAAAATATTTACAAAACTAATCTTTCAAATTTGAATAATCTAATGTAAGCCTTCCCATAGTATATTACACTAAATAGCAAACTAGCCATATGCTCTGCAAAAGTGAGCTTTGGTTAAAAATAAAGCGGGGCGCCTGGGTGGCGCAGTCGGTTGAGCGTCCGACTTCAGCCAGGTCACGATCTCGCGGTCCGGGAGTTCGAGCCCCGCGTCAGGCTCTGGGCTGATGGCTCAGAGCCTGGAGCCTGTTTCCGATTCTGTGTCTCCCTCTCTCTCTGCCCCTCCCCCGTTCATGCTCTGTCTCTCCCTGTCCCAAAAATAAATAAACGTTGAAAAAAAAAAATTTAAAAATAAAGAAAAGAGAAATACTAGTCCCTCTTTGAGATTTACCAAGTATAGGAAAATGTTAAAGGATCTTTAAGTCCTACAGCAATTTGCAGTATTTGCTTATCTTTGTTTAACTACATTATTTCTCAGACCTGGAGACTACATCCCAAGAAATGGGTTTGCCATAGAATATAATTTGGGAAATGCAAGCCTCAAGCATTCCTTAATTAATATGAATTTAGTCTTCTAAAAAGGATGACATTTGATCTTCAGTAAATACCAGTCTTACTAATGTATCTAACTTGACAAAGTATTTTCTCCATTATCGCAGTTGTCATTTCATTCATTTCTTTGATTCTCTGGTTTCAGCTGGTAGTTAACATTTTCTATTTTTACATTCTATTAGGGTTTTTAATTTGGCTATTTGCAACTATTTCTTTAAAGTTGAATGGGAAATCCTCTAACAAGTGCTTAAGCTTCCCTCTACTACCCTGTTAACAACCCACTTAGTTTAGTTGTATTAAAACCAACAAGACACACATTTGGATTCTGGGACCTCTTGCAAGGGGATTTTAATTGGGTGGGGTGTATGCCAGCACTAGATCAGTAGTATGTAGAAATCCACAGTCCTAAAGCCCCAGCCTGACTATGGGCCAAGAAGAAATCCTTCCCTTGGGAATTTTGAGTCTGGTTCTTTTTGTCTCCCTTGACTGAAAACAAAACTACTAGGCTACAGAGATGCATGATTAAAAACACGGTGTTATCTAGTCATTTAGTTTAGGATAGATATTCTTTTTTTTTTTTAATATATGAAATTTATTGTCAAATTGGTTTCCATACAACACCCAGTGCTCATCCCAAAAGGTGCCCTCCTCAATACCCATCACCCACCCTCTCCTCCCTCCCACCCCCCATCAACCCTCAGTTTGTTCTCAGTTTTTAACAGTCTCTTATGCTTTGGCTCTCTCCCACTCTAACCTCTTTTTTTTTTTTCCTTCCTCTCCCCCATGGGTTCCTGTTAAGTTTCTCAGGATCCACATAAGAGTGAAACCATATGGTATCTGTCTTTCTCTGTATGGCTTATTTCACTTAGCATCACACTCTCCAGTTCCAGCCACGTTGCTACAAAAGGCCATATTTCATTTTTTCTCATTGCCACGTAGTATTCCATTGTGTATATAAACCACAATTTCTTTATCCATTCATCAGTTGATGGACATTTAGGCTCTTTCCATAATTTGGCTATTGTTGAGAGTGCTGCTATCAACATTGGGGTACAAGTGCCCCTATGCATCAGTACTCCTGTATCCCTTGGATAAATTCCTAGCAGTGCTATTGCTGGGTCATAGGGTAGGTCTATTTTTAATTTTCTGAGGAACCTCCACACTGCTTTCCAGAGCGGCTGCACCAATTTGCATTCCCACCAACAGGGCAAGAGGGTTCCCGTTTCTCCACATCCTCTCCAGCATCTATAGTCTCCTGATTTGTTCATTTTGGCCACTCTGACTGGCGTGAGGTGATACCTGAGTGTGGTTTTGATTTGTATTTCCCTGATAAGGAGCGACGCTGAACATCTTTTCATGTGCCTGTTGGCCATAGGATAGATATTCTTGATTGCACTGATGAGGATTTCTTTACGTTTCCTTCAATGATTCACTGAGGTTTCCTCCAGTGGAAAGAAATGTCCTCTGTGATTATTCACACTTTCATAGTTTTAGATTCTTCTTCAATTGAATATACTGGATGTAACTGTGGTTTCCTTTTACAGGATAAGTTAAAAATGGCTCATTATACTGCAAGCTTTATATTTACCACTTCTAAACAAGGCCATACATACTATTTATATAATTAAATCATCCAAAATGATTTATTATGCTTCCAGCATTATTTTGAATTATATCATAATCACAAAAAGACTCATAATCTCTTGTCCAAAAATCTATTAATCATGTCAAGATTTGATATGTGGCCAAAACTATTCATTTCCCAGAATCTTGAAGTACTAAATTAAGCTCAAATTGTGGACTATGAATTGAATCTAAGAATAAACCAAGAATAATTATGTACAATTCCAAGGTGTTTTGTTTCTCATTAACACTCACTTGAATGAGTTCTCTTGCTAATGCTGCACAGAAACGTTAATGCTATAAAAGCTTCAGGAAGGAACCAAATTTTGTGTAACAGGTAGATAAAACAACGCTCTTCTATTTGCTTCTCTATAGGCTCCAATAATGAAAACAAGAAGCTGTAGACATTCAAATGGAGGCAGAAAGGTCAAATTCTGGCTGAAAATAAGGCATTTCATTAAACATAAGGGACTATGTTATTTTTTAAGTCAGTGTTCTAAGGTCAGCTTAAATGAGTGAATGCAGATTTTAACTGCTCAGAAACATATGGGTTGTGTTCTGTTATCCCAAGAAAGACCCAAAGGCCATATCTATATCAGAGATATAGTCAGAATGTGGCATATAATTGTGTCACTGGTTAATGCAAGCCAGAATAAAGGAACTACATTGTTTGTGCCCTATTTTTGCCAATTTTCTAGTTTCAAAGGAATAAATGCAAACATTGTTCAACAAAGGCTGTATTACATCTACTTAGGAATCAGAGGTAACATTTTTATGACAGATTTTTCTGTTTTGAATATTCCTGTATTTATATTTTTCTTTTTCAAGCTGAGAGCAGATTTTCCACTGTTTACACAAAATCACCAAAACATAAATGATAGACATCACACAGGCTGATACAAATGCAGTGAACAGTTTGGGGAATAAGCCATTTTCCTAGGAAGCCTCCATTCAACTGATATACCCTTAGTCCATTTGTGGCCACTGACTTTTAGATAGTGTGAGAAGCTGAGAACATATTATGCTTTTAACTTATTCTCTAGTGCTCCACCCATATTGTGGGAGGAACAGCGTTGCACAGCAAGATTTTATGGGTAGCTCATTGAATATCCTTGATTCAAGTCAACCCAAGGCCTAATCTTAAGTCCACTTAGGTTTATCAATAGTTTAAAAAATATTCGTAGAATTTAAGTGAAACTGACAGATTAATTGACCTCCAAGGAGCACAGAAATCACCTACAATTGCACACATCTTGCTGCTATTCCTGTTCCAGGGACACAGCTGATAAGAATAAGAAATCTATGGTTTCCTCCGTCCGTGAATACTTTACTCACTGAAACTTAATAATCTCAGAATTATTCCTTTTCTCTGTAACTATTTTGGGATGGTCTGTATTTTTGCATGAAAGTGATCTCTTAGGAGTGAAAAAGAAGGGGTGAAATCAATAAAGTTCACATGGCGCGACTGACTTTAATTTGTGCAGGCTGTTTAAATCTGTTAGGCTGAGATCTAAGTCATAAAAAAGAACAATGAAACTGGTTTAAGGTAAAGAGCAGACTATATTCATATAAAGAAAAAAAGTGCAACATACTGAATCTTCTAAACAAGGAAACAAGAACAAACAGACGCACAAAGGTAAAAAGTCACAGAATAAAGAAGAATAGTTATTAGAGTTATCACCTTCTTTCCTTACTCACAAAGGCAATGCTCTGGCTGCGTAGTAATGTAAGAACACAACAAAACCAACTTAAAGTAATTCAGTCTAAGTATACCTAAAAATTTACACACATGTAATTATAGTAAAATTGGAAAAAATATTTTTTCAGGCTTAGCACAAAAACCCAAAAGTCCTGTTTTTTATGATCTCCCCAGTTAACAAATTTTGATTTTGCTTAAGATTTAACCAGAGGCCACATGATAGGCACATTTATTAATCAACACCAATAGTATTTGTCATGAAAATAGGATTTGCTAGCCATATTTCCATACACAGCAATGTAGGAATTTACAGTTCTGTGTTGGAAGTCACAACAAAACCTGGATCTTCTGTTTGTTGTAATCACAATTTGTGTGTTGAACTGGAGATTAACATTTACCACTTAAAATATTCCTATTAATGAATAAAGCTGGAAAAATATAGCTCAGCTATTATTGTGGGTTTTAAAATTTTTCTTACAGAAGACTTCTTTCACTTAAGGAAAACACCTCAAATCTTATTAGCCAAAATAAACAAATGTGGAGTTCCCACAGAATTAAAAGGAAACAATAGGTGACCTTCCCCATATCCCTCCAACTAGGACTTCCATTTCCTCATCCTATTTTATATCATCAGTGCTGAAGAAAGAATTAATATACAAAAAGCTTGAAAGCAATGGTGTTGTCTGTCTTCCTTATTTCACTCATAGGAAAACAAAGACACCAAGATATTCAGTAGCTTGACCAATTAGTCCATCTACATAATGAAGGAGTTGAGACTACCCCCCTCATCTCTTGACTTCCAGGCCATGGTCTTTCCTATCTTCCTACTCTATTTCCTTCTCTTAGAATTAGGAAAACATAAACCCTGAAAATAAAATAAACTATCTGTGGTTAATTTGGAATTCTCTTTCCCCTAAAAGTTGTTTGCTCTAAAGTGTGAAGTTTCCTTACAGGGTTCACCAGTTCAAAGCTGCCTGGATTGGGCTGAATATTTCCTAATTCTGTAGTGAGGGATGAATTTAAATTGTTTACAAATGCATCCTTTAAAGAGTCCCAATGCAAACTTTAAATGTTGTAGGTCTTAGAAAGAAGAGTATAGTTCATGAGAACTCAGATGTGATGCTAATACGCAAACATTTTTAGAGAGGAAAGCCATTAGTAATCACAAGTAAATAGATTTTAAATGTCAGGAAATTTCTTTGGGGGCAACATTAGGCAAAACGGCTACCCCTAGTGCATTATACAATGAGAAGATTTCTTCCAGAATGTCCTTTAGGATCTTTATGAAAAGTACCACACTCCTTACCATGCCTCAGCAGCCACCATTTTTTTTTTTCACAAATAAAATAATGGGAAAGAAGAGAAGATTTATTATGTCTCCTTGAAGCCTTAGAATTTTATGATTTCATGATAATAGGTATATAATATCACAACTGGATGTGGAAAGGCACAGGGGATTATTTGATTAACACTTAAATTTCTGAAGACTAGTATTTGAGAGCCATTTTCCCCCTAAATATCATCAGAATCTTATCTTAAATACTTTTTTGGTGGGGGGAGCCTGGGTGTCTCAGTCAGTTAAGCATCTGACTCTTGGTTTCGGCTCAGATCATGACCTCATGGTTTGTGAGTTTGAGCCCTGCATCAGACTCTGTGCTGACAGTGCAAATCCTGCTTGAGACTCTTGCTCTCTTCTGCCCCTCCACTCCTCGTGATCTCTCTCTCAAAATATATATATTTAAAAACAAATACCTTTTCTTTTTTTGAGAGAGAGAGAGAGAGGAGGGAGGAGGTGGAGAGGGGGAGAGAGAGGGAATCTCAAGCAGGCTCGATGCCCAGGGCAGAGCCAAACACAGGGCTCAATCTCTCAACCATGAGATCATGATCTGAGCCAAAAACAAGAGTTGGGTGCTTAACTGAGGCACCCAGGCACCCCTCAGAATTTTATCTTAAAACATGGGATTGATTAATACTTTATGTAGACTGAATAGATAGACTGCTCACTTATATATGGGGCATCACTTTATTTGTAAATTTAAATAATACTATTACCACAACATTAAACTTTCTGTTCACCTGCCACATGAGTTGTGTCTACTTGATTCGACCAAAGGGCTTCAAGTATGCTGTTCCTTTCCTTGTCTTCTATACACATCCCCAAAAATTGATGGGAAAAAGAATGCCTTTATACATTAGGATGGGAATTGCCTCTGTTTGATTCTGTCACTACCTCACTTAGTTATATTTTCAAAATGGTCTTATCTGATAGTATTCTAATATTACATAACTTTCATGCAAAAATATTCTGACAAAGAACGATTATGAATAAAAACTCACAACAAAATAACAATAGCCGTTTTTGAAAGCTTCCTTTGTGTCAAAAAGTGAAAGATGGTCTTCAGCGTTTTTTTTACCTTTTATCTTATTTAATCTTTAAAACAGTTTTATAGAGATCATGATCACGAATTTGAACCTGGGAATATAACACTCCATCTCCCATGATCTATACCTCTGTCCTCTACTTGTCCTAAACTGCATGCTGTGTGGTCACAGCACCCAGGGCGATGCAGACATGATCGAAACCCAACAGACACGCCAAAAGACTCTTACCTTAGACCAATCACCCATTCGCCACACATAGCATTTTGAGTAATCCTCACAATCTTCAGCCTCCCTGGGTCTGGTGGAGAGGACACATTTCTTCCTAGGGTTCGTACACCTCACGGTCCGGTGACGTACGCCTTTGCCACACTTGACCGAACACTAGCAGAAAATATCAGAGAGTCTGGATGAAGTCCGTGATTAGGAGATACAGATGAACGGTTAAATTATGTTAAGTAATATTTCTTTCTCTTTAAAAATTTTTTTTTCAGTTTATTTATTTTGAGAGAGAGAGGGAGAGAGAGCACAAGCAGGGGAGGGGCAGAGAGAGAGGGAAGGAGAGAATCCCAAGCAGCTTCGAAGTATCAGTGCCCAGTGCGGAGCTCGAACTCATGGACCATGAGACCATGACCTGAGTCAAAATCAAGAGTTGGATGCTTAACAGACTGAGCCACCAAGGCGCACCTTTCTTCTCTTTTCTTTTCTTTTCTTTTCTTTTCTTTTCTTTTTTCTTTTCTTCCTTCCTTCCTTCCTTCCTTCCTTCCTTCCTTTCTTTCTTTTTTCTTTTTTTTAAAGTAGGCTTCACTCTCAGCGTGGAGCCTGATGTGGAGCTTAAACTCATGACTCTGAGATCAAGACCTGAGCTGAGATTAAGAGTCGGATGCTTAGCCAAGTGAACCATCCAGGTGCCCACTGTTAAATAATATTTCTAATCATCTGTCATAAGCCTATGACCACATATAGACCAGGTTAAAGAACAAAGAGAAGTTAAACACCTGGCTATACGCCAGTACCAGGAGCCAGATGAAGCTCAAGACAGAGTGCTGGAGGTAAATGAGTTTCAGGAACACAGGACCATTATTACAGAGATCAATATAACATAAGGATTGTTTATTAAAGACAAATAATATACAATGATCAAAATATAAAATACTGAACTTGATTGCCATAAAAATTTTTATGTATAATTATCTAAGAAAATTCCTTTTTTTTTTTTTTTTTTTTTTAATTTTTTTTTCAACGTTTATTTATTTTTTTTGGGAGAGAGAGAGACAGAGCATGAACGGGGGAGGGGCAGAGAGAGAGGGAGACACAGAATCGGAAACAGGCTCCAGGCCCCGAGCCATCAGCCCAGAGCCTGACGCGGGGCTCGAACTCACGGACCGCGAGATCGTGACCTGGCTGAAGTCGGACGCTCAACCGACTGCGCCACCCAGGCGCCCCTAAGAAAATTCATTTTATTTTTGCTAAGATTTAGTTTGTTTTAGCCCTAAGAAATGCTTGCAAAAGATAGAAAAATTTTTTAGAGGGTGTCATTTCTCACAAACTTTTCTTAAAGCTAAAACAGAGAAAAATCTTAGCAAAAATAAAATAAATATTTAATCGCATAATTATATACCCCTAGAAATTATCATTCTAAATGACTGCAAGCGTTGAAAATAAAATTCAGTTGAAAAACAGTTTGTTTATTTCATAAATAACTGATGCCTGATTTAAGATGGTGACATAACATACAAACATGTATGTATATTTGTATATTCCACCAAGTTTTTCTAGGTGCAACTTGGCATCTCATTTTCATTTATGTCTCTTATTATGGAATGTGTAAAGCTTCTCAGTTTTACAAAGATATACATCACTGACTATCTGGACACAGGGACCAAAATGGCATTGGGCAAGAGAAGGGAAAGGAAGGAGAGAAGGGAATGGATGAAAGATATGGCAAAACTTGAAAATTCAATGAATATTTGTGATTAAAAAATGTCCAAAACAAGAGTTGCAGGAATACATTTAACAATGACGTAGTATTAAGAATAACCACGTGGACTACAACAGGTGTGTTGTTGAAAACCTGAGCATGAAACTAATGATATTATAAATATCATATATTTTACACAAATGAGTAACTGTCTCATAATTTATGGCTTATGTTTGAATATGTTGAGCTTTAAAGTGGACTACACGTGTGACTTAGCATTTTAAAATTTATATTTTAATGTTTTGCAGTTGGAACTAACCCTCAACCATAAAATCGATGTTTAAATTAAATAAAAACAAGAGAAACATTTTTTTAAAATGGTAGACTGCATTGAGACATAATATTTCTCCCAGCTGGTGCCAAAAATCTGTACAGAATCTCTCTGACCTATTTCCTCCTAAAGAGTTTGCAAAAACATTATGGTTAGGCTGGAGGTGGGATATTTTCCTTTGCTCACGTGAATCTTCTCTCCAGATTGAACTGATTCATTTGGATGTAATATTAGATACTACATTCATCGGCAAAGCACACATCAAAAATGAAGGAGAATCTGTTAAGCAGCAAGGTGTAAGGTGTAGCTCAGAAAAGGGAGACACCGGCAAATCATGCTACTGGTCAATGTACTTTAGTAGGTGTGGGGTTGCGTTAATTGAAGAATATTCCCACACCTTTCTATCTAAGCTACTTTATCCTCATTTTCAAAGGATTAGCTGCTCATCATACCCTAGCATTTTGTTTGTCAGTTTTATATTCTATCTAATATTCTGAAAGTAAGCATCTGAATGATTTGGCTCTGGGTGTGCATGTGCGTGTGTGTGTGTGTGTGTGTGTGTGTGTGCTCATGTGTGTGGGTATGTAAGCGTGAGTGTGTTTGTGTGTGTGTGGCATATAGCCACATACTCACCTAAAATGCTTCAGAGCAGCTAGAGACTATAAGTAATGATTGCCATTTATTATTTTTATATACATTTTTTAATGTTTATTTTTGAAGAGGAGAGAGATAGAATGTGAGTGGGGGAGGGGCAGAGAGAGAGGGAGACAGAATCCAAAGCAGGCTCCAGGGTCTGAGCTGTCAGCCCAGAGCCCGCCACAGGGCTCGAACTCACAAACCATGAGCTCATGACCTGAGCCGAAGTTGGATGCTCAACCGACTGAGCCACTGAGGAGTCCCTATATAAATTTTTAAAATCTATTTATTTTTGAGAGAGTCAGAGTGATGGGGGAGGGGCAGAGACAGAGGGAGACACAGGATCTGAAGTAGGCTCCAGGCTCGGAGCTGTCAGCACAGAGCCTGACGCGGGGCTCAAACCCACAAACCGTGAGATCATGACTTGAGCTGAAATTGGACGCCCAGCCAACTGAGCCACCCAGGTGCCCAGACTGCTGTGTATTATTATGCAAACATATGTATCAGGATAAAAGAAAATAAACCATACAGCTTGGCGTGGACCACACCGGTGTGCTACAGACTGCGTGCCAATGGGTGTGTGGTACAGTGAGTCTGACTGCACTGGGTTCAAACCCCAGCCCTTCTACTTAGATAGGATTGGGTAAACTATTTAATGTCTCTGAGATCAATTATAAAATGGTGAAACTATTAACTTTCTTAGATTGATGATTAAATGTAAACCATATACCAAATATGAAATAAAAACAGAGTCTTTCTTTGCTTCTAGGAGATGATAAAAGATAACGCCCTTTCTTGTTCTTTCTCTTTTAAGTGCTCAGAGAGGGAAAGACAATGAGTCAAATGTGTATTAAAATTTCTTCAGTGCCTGGGTGGTTCAGTCGGTTGGGCATCTGACTTCGGCTTGGGTCATGATCTCACAGTTATGGGTTTGAGCCCTGCGTTGGGCTCTGTGCTGACAGCTTAGAGCTTGGAGCTTGCTTTGGATTCTGTGTCCCTCTCTCTCTACCCCTTCTGCCACTCGTGCTCTGTTTGTCCCTCTCTCAAAAATAAATAAACATTAAGAAATTAAAAAAAATCTGCCCACTGAAGAGTATACTCATGGTATATAAATAAAAAAAGCAGCAACCTAAAGTGTATATAGAATACATTTTTGATTATGTTACAATATTTATTGAATAGAGTAAATAACTTTGTCTTCTTCTGTTTGCAAAATTATATATAAGCAGCATATCCTCTTTCTTGTCAGAAAAGTTAATAGATGGTATTGAAACTGCTGTAAACAGAGATTCTGAACATGATAGCACATGATGTCAGACAAGGTGGGCATCAGAGGAGAGAAATGAAATGGGGAGGGCTGGGGGCGTGCACTGTACCTCAGACCACACTCCTGCCTCCCATACGGTCATGCAGTCCTGACCCTCACAGCGCTGGGTGGAGGCAGGCTTAGGCCCGGAGCAGTCCCTCTCCCGGGCTCTGATCAGAGTCCCATTGCTCAACTGTTGGGTACAGGCCACCTGTCTGCTCTGCATCCCTTTTCCACAAGTTCGTGAACAGGGGGTCCATTCCGTCATCATCCATCTAAAAGTAAAGCAAGAACCACTGAAACAAGTTAAAAGATATCAACCCATGGTGTAGTTTGACATGTCTGAAATTAGAATCGTGGCACAGTGACTTTTTTTTTCTTAATTAATATAGCATTGTCTAAAACACCTGTGCTTTCTATCATTTTGAATTCTCCTTATTTCCTATCTCAGGGCCTTGTTCTTGTTTGTTTGTTTGTTTGTTTGTTTAGAGAGCAGGCAAGGGGCAGAGAAGGAGGGAGAGAGAGAATCCCAAGTAGGCCCTGCACTGTCAGCACAGAGCCCAATGTGGGCTCAAACTCACCAACTGTGAAATGGTGACCTGAGCCGAAATCAAGTCAGATGCTTAACAGACCGAGCCACCCGAGCGCCCCCCTTAGGGCCTTGTGCGTCTTGGAATCTCAAAGAATGAGATTCTGTCCACACCATAGTACGTGCTTTACCTGTGGCTGCTTATCATATTGGCACACTGAGATACCTTCTAAGTGTACAATTGCTAAGATACATGGGTTATTCCTGTTCTTCATGTTTTGAATCTTCACAACAACTCCATGTGTTAAGTACGACAACTATCGTGGAGAGGGAAACCACGGCAAGGAGAGATTTAGCAACTTACCAAGGGTCACGAGGTTGTAAAGTAAGAAATTGGAAGTGAGGTTGTACAAGGACCTCACAAGGAGACACATGCAGGTATTAGCAAGGTAACAGAACCCTGTCACTGAGAATGCCCTCTTACCTGGGGGAAGCAATCATTAGTACATTATGCCTAGTACTGCAACAAGATTTCTGTGCCTGGGACATACCTTCCAGATAAAGCTATGTGTGCTTCCTCAGGCTAGCCTCTATGTACTTGCAATGTAATCACAGACACAGGAGTGACTGGCTCAGAGTGCTATGCGTCAAGTGACCTTATTGTGAAAGGTCCTCAAGAACTCCAACTGTTATTCTTGGATTTCACGGATTCAGTGATTCAGCCCACACACATGTAGTTTAATACCTAGATGGACATCCTTTACCCAACCACGAGGGCAGTGATACATATCTATGGCACTTCCTTTTCTAATGAATTCGGATCTAACCTAGGACCACTAATTTAAACACATCCCCAAATTTATTTCAGGAAGAAGCAAGGCCTATGCCTGAAAAGTGATTCATAAAATTTGTATGATTCTAGTCAATATATGATTCTCATCAATAAAACCCTCTCTGTATTTCCCATCATTAGGACAACCTCCCAGGGGGATCTAAATCCCCCCCCTAAACTATCTGCACGATCCTATTTCGTCGCAGTGAAGGGCAGTCAGAAGCCCTGAGCTTAATTCGGGGTTCGTACTAGCTGTGCACATTCTTGAAACAATACTTAACAGCTGTTAAGTTTCCATTCTGTCATTTTGTAAAAGGGTTTATTATTATACTGTCTGACATACAATAGGGACTCAGGATATAGTATATACTATATATATTACCATATATTTGTAAGTGATTTATACTTACTCATTTCTCTAGCTTCTTCTCTCATTTGTTTGGAAAATAAAGCATATGCTTAGTTTGCTCCCCAAACACTTTCTATTTTCTCCACATGGTACCTGTGTATGGAGCATCCACTGCCTGGATCCTTGACAGCCAGGTCCAAGTCCCTTCCTCCCAAAAGAGCTTCTCCACCCAACCCACAATGATTGTGCTCTCCTCTGCCCTCTGGCATTTGGCTTGTGGCACTCAGCACTTGTTAAATATTCCCTAGCAAGGTGGAGGGGCTCACAGCCCCCCTACAAAAGTTGACCTTTTCCTGATTAGGATATAAGCTCTTTAGGGCTGCCTGGGTGGCTCGGTCGGTTAAGCATCAGACTTAGGCTCAGGTCATGATCTTGAGGCTCATGAGTTTGAGTCCCACAGTGGGCTCTGTGCTGACAGCCTGCTTCAGATTCTGTCTCCCTCTTTCTCTACCTTGCCCCTGCTCGCACTGTCTCTCTTTCGCACTGTCAAAAATAAATAAACACTAAAAAATTTTTTTAAAAAAGTTTAAAGAATTAAAAAAAGGATATAACTCTTTAAAGGCAGAGATCAACATCTTATTCTCCTTTGTATCCATAACACTTTGCACACAACAGCCTGTCATTAAACATTTCTCGATTTGGAATTTGTGTCTGTGTTTTACAGAAATAGCATCAATTCTTCCTAATTTACTTAAGCCTAAATGCCCCTGGCAATGATTCAAAGTTTGGGAAGTCCCATCCTCATGTAATCTAGTTTTCTCATCTGTACAATGGATTTAGTTCTAAATGATTCTATGCTTCTATTTCTAAAAAAAAAAAAAAAAAAAAAAAAAAAAAATCACGATAACATTTACATTGCAATATTGCCTCTAACAATGTTCTTGTCTGCAAATCTATCAGATATGATGCAGATCTACCATTTTGCTTCGGAGTCCCCTAGTGGATTGTTCCTAATGTATTTATCTTCCAAATTTATTTAGTTTCCTGCTTCACCTTTTTACATGAGGATACCTGGGTTATAATTAAATTTAAACCCACGTATGCACCTTTCCCTTCAACTATGGGACCTAGAAGACACTACCGAAAAGAGAAGTATCTGCAATTTCATGGGAGATCATGTTCTTTTAATGTTTCTTTAAATTTACTTTTGAGAGAGTGTGAGCAAGGGAGGGGCAGAGAGAGGGGGACAGAGGATCCGAAGCAGATTCTGCGCTGAGAGCAGCAAGCCTGATGCAGGGCTTGAACTCACAAACCAAACCATGAGATCATGACCTGAGCTGAAGTCAGATGTTCAACTGACTGAGACACCTAGGCACCCCTGGAATCTCATGTTTTTTAAATAAAATACATTTGAGATATCCTTAGTATAATGGTAAAAGTTACTTTTTCCATTCCTTGTGAAAACTGCTCAAAAATAAGAATTAAAGTGTAAAACATATTCTAATAAGAGAAAAAATGCTTTATATTTTGGAATTGATTTGGAGTTATCCCATTTCCTTATCTTTAAGATTCCCTCTTGTATTTATTTACCCAAGGGATACAGGAGTACTGATGCATAGGGGCACTTGTACCCCAATGTTTATAGCAGCACTCTCAACAATAGCCAAATTATGGAAAGAGCCTAAATGTCCATCAACTGATGAATGGATAAAGAAATTGCGGTTTATATACACAATGGAGTACTACGTGGCAATGAGAAAGAATGAAATATGGCCCTTTGTAGCAACGTGGATGGAACTGGAGAGTGTGATGCTAAGTGAAATAAGCCATACAGAGAAAGACAGATACCATATGTTTTCACTCTTAGGTGGATCCTGAGAAACTTAACAGAAACCCATGGGGGAGAGGGAGGGAAAAAAAAAAAAAAGGAGGTTAGAGTGGGAGAGAGCCAAAGCATAAGAGACTGTTAAAAACTGAGAACAAACTGAGGGTTGATGGGGGGTGGGAGGGAGGGGAGGGTGGGTGATGGGTATTGAGGAGGGCACCTTTTGGGATGAGCACTGGGTACCAATTTGGTATGAAAACCAATTTGACAATAAATTTCATATATTGAAGAAAAAAAAAGATTCCCTCTTGCAAAGCTATTTACTAGTGCATTGATATATTTTATATTTGGCATATAGGGTTCTGTCAGACTATTTGATTCTATTCAATAAATGTAAATGGAAATTAGAAAGTTTCTTACTAGGGTGGGGAGAAAGAAGAGGCAGGAAAATTAAAACCAGTAAGTCACAGAAAGTTTTCCTATGATGAACCTTAACAATTGCTTGTGTCCATTTCTTACTATTCAATGTTTTGGCTAACCTCACTGACATTGCTTCTTGGTGATTTGTGATATATTGACTCCTTTTCCAAGGGAAGGAAGATAACAATCTCTAACAAAAAAGATATCCAGTCTCCATGTGCAAAAAACTCTCACTCAGAAATGTAGTGACCCTTTGAAACTATTCATTTTACCAAGTCATTAACAAGGCATTTTCCCTCAAGATAGCCGAGGTCAGCAAACGAACAATGAATGGTGTGTATATTGTACATTCTGATCCCTTGCAGACAAAGTCAGGAAGTGACAAACATGTTCTAGTCCTCATATTTAACTCGAAGATTGCTGATACACCAGGAAAAGCCAATGCTCTTCCCTCCAAATGGAAAAGTTATATGGTATATGAAACAAATGAAGTTTTGAAATATTTTAGCAATAATTTAACACAAGATAAGGTGGCATTTTAATATCTATTAAAAGAGATAGAGGGGTGCCTGGGTGGCTCAGTTGGTTGAGTGTCTGGCTTTGGCTCAGGTCACGATCTCACCATTGGTGAGTTCGAGCCCCACATCGGGCTCACTGCTTGTCAGCCCATCAGCAGAGCCCGCTTCGGATCCATCCTCCTCCTCTGCCCCTCAGCCACTTGTGCTCTCATAAAAATAAACAAATATTTTAAAAAATAAGATAAAAGAGACACAGAAAAAGATAAATCTTAGGAAAGGCAATAACAAAAATGGTCCAGATTCTTTTGGCAAAGGCCAAAAACTCTGCTGTTCCATTTGTCCCGCACTGAACAGAGGAGAGTCAAGGACTTGATTGCAGGTAACAGTAATTCCCTAGGTCACTTTTCCTGTTGATTACTCCATTGCCACGTAAAAAAATCTTAATTAGTTCATCTGCTCATGAAGTCATCCTGAAAAACATACAGTCAAGTAGAGGGAATGGGCATAACACAATCGAAGTATATTAATGTGCTTTTATCTTTTGCATGGTCTTTTACATATCATTCTTTTGTCCTTTTCCTTAGAAGCATAGTTTGCCCTGGGGTTTGGGGAAGAATAAGAATATTCGAGCAGAAATGGAAAGGAAAGAAAAAGCTGATACTCAGCTTTTGTCACCGAATCTACAGAAAAGCAAGCCTTGACATTTCAGCATTGTAAAGAAAGAAAGGATTTTCTAAATTCTTTTAAGCTCTCGTTAATATAGCATGAGCTGGATCTGAAGGGCTTAATAACTGAATTTTGCCATAAGCCTGAAATACAGGGAACTCAGGATCAGGGCTACATCAGAGGTGGGAAGGCAGGGGGAACAGGGAAACCAGAAGAACTGAGCATTAGCCTCAATGACACTAATTCCCAAAGAGATTAAGACAAAAAAGTTTAAATACAGTTAATTGGCAACTTTGTTCCTCCTCCCTCTTTAAACTGCTCCCCCATACTTATTCATTTCAGTGGAGGGTCATGAAGAATATTATATTAGTTATAGACCGCTATAAAGCTACAAATTATTTGCACACCTGAGTTCCAGGACATGTAAATTCACTGTGTCCCTTGTACAGGAGCCAATGAGAGGGGAGATCAATCTCTGTTCGGCTCGCCAGGAACTCACAACTGTGTTCTGAGCCTCAACAGATCTCTGAGTGTTGGGATAGAACAGATGTGCCTGTCTCTGTTTTCCAGAGGATTCAACGCAGCCTCAAACTCATTTAATCCTTCTATCTTTGAAAGCTTTTAGGACCTTTGACACTGGGGGTCAGTCCCACTCAAGCCCAACCTTAATTTTTATATGAAAACACGTGGACGTTCAGCTCTATGATGGGAACCACTCCAAACCATCTTGCTGCTAGCTCACTCCAAAATGATACTCCAGTTCCACTTCATCTCTGCCTGTTACTAAGGTTTCTACACCACTTTCAGCTGCTCAGCATCACTGTCTTACTTCCTACTTCAGAGTTTCTCACCTACTTTGTTGCCTCATACTCACTGGGGAAGTCACAGGAGACCGAGACAAATGGACTGCCCAGTAACTAGGACCCAGCTCAGGAACTGGGCGATGGAAGGTCAGGGATCGGGCAGTCACCCTGGGAGCTCTGGGAGAGGAAGTGAAGACGTAGCCTGGGAAACCAGGAGGACCACACCATCCCTGGTGTCGCGTGAGGGACTGGGTCCCGCCAGTCCTGCTTTGTTTTATATCTCCCTTAGCAAGTTCTACAATACCATTTCAGAGAATTCAAGAACAAATAGCTAACTTCAACCCATAGTCAGGTTTTTGAAGAAGTGACCAACAGATTACCAAGCAATTTTAATTACACCTCCTTTGTCTCACTTAGTGGTTGTTTTCATCCTGTGGAGAATACAGTTAAAGTTGAGGTAAGCCCTAGCCTTGCTGCTTTTATTTTTAAGCTTATTTATTATTTTGAGAGAGAGAGACAGACAGACAGATATACAGAGAGACAGAGAGAACAGGCATGTACATGAGCAGGGGAGGGGCAGAGAGAGAAAGAGAGAGAGAATCCCAAGCCGGCCCCACATTGTCAGCACAGAGCCTGACTCGGAGCTTGATCCCAACTGTGAAATCATGACTTGAACCAAAAATCAAATGTCAGACACTTAACCAACTGTGCCACCCATGTGCCCCCCATCCTTTCTGCTTTAATACTCTTTCCATCCAGGCAATTATCTTTCTTTCCTAGATCTTGCTTGTCTAAAACCTTACATCTTGGTATATATTCCTTTGCACTGTTGTTAGGAAAATGTGGATTTGTTAGTATTTGGAGTGTTTAAAAAACATTTTTATGTTTATTTTATTTTTGAGAGAGAGAGACAGACAGAGCACGAGCAGGGGGAGGGGCAGATAGAGGGGAGACACAGGATCCAAAGCACCCTCCAGGCTCTGAGCTGTCAGCACAGAACCCGACGAGGGGCTCAAACTCACCAACCGTGAGAGTATGACCTGAGCCAAAGTTGGTGCTCAACTGACTGAGCCACCCAGGTGCCCCAGTGTTAAAGACCAGTGATTTAATGGCCAAATGGAGCATTAGCAAGTGGAGGGAGAGGGTTACCTTGTTTGGCATGGTTGCTCATTACACTTGCGAATCTGTGCCTCAGGCTTGGTTAGGTATTTGCATTTCTTGTTGTCCACAATGCTGATGTTTTTGTTCATGATTTTTGTGCAAGACACTGTTGTCTTCCTTTCTCCTGAAAAGAGCAAACAAACATAAAGAAATGAGAGGCCTTTATGTAAATGGGCTTAGGAGGTGTGCATAGGCTGGTTGTAATTTTCAGATTTGTAAAGGAATTTTAAGTTATATCAATGAAGATATAATTTAAAATTTACATGCAAATACATCTCTAGGCTTAAGGAAGATAAATGGTAAGGTTTTCCTCACTAGAAATTAAATGGCAAGTTTTACATTCCCAAGGGATTGTGGCAGCATAAGTTGATAAAACATTAATTAAGGATTTGTTGGTAAGGACTACGCTATCTTTTAGCATTAAGTGGTGGAAAGCTGTAATTTGCAAAAAACCTGTATACTTTCATGGAAGCACATAAACACGCGTGTGTATTTTATCATTTGGCTCTGTACCACCTGTGCTCTGTAGTAAGTTATGGAAAGCAGGCTTTTCTGTATATTTTAGTATAACTCACACCTTTATTCTTATTGTCTCTGATAAAAGTGTTTTAGCGCAATGAGGAATTCTAGAAATATTCGTTCCCTATTCATTGTGATGTTCTCTAAGAAAAGCTATGGGTCTCCTGCTATTTTTCACCAGATTTCAGAAAAATGGCTTCTCTACTTTCTCTGTTATGATAAAGTCTGATTAGAGTAGGTTAAAATGACTACTAGTATGGTATTTCTTGTTCTTTGAGACTGGTAAGAACACTTACTTGACAACATTTTCGTTATTTCATCTGGTACCTAAAGAGCCTAGTAAATATATGCTAATTCTATTTCTCTATAAAAGTCTAAATATCTACATAAGATTTAATAATCTAATTTAACTTATTGTTTGACATAAAGGATTAAGAAAATAATCTCAAGTCTTCTGGGTCTCTACTGAAAGGCCATTAGTTAGGGTCCCATGACTGTCATGCAATGGGTAATTAGGAAACTCAGAGCATTCATGACAGTCATGCCAAATACGACAGGCTGGGCTGGTGGCACAGAGGTCATTCTGTCATTTAATTGACAGACAGGGAAGGCTGGCATCAAGAAAGAAGAAAAGAAGGAATGTAGACAGAGAGCTACTTTGAGTAATTTTTAGTATCTTTTGCTTTGACCTGAATGGGGGATGGGGAGAAGCAACAAGGTGGCCCAGTAGAAGGCAAAGAACAGTTGTTGGGCTTGAGGATCTTCCCTTCACCTGCCTCTCAACAACACTGAGCATAGTCCCATGACAATTTGTAGTATACAAAAAGGATTCTCTCTCCACCCCCGTATGTGTGTGTGTGTATTAACTAACAATTATATCTGTGATTATTGCATATCATGTTATTGAAATCATTTAGGTCTTCAGTTTTATTTTCTAGTACAACTAGCACAATGTTGGCCAAACTATTCCCGGTCTGGAGAATTCCGGTGCAATACAGCTTATTCTATGGGAGCTCCATATAGACAACATAGTGCCAGGCATGTAAAAGGCCCTTTCCCAGCTTGGCAAATAGAACGTGAGCTCAACTGCAGTGTCCAGGCTAAGGACTTTATGGTCAGCTGCTTGAATGAACATCTCTGCCTCAGAAGTCCTGGCCCTGACCTGTGTACCTCACATGTTCAGGCAAGCTGATGCCAACTGTTAGAAAAAAAGACAACATTTTACGCTGGAGGTAAATGCTTAGGGGCTGTCCAGGCTATTCCCAGGTAGGCCAAGAAGGGTGGAGTGCGGCATCACATGTAATCACAGAAGTGTTCAGTACCACCAACTTCAATTTTCAAATAAATTGCTAGAAAAGCAGAAATGGCTTATGTTCGTTTTTTTTGCAGAAAAAAAAAAAAACTGGCCTCAGAAGGTAGGAGTTACCTAAGTGTAAATAATCGGGACACAGAGGTTTGGGTAACTTCTTCCTAGTTTCCCATGTTCCAGGTGCACCTTTATGACCTGATGCACAATTAAATAGATATTATGCAAGTTCTGTATAATGCGAACGTATGTAAGTAACAATTTCTACATTATGATGATGCCCACTTAAAAGCAGGATTAAAATACACGTTCCTTTCATCAAATATAAATGTTAGTTTTAAAATCGAATTTAAGGCCTTCAAATTCCTAAGACGCTCTTTTGCAGAATAGATGTGGTTGCCTAAACTAATTTAAAGAGTGGCTTTCTGCCAAATACAACACGCACACACAAATGACTAACAGACAGTATCCAGAAAGCTTTTGTGAACACGTATGTAGTCATGCAGTAAATAACTCAGGGCTAATTACACTGCATTTCTTTCCTTTCCTCAGGAAATGCATAACTTTAGTTATACTACCCCAGAGCTCACATATGAAGCTATTGAAAAAAAATGTTTTGAGGACAAGTGTTGATATGTCAAAAGAGACATAGGTTTCTATCTCATTTCAGGGAGCACCTTGGTGTTCAAGGAAAGTGGAAAGGCATGTGATGATGAATTGGGACATTTCCATCTACACTGGAGCAAGGAAGCTCACATCATACGTTTTTTGGCAGAGAGGATAGACTTGGCCCTACTTTTAAAAAATTTCATTGAACAAAAACAATAGAATCAGGGGGAAGAAATCTATTGCTCAGCTACAGGCACACTATGCCTATGAAAATACAACTAGATCTTCAAGCCATATGGAAATGTTATTGTTTGACTTTTTTCTTTTATATATTTTTATGTTCCAGCCAACACAGGAAATTTCCATTCTAGCATCTAATAGCAGTATTTACAATGCATCCCGTACTGTGGAACCTAGGGACGGACCCAAAGTGATGAAGTAACTGGCTTTCCGCCTGAGCCATGAGTAGCTGCAAGCTGTTGACAGTGTATTACTTGCTTTACGGCAATTAACTTCACCTCTAGGTCATTCCCGTTAAATCGGTTTTGGGGAAATCAGTTGTGATGCTTTGAATACAATTATGAATACAAGAATATGACCATTAAGCAATTGGTCTCATTGCCAAATTCGGGCAAAATCTGAAAATGAAGGGTAATTTTTATTTACTGACTCTGTTCTCTGAAGACACTTAACAAAGACTAGATGCATGTGCCTTCTTTTCCAGTCTCAGATACAAGCTGATCTTCTTTCTATGCTCTATATTTAACCCCATGAAATGGATATTTTTAATAAAACTATATTCTATCCACATAGATCACATTTCTAGAACTGGCACCATAAATGTGGAAACACATTCTTGGGAATGTGTTCAGTGCTTCAGTATATGTAGATGAAATTCTATCTTATTAGATGTTCCAAACTTTTTTTTTTAACATTTATTTATTTTTGAGACAGAGAGAGACAGAGAATGAACGCGGGAGGATCAGAGAGGGAGACACAGAATCCGAAACAGGCTCCAGGCTCTGAGCTGTCAGCACAGAGCCCGACGCGGGCCTCGAACTCATGAGCAGTGAGATCATGACCTAAACTGAAGTCGGACACTTAGCCGACCAAGCCACCCAGGCGCCCCTGTTCCAAACTTTTAAATAAAACTGTGGACCTCTACAAGACAGAGATTATATATAGTCATTGGGCTTTATCATTTTCTTTCAAATTATCTATTTATTTTCTATTGAACTCACAATGGCCAGCAAACAAGTAACCCAAAAGTAAATATATTTTCATAAGGATGAAGTGCTCTTCTCTGAGCACTCCTTAGAAATATGTAAAATGCAGGGGTTTCTTTAGGCATACAATTGCTAACTTGGTCAACTTCCAAAATTGTGCATTCCATTTGATTCTTAGTCATTTTTTGACATTTCTGTAAAAAGTTTCCCTCAGGGCTTGGGCTTAATATTAAAATGACTATTTCATCTTTTTTTTAGTGAAAATATTTTTATTTTGTATTGTTTTCAACACCCAATATATAATCCAAACTGAACTTATCATTTCCATGCACATAAGTAGTTTAATGGGATCCCATAACTTCCAAGATAAATTTAACTTGAGTTCTAGCATAACACTCAAGGACTTTCATGCACTAGCTTCTTTCTATAAAAAGTAGAAAATGGTCAAATTACTTCCCACTCCTCGATCCTCGTATTTTACACCCCAGAAATAAACATTCTCACAAACCTGAGTGCCTTTGCACCTAGGCATAGCCCTGGAAAGCTTTTTACATCTTCCCATATCACTTTGTGTAGTGATTTTACTATTATCTGGACCCTACTAAATGAACAGTGAATTCTCTAAAAGAAGAAAGCACTCATCAATGGACCACTTAGCAATACTGACTCCACATTCAGTATTGGTAAAGGAATCAATGAGCGCTATATAAGCATGTAAGTCAAGACCAAAGTACTTTCTGTGCTAAGAGGTTCATCTCAAGACTAGTTCCTAAAATGGTGAAAAGTCATTGGCAAACCACATGACTAACTGTGGGGCACAGTTACCCATGGCAATTTCAGTCAATGAATTATAACGTAGGTATCAAAATTCAAGTTGATAAAGAGTTTACATTAATATAAAATGTTCTTATTAAAGAAACTGGAATACAAAACTGTGTTAAATAATATTCAAGTAAAATAATGCAGAGAACAAAAAATATATTTTGGTGCATTTTCTTCAACTAATAACATTTACTGTGGTGCATGCAAGGTGCCTTTAAGATGCAAAAATGGAAACAAACTGTACCAGTGCAAAGGTATGGGTATTCTATTCGGAGACGTCTCCTCAACTTGGACCCGGAGGCTTGGATCCTCCTCAGAATCTGTTCACGCACAAGGAAAGCTGTGTCTGAAGGATCTCATGATACAAGGCCAACAATGAGAGTTGTCAGCTGGTAGGGATTGGACTATGTGAAGAATGTGGTATTTGACCTACTTTGTTCCCTTCAAATTGTATCTCTTTAGTCTTCCTAAAAGCATGTTTAACTATTTATTTATTTCAAAAAGGGATTATGGAATTCTGGAGTCCTTATTCTAGGTTTTATATCATTAATTCATCCACTAGCTCAAAATAAACTCTAGAGTAATGCAGTTATTGTATCCAGTATTTGGAATGCTAATTCCACATACCCCCTCAGATATTAAGAAATGATACACCTCTAATGCTTCTGAACTCCAAGAGCACTTAAAACAGGTCTTTTATGTCAAAAAGAACTTGATCCAGTAAACCTTACATCTGAGGTGCCAAAATAAATTTAAAACAGTCCTTCAAAGAGTTTTTAGATGTTTTAGAACACCAATGCAAAGTAAACATTTATTTCTCAAATACATTTTAAGCTGTTTGAAAATAAAAGGACCCCATTTTAGTGGCCAATGCAAAAATATAAAATGATACACCCTTTCAAATTTTTCTAGAACTATCATTAGAATGGGAAAAGACGAGGGGCTCCTGGGTGGCTCAGTCGGTTGGGCGTACGACTTTGGCCCAGGTCATGATCTCAGTTGGTGGGTTTGAGCCCCGTGTCAGGCTCTGTGCTGACAGCTCAGAGCCTGGAGCCTGCTTCAGATCCTGTGTCTCCCTCTCTCCCTCTCTCTCCCTCTCTCTCCCTCTCTCTCTCTCTCTCTCTCTGCCCCTCCCCCACTCACACTAGGTCTCCATCTCTCTCTCAAAAAAATGAATAAACATTAAAAAAAATAAAAAAGAATTTGAAAAGATGATGTCAAAAGCATACATGTTACTGTGTTGGAAAATTTTTCTTGAGATCATCAACATCCATTTGATATTTAAAAATATTCCTTCTAAAGGCTTTTTATATCTTGTAATAACTAGTATTAGTAAAACTATATTGCACGGTGAATTAACTTTAATTTGGGTTTTCAGTCTAAAACAGTTTTGAGACGCTGACATGAAAGATCATTACAATAAAAATTTAGCTACCTGATAGTAGGTACCTTTTAAAAATTTCTTTTTCCCCCTTACTGCTGGCAATCTAACGCCTTACAACAGAATCCAAAAAATAACATGTCAAACATTGAAATTTTATACAGCTCTGTGATATTTTATTTGCTCTTGCTTAATATAGTCCTGCGAAGTAAAATAGTGCTATTATTCGCCTTTGCTGTTGAAGATAAATTTTGCATGAATCTGTTTCCAATGTTCTGTGCTTTGAACTGACTCTCCTTTAATTCATGAATATGCTGAAAGATTACAGAGCTCTTTCTGGCTATAAAATGGACAATACGAAGTTTGAAAAGATACGATTCCTGAAATCCTGTCCATCCACTTTATTTATGAACTGCAAAGGAAAATAATACCAAAAGCCCAGAAATATCTTGGCATTGAAAGTAATATGTACCCTATTAACATAGAGATAATTGAAAACTGTTGAATGAACACAGTGGAACAGATTTGACAGAGAAGGTCTGTGCGAGCGCAAATCATATAAAGACTGGGTATAATTAGGACTTATTTTACAAAATAAAAACAAAAACATATCTAATTTCTCATTGAACAGATTCAGTAAAACATCTCTTTGAATCAAAACAAAACTTATATGATCTCTAAGGGACCTGACCTATTTTGTGAAAAGAAATGACATTAAGCCTTTTGAGCTGCTCTTGAAGAAAATATGATGTGAGGAAGAGAGAAGATTTGAGTTTAGGAGTCCTGGATTCTAACTTGAACTCTGCTCCCACAGGGCATGTGGCCTTGGGAAGTCCCTTAATCTTTACACATTTAAATTTTCTCATATTGATAATTAAGAAGTTATGTTTAAGAATATCTAGACGTAGCAAATCTCTATTCCTTAAGGTTTGGCAATTGGCAAAACACAATCTAGATTGTAATGAATGTGATTTTGGGAAAAAAAAAATTTAACCACCCCTCCCCCATAAATTTGTTTATTCAAAATGAGGATTGACAAATTCTGTATGTTTACTTCTAATGTAGCTCCTTTTTGACTGCAATTGCAGAAGAAAGAAAAAAAAATGAGGAAAACGAAATTTACTGGGCAAACATTTTTCTGTTTAGAGTTTCAAATACAAACAGATTTTAATGAATGCCTTTCAGGGGTCTAACAAGAACTATCAACCCTGTCATCACTCTACTGCCCTGCAGCTCACCATTGGATGGGGGCGGGTCTTCCTTTTATCTGAGTTGTATTAAAGAGAAAATTCTAATTGTACAGATTTTCATTTCAAATGTATTTGTTTCTAATTTTGCTTCTGGTTTTTATTTGGATAGACGATATAAAGCAGAACCCCCTAATTGTAATGGGCCCTGGCATCACTAAAGAATGGGTGGAACAGAGGAACAGGACTTTGTGTGTTTATGGGACCACTAGCAAGAGAAGACAGGGGGGCAGAGGATCCCAAGTCACTTGGCGATAATGGGGTCCCTGGAGAAACATGGTCAATGAAAACTTCACTGTGGCAAGGATGACTGGTAGCATTTTTTATAATTGCTAGAGAAATTTGACATCCTTTCCCTGTAATTACTCTATATCCTCAGGAGCAAAGTATGTCCTGTGTCTTCTCCTTCTCTTGTCCCCCATGTTGCTTTTGCTCTGGCTACCTGAGAGGGCCAGGTGTACTAGCAGTTGGCTGGGAACCCAAAGGCTCTGAGCTTTCTGGCAGGAATCCTCTTCCCTATCCTCTGTACCTCTACATGTTCTTGCCACCTTTTCCCCCTCTCTCCTGAGGGTACTGTTTGTTGTACTTCCAGCGGGGTGGCCATTTTCTTACTTAGGTCCCACACCTTTGGATGGAGAGGTGGCATGGCTGTCCAAGCTCTTCACTGCTATGACCAGACCATCTTCCCTTTCTTCTTTTTAAACCTACACCTTTGGATCAGACTCTGTGACACATTTTCCTTGCTGCTGCATCAACTCCTAGGTCACTCCCTCTCTCTAAGATTTTATCTTCTAGGTGATTGTGATATTTGCTAACACTGCCCCTGGCACTATTTTTGTGTTTACAGTATTCATTTGAATGGATCCCTACCCAGAGATCTTGCCTTTCACTTTACTCAAGCCACCAATTTTCCTCATTTTGTTATTACCAAAACTATAACCCCTCCGTAACCTAACCTCTATTTTCTGTCACCATCTCCTGTACTTCCAGTCCTTCTCCTTGAGTACCCCAAGTCTAAAAGTTCTTTAGCCCCACACTGAGCTGTGTCGTCTGTCAGTCCTACCACCTTTCTACTGTCTTTCAATCCCCTCATACCTTTACCTTCTTCCTTATACAACTAAATTCCACGGTCAACCATTTTCAACTCCTTGCATTCAACCTTGGGACCATGTTCTCTCATTTTATTATACTCACCTGGCAATTTCCAAACGTACTCACAAGTGTATCTAAATGCTGTACACAGCTGGAGGGCAACATATTATTATGATGACTGGAGTCACACTAAATTCATGACCCTTAACTTCAAGTGAACCATGAAAGCTATTGAAAAATCAAAATACACGGACCCAATTCATTCATTCTCTCATTGTCTTAAGTGACCATTCACATCACTCTTCAAAATTCTAATGTCTTCTGTTCCACCTTCATGCTCAGCAAGATGTTCTTTAAGGATAAGCTCGTGACACCTGTTGCTGCTCAGATACTGTCCTTTCTCCTGTTACGAGGGATGTGCTGTCCATATTTCTAGGTAGTCAACTACTCCCTCTATCCAATCTTGCCTACTCAAGGATATCACAACAGCAGTTTTTTTTTTTGCTCTCTCCTTTGCATCACTAGTTTTTTGTCCTATTCTAGAAAATGCACATTGGCAAACAATCATATATAGACTCCCTTATTAAAAACAACAACAAACTCTTTGACTCATATTCCCCTCCAGCTATTGCCACATTTTTGTTTTCCTCTCTCCGCAAGATTTCCTGAGTTACTTTGAGTCTTTTCTCCAGTTCACACCATGATTGTTTTCTTTTGAATCCACTCTATTTAATCTTTTGACTCAACTACTTCATTAAAATTATTTTTGTCAGGATCATCATTGGACTCTACATTTCAAATATAATAAATATATTTAAATCAAATAAATATATTTGAAAATATAATAATAAATATATTTAAATAAAATAAATACATCTGAAAATATAATAAATATATTTGAATGTAATAGTCAACTTTCAGTCTACAGTATTTTTGACCTGTTAGTTTTTGATAGAGTTGATCATTCTATCCCTCTTATAACATTTTCTCACTTACATTTTTTTTTTTGTGTCACAAAAAACTTTCAGGTTCCACTCCTTTATGGAGCTTGGAATTTCAGAGAAGGGTTTGCAGAGCTGTCTTAATTCTCAGTGAGTAATCACTTTCTCACTTACTTCCTCTAGAGGTTCTTCCTGTATGCCCTCACGTCTCATGCTGAGCCCGGCACCTCTCCTTTGGGGGCACCAGAGAGAAGCCACTGACCTGCTCCATGTTTGATTTCTAATGTTCCTTTGGGAAACAGCTTTGAGTAAGGAGGGTGCCAACCCCCAAAAGAAACTGAAGACCTATATTCTGCTTAATGGGACAGATCGCCATGTTACAATACTTCTTTCGTCCCCAGGAAGAGCTGAAAGCAACTTTAGCTGAAAGCACTCTCTTCTGCCTGCTTCTTCTCCTATGATGGTGGTTACTCATTTTAACCTGCTTTGCTGCTTCCTTCTCTCTCTGAAGTCTAAAGAGTAGAGTGTCCCAAGACTCAATCCTTTAGTAGCGTCGCTCTCTCTTCACTCACTCCTTAGGTGACTTGAGCCTCAGCATTTTAGAATACCTACCATATATTTTCTATCTCTAGTCTGATCTTCTCTCCCGGCCACCCAACTTACATATCTTACTTGATGTCACACTTAGATGTCCCATAGGGATCTCACACTTCTGTTAGAAATCAAACTCTTTCTTAATCCTGCTATTGCACAGGCTTTCCTAGGTAAGTTGATGGTGACTTTGTCCTGCCAGTTGCTTGGTCAAAGCCATCACAGTCATCCTTGACATCTTTCTTTCTCTCACACTCCACATCTAGCCTTTCAACAGATTCTATTGATTCTACTTTAAAAAATATATAGAACCTGACCACTTCCTCCTATGTCTACTGCTACCGCTGTGGCCAAACTATTATCATCTCTTTCTTAGATTATTGCAATAACTTTCTGGTTGATCTACTTCTCCTCTTTTCTTTTATTCCATCTAGTCTCAACTCAGACATAGAAAAACCTTTTTAAAACATAAACCAGAATAAGCCACTTCTCTATTCAAATCCTCTAATGGCACATAACATCACTCAGTAAAGGAGAACCATGCTAGCATTCTTGCTATTCCTGGAGCATTCCAGCTCTACTCCCACCTCAGAACCTTTGCCTGGAACCCATTCCCACCGGACACCCCACCAGACACCCTCTTGTGCCCATCCATAGTCACTACAGATTTTTAAATCAGTGTGGTGTCCTCACTGAGGCCTTCTCAGACTATTTTCTGCACCTACCCCCTCCCAACTCCCAACCCGTATTTATTTTTCTCTCTTGCTTAATTTTCATCGAGCGTATTCTTCACATTTTGAAACTATATTACTTCTTCGTATTATATATTTTCCTTTTCCTTTTCCCCCAAACCTTCTCCCCCACACGCTAGTCTGGTTTGTACCTTTGCCTGCTCCTGCCGCAGCACACTTAGGGTATGTATATCAACAGTTTCTTTGCCTGGAAAACAAAACTGATATTCCACTTCTCTATATTTTGGTATAATTGAATATAATGTTTCCTTTTAGCCTTCAAAAGAAGCTCTTGCTAAAGAACTATAGAAAATGTGTTATGAGGTACAAAGCACAACGGAAATACTATGCTGCTCATGACCTGAGATCTTGCCTTGGCCTAACGGGCTCTGAGAGTGACAATCTGTTGAATCTCTGGGAATCAAGGATCTCATTAGTAGGATTAAGTGATTTGCTAGGCGCACATTTTAGGCCGAGGTAATTTTGGGCTTTTGCCTCCTTAAGTTCTACCATGAAAAAATAATTTAAAACCTGTGAGTGAAGTTTTGAGATACATCCATATTTTATAGAAAATAGTGACATATACTTTTGAAAAATCGGAAGAAAGCAGTGGGGGGAATGAAATGATGTCCTCCATGTGCTCCGTCTAGTCACCCTAAGTATGCAGGTGGCAAAGAAGCAAGCTTGAGGCTGCTGCTTCACAGGACCCTTATATTTATTGCAGGTCTACAATTCTTGTGGGTAGAGGTACTCCAGAATTTGAAGCTGTTAAGATTCTAGAAAATTAAAAAGTAAATACAGAAAGTAACTATAAAAGCATGATGCATGATGGAACAGCTTGTGTGGGGTCTAGGGCAACCCTGCAAGCAAATGCATTAATATTTACGCAAAGCAATGCAATGAATCACTGTAAATGGCCTTTTTTCAAATCACGTCCAATTTTGCCACAGAAGAGTTCGGCTTTTAGGGGCCAAATGTGTCACAAAAAACTTTCAGGTTCCACTCCTTTATGGAGCTTTGAATTTCAGAGAAGGGTTTGCAGAGCTGTCTTAATTCTCAGTGAGTAATCAGAAAACAACTACAGTTTTGGTAAGATAAATATTGGAAAATCCTTCACCTCCTCCACACGTGGCATCACAATCTTCCCAGCCTGTGTGCGTCCACATGAAAAGGGGTTCGGGTGCTTTTGAGCTCTGATTCTCTGGAAGAGGGTCCGACGGGATAGTATATTCATAGTGAAGACCATAATTTTGGTCTTGAAATAGCAGCACCTATAATATATAAGAGTGATCAAGGCAGATGGGTTAAAGGAGAGCACAGACAATGTGAAGTCTAATACCAAGGATACCGATATCTTAAAACACTTATTACATGCTCTTTTTACATGCAGAATTGTGACATTATTACTGAAATCATCGAAGTGTCATACTTCTGAAAAGACTGGTGCTACACATTTACCTCTGAGCTAAAGACAACATGAAAAATGGCCCACTTAATGAGGTCAGAGATACCAGATCATTTTTTTTTTAATCTATGAATGGACTAGGCAATTTCCCAAATTATGATACATGTAGAAGATGAAGTTAGTGGAGGGAACGGGGCTATCTGTCCTACCTAACTTCAAGAGATAAGCCATAATCTAATGTCAAACGTAGACCTTCCACTCATATAAAACAGAAAGATGGACAGAAAGTCCCTGTGTCACTGGTAGAGGAGGAGGATAGAAGACTTTGGGAATCACTTCTCCCCAGAAGGGATAGAGAATGTCTAAATTAACCAGAGAACAACAATATTTTTCCATGTTGCTTAAAGTTAACTTCCAATTTTGGCAAGATTACTGATTTTCCATTTGCAGCAAAGATCATTTCATTTGAAAAGAAATTTTTGTTAAAATGAACTCTTTAATAAATATTAACTTAATAATGGTACAGTTAGGTACACATATGTAAACAGTGCAACAAACCAAGAAAAATGCATGAGGATAACTACACACTGGGCCACACTGGACTAGCACATAAGCAGAGACCATGTCTGTTTTGCTCCTCCCTGGTGCCCAGTGCCAAGATTAGAAGGACATCATCTTGGGCAATCATGTCTATTTTAAATGAAAGAGGGGTGCCTGGGTGGTTGAGTAGGTTAAGCATCTGACTCTTGATCTCAGCTTGGGTCATGATCTCATGGTTTGTGAGATTGAGCCCCACATCGGGCTCTATGCTGACTGTGTGGATTCTGCTTGGGATTCTCTGTCTCTCCCTCTCTCTCTCTCTGCCTCTCCCTCCATCTCTCTAAGTAAGTAAATAAATAAACTAAAAAAAATAAAAACTTTAAAAAAATAAAAAATAAAATAAAATAAATGAAAGAAAAATGCCTGAAGTATATTCATTTTAAATGAAAGAATGAATGAGAATATATGTTCCTTTAGAAGTACATTTACACAAAATATGTCAACTCCATGGAACATATTACTTCTTTGAATCTGAGAATCTATACAATGCAATATCATGCATAAATCATTATTTAAAATTTATATTTTGTTAAATTATTAAAGAACTTTGTTGGATATTAAACCTCTATCAAGGGAGTTGTAATGACAGGTAATTTACAGTTAACACTCAATGGGAAAAAAAATTACGAGCCCAGGGTTAATTTTCTTTGCTTTTTTCCCCTCAATATTCTGCTCAATATTATCAACAGAAATGCTAAGATAGATTTTAATATGTGGATCTGGGAACTAACATACTGGAATTATAAATCAGTTGTATCAATAAAAATAATAGTTTTTAAATTCACGTACACATAACATACTGGGATACTCATTCTAAGTACATCACAGTGTTGATTTTGGCATTAAATATCGCATTTGATGTTGCCAGTTATAAGTGACTTGGGGCTAAATGAGTTAAGAGAGAGAGAGATAGAGATTGACTTATCTTGTTTATGGACATAACCAGACTATTACATAGTTTTTAAAGGGATAAAAGGAACATAAATTACAGCTATTTGCCAACTTCTTTAATTTAATGAAAACATGTCTCTTTTTCCTTAAAAAACTACCTTTTCATTGATAGAACTTTAGATTGTCCTTGAATATCTAATGCCATTTAAAATAAAGACATTGGCTACAAAATCATTAGCTCGCTCTTAAACCATCTGAGTTTGGCAGTGTATCTCTGCGAGAAGGAAAGTGTGACCGCGTTACAGTTGAGGGGCACATTTTGAAGCATGGCAGCAGAAGGTATTGCCTTTCAAAATTCAGTACCGGCTTTCAATCTGTAATAGTCATTAAAGAAAAATATCTTAGAAGTGCAGTTTCCCTTGGATTACTGAATAAATCCAGGTCACATAGATGCCTTCTTTTAGACATAGTTCACTGACTTTAATTATGCTTCATGCTTCCAGGAAAAACCTTGGTAATTACCAGGCAGATTAAGGATTCTGCAGCAAGGAAACTCCTCTGCCCAACACTGAGATCTCACAGACCGTTTTAAGATTTTGAATTAGAGACTTAATAAAGAGCACCGGTCTTGTTCCATAAAAAATGTAGGTTACATTCATATAAGGCAGGTTACCCGGTGGCATTTTTTGCAACCCAGGCATTAAAAATTGGTTTGTTGTTGATAATGTTGTTATTATAAGTGACCCAATCATGGAAAGAGCCAGATGTTGGTCATACAGTGTTTGGTTAAGTCACTTTTTTTTTCTTTCTCCAGATGGCATAGGGCACAGAGTGGAGTTTCCAATTCAAATTAAATAACAGGATCCAAAGAAACTGTGAGGAGATGAAGAACATAATGATTGAAAGTATATGCATACTTATGATCCCATGCTGTCTGGTGTGAAGAACTTACATCTAAGCTTTATATCAGGAGAGACTGATTAACACCTGGTTTATTCACAGCTGAATGACTTACAGTGAGACGCTGTGCCCGTTACTTAACCTATTTCATACTAAGTTTATTTTTTAATCTGTGAAATGGAACAGTAATAATACATATCACTCAGGGTTACTGTAAGGATTAAATGCTTTAATGAAGCCCTTTGGCAAAGCCCTTTGGAACAGTGTCTGACTCAGGGCTCAGTGAGTGGTATGTATGATCATTACTATTAAGATCTGGAGCAGAAGGTCCCCATGCATCTCACTTGGCTCCCTTCCTTCCTGTTGGTAAGGTCTATGATTTCAGTTCCATGAAACACTGTTATCTGAAATGTGGTCACTGGACCAGCAGCAGTGACATCATCTGGGAGCTGGTCAGAAACGCAGAGCTCATGTCCCACCCCAGATGAAACGAATCAGAATGGGCATTTGAACAAGAACCCCAGGTGATCTGCAGGAACATTAAAGCAGAAAAAGCAAACGGGCTGATATGTGATTTGAACCTCTGGCTCCTAGACCAGCAACACAGATGTCTCCAATTGAAGACAAATTCAAAACTTAAATTGTGTGCCGATATTAAGTAATGGGGCACACTACACTCCAAATAAACAGTCAGTTGATTGTGTTTTAGAGTTGTTTTTATGTGTGGACTTAAGGAGGTGTTGAAGTGTCTGAATTTCAGACTTTGCCACTAAGATGGAGAACGTGCCAGTTGTGCAGTGAGTGCTTGGCTACCGAGGCATTACCAGTGACTGCAAAGATCAAGGTCAAAAGGGGCATGTGAACCGGCCACCAGCTGGGACGCAGAGCCCCAGCGTTCTGCTCCCTTCACTTCATACTCGGTCCTGCCTCATACTGAGTCTTTTACTACATGGTAGTAAGAAACACTCAAATTTTCCTAATTCTTTACAGGAATCAATTCACCTATAAGAGAACAGAAGAGGGTGATTGGAAGCACTGTTAGACGTGTTTACCAAATCTTTTCCCAGGGATTTTATCAAAGGCATTTTATCAAAGGCATTTTATATAGATTCAGAAAATGCCCATTCCATCGATGCTTGAACTGCTATGATTGGCCACACTATAACACTGTCTTTACAGACATCCACTCTGGTTAGCGATTCACTAAGATGCTGTTAGTAAAATTCCTCTTAGAAAAAATAGGCTCCTTCTTGCCTGATGATTTGCTTCTACTTTGAGTCCGTGAATTCCCTAAAACATCTTGTTCTTCCCCCAGTAATTTCTGGCTTTGACATCGTGATTTAGAATACATTAAAATGAGGGGAGCCTGGGTGGCTCGGTCGGTTGGGCGTCCGACTTCGGCTCAGGTCATGATCTCGCGGTCCGTGGGTTCGCGCCCCGCGTCAGGCTCTGTGCTGACCGCTCGGAGCCTGGAGCCTGTTTCGGATTCTGTGTCTCCCTCTCTCTCTGACCCTCCCCCATTCATGCTCTGTCTCTCTCTGTCTCAAAAATAAATAAACGTTAAAAAAAAAAAAGAATACATTAAAATGAAAACCTAAAAACCCACCTCTCGGATAACTTTGAATGTCTACCTGACAATTCAACCTTGGAAAAAAGATTAGACAAGGTACATTGGGAAAGCCCTTTGCCATAGGAATCGGATTATGCAATGTCATCAGTTCGTCCCCTCATACCAGGAGGTGTAGAGGTGATGTGGTAGGACCTTTGGCGGAGATCTTCTCCCAGAGGCCTCGTCTTACATAATGAACAGTAGTGCCCGCTAAGTTGAATGCTCCCGAGTGTTCAATCTTCCAGTCACTATTAATAGACTGCTTTCCAGTGTCGCGTAGAGCTATAAAGAGGTTCAAAAATATTATGACAGTTGAACATGTCCTTATTTTGTTTCAAGTGATTTTTTTTAATTGAAACTTCCAGACTCTTCCACATAATTGAATTCTCTAAGACACATTTATATGAAGGTTAATTGAAGGCTTTTATGTCATAGTTCTATGAAAATGTTTTGATAAGGTAAGCCAATAAATCTTCCTAAATATTGTTTAAGCTAATCTTCATGGATTGAATATTTGACCATCTCCAAGTTTTTTATATTATAAATAATGCTCAGATAAATGTACCGTATAATGTGTATATCTGAATATTTGCCTCAGACAGAATCCTAGATTTGGAATTACAGACCCAAATATGTTAAACATTTAAAGACTGTGAGAAATATTTTTAAATTGATTTTCACAAATGTTGCATCAATTTAGGCTTCTGTAACAGTGATCAAGAGTACCCAGCTTCAAATACCTCATGGAAGCACCTTTTTCTTGTATAATATTTCATCATGACTGAACAGTTATCAGCTATCAGCTATAAAGTAGGAAATGCTCAAAACTTCTGGGACCTCCCCAAATTAACAATTATAAATATGTTATCTGGCTTTATTGAACTTCTAATCTAACTGGAACACGCTGAAACTCGTGTGGGAAGAATGAAGAAAACCTGTCTGAAAGATATCATTTCCTGAGGATGTTAACCAGGGGAAAAGAGAAGCAGAGAAAGAACATTCCAGACCGAGAGAGCTACACATGGGAAGGCCTTAAAGGTCACAGCTTGGTGAGAATCAGGGAGCAAGTATGCAGGACACCAGATGCGCTGAAGGGGATCATAGGAGGAGGCTGGAGAGGTTAAGGAATCGCCGGACCTTACAGGCCTTGTTCATGTTTTAAGGGTTTTTTTCCTAAGAAAAAATACAAAGCTATAAAAGTTTGTGAACAATGTTGTATAGAAATGGACCGATATGGAGCAAATTTGGATGGGGAAGACAGTATATAACATTAACACAGTAGCCCAACTGAAAGTAATGGTAGCTTGGATTCAGGTATTGGAGAAAAATACCAAGAGGCATTTTGGAGTGAAACTGATAATATGTGATGATGACTTGGCTGTCGTGGGTGATAGGAAGTATGAGGTATGATGCAACACTTTTAGGATGAGAAAACAGGTGGGTTATGACAACAAATAATGAGATGGGAAAGACAAGCAAAAGAACATGTGTGAGGAGAAATACCAGGAGTTAAATTATGAACAAGATAGATTTAAAAAAAATCTCTTGTTTAGTTGCTATTGGGGTTAAAGGTATTTTTCATTTGCTTATGAGTCATTTGCATTTGCATTTAAAATTTTTAATTAACAAAATAAATTATTGATTCTCTATTAAGGCTTTTCTGGTCCACTGAGGGATTTTTCTGGTGCTAATATTTCCACTTTATAAGTGATGTATCAACAAAATTTTTGAAATTTTACCTTATCAATATTAATTTCTACCAAATAATAAGATTATTATGTACTATCCATAAAGTACATTTTAGATAAATCTGAAAACATATATGCTTAATATTTTATGAAAAATATGTAAGTATTCACTTTTACCTTGAATTTTAAATTTGAGAGGGAAATAATGGTGACAGAAAACTCTTACCACTTTGCAAATAGCTATTACCATCTACAAATGGATATACTTCAGATAATGCTAAACTGATTTAAAAAATGATTTTGCCTAAAAGATAAAATATTTCCTTATATTTCTCTAAAATCTATTAAATATTTTAAGAAATCTTTTTGGCCTAGATTGGTAACTGTGGTCCATATAATTCCATATTGTTCCTGTATTTCAACATATACTCAGGACATAATTATAAAGAAACATTTCCTGAAAATCTCTAATAAAAATGCCTTTAAAAACCTTCCGGGGGTGGCTATAGTATAATGTTTAGACTCAACTGACATTTCTGGAATTCTGCATTCCCCTCAAAATGGAACACACAGGTACCTGAAAATCCACATAATTTATAAGCTTAATAGCAACCTCATATGAAGAATTAACACTCTGTGTATGTGATGTTTCTTATTTTATGTTTTTGTTTCTAATTCATTAGCTTTAAAATGGGTTTTTAGAAAACCTGTTTCTGGTCATACCTTAAAAAATGGAAGTGTACTAACTCCCCCACTTTAAACAATGAGAAAACTAAAAATATATGAAACAACTGTTTTCAGACACTGGACAATGTCAGGAGAGAACTGAGGTCCCTAAGAGAAGGAGAACAAATGAGATCTCTAAAATTGTTTGACTTTCTGCCTGAAGATTTTTACTAGACCAAACCACAGGGAAGGGGAACTCAAGAAAAGCACAGATAGAAACGGCTTCAGTGAGATGACGACACAGAGAATGGAGTTCAAATTGGCTAAGGCATCTGGAATCTGTTTTATGGAGTACTGGAGAAGAGGGAGCTACACAGAGTCAAGCTCCAAAAATCTGCTGAGGTGTTCCTTTGAGCCTGTGGCTAAATACCAAGGTGTAAATAAGTGTGGTGAGATTCCTCAAGGCTGGGAAAAAGCAACTACATAGGGCCTGGAAACTATACAGCTCCTGGATCTCATGTAAGGTTGGAAGACATACGAGTTCTATTCATTCAGAGTGGGTAGGTCTTACTGAACACACAGAGACTTCAGTGGAGCACTTAGAAAATGTGCACTTTAGAAATAAGGCTGGACTAGTCCCAGAATAAAGGCCACACTGGACCCACCCTAACAAAGCCTTTATAAAAGCTACAAGAAGTTAAGCTGATGTGAAATTAAATTGAGTGGGCAGCAAAATAAAACTCAACACTCAATAAAAAACAACAGCCATTCGGAACTGTCACATTAACAGTGTCCAGCATCCAACCAAAAAATTACTAGATATGTGAAGGAGTCAGAAAATGTGACCCAGAATCAGGGGGAAAAAATCTGTTAATAAAATGAGACCCAGAAATCAGAGAGATGATGAAACCAGCAGACCAAGACTTAAAAAAAACCCCAACTATTATATATGTTCAGTATGCACAAGAATTTAAAGAAAAATCTGTAATATTAAAGAGAAAAATGGAAACTGTAAGAACAAGAGCAAATCAAATTTCTCACAATAGAAACACAAAATCTCTGAAACAATAAATTCACTAAATGGGCTTAAGAGCAGATTAGACATTGAAAAATAATACAGTACACTTGAAGAGCAGCTGATAGATTAGAAACTAATTGGAATTCAAAGAGAAAAATAAAGTCTGAAAAAGTGAAGAGACTCACAGGAAATGTGATAAACTCACATTGGTATAATTGGCATCCCAGAGAATAGGTGGTAGGCAGAAAAATTATTTGAAGACGTAATGCACCAATTTTTTCCATATTTGATGAACACCATAAACTTACTGTACTATTCAGTACAAGGGAACCCAAGCATGATAAGCACAAAGAAAGCCATACCAAGGCATATCATAATCAAACTGCTGGAATCCAATGATGTGAAGAATAATCTTAAAATTGGCCAGAGAGGAAAAAGGCACATTATATATAAGGAAAAAGGATTACAAACTTTCTGGATATACTATCAGAACTAATACAAGCCAGAAGACAATGAAACATTACCTTGAAAGTGAAAGAAGAAAATAAAAAAAAAAAGGAAAACCAAACAAAATATAGAATTCTATATCCAGTGAAAATATCCTTCAGAAAGGAAAAAAAAATACACTCTCAGAAAAACAAAATTTGATAATTTTTCTGCCAGCAGAGTTGCTCTGCAAGAAATGAAAAAGCACAGGGGCACCTGGGTGGCTCAGTCGGGTTAGCATCTGACTCTTGATTTCAGGTCATGATCTTACGGTTCATGAGATCAAGCCCTACATCGGGCTCTGCTCTGTCAGTGCAGAGCCTGCTTGGGATTCTCTGTCTGTCTCTCTCTCAAAGTAAATAAATAAACATTAAGAAAAAAAATGTAAAAGGACAGATGTTCTTCAAGTGGAAAGGACATGGTTCCAGGTGGAAATGGGTGTCTATGTGAAGGCCTGAAGAATGTTGGCACCAGTAAATGCATAAAAATACTTAAGTAAGCTTTTTCGTTAATCCGTTCTTTATAGGATGATTGGCTTTAAGGTAAAAATGATTACATCTGTTTTGGTGATTAAAGCATATGTAGAAATAAAGTGATTAGACGGAATGTAGAAATAAAATGCATAATAGCAAAAAGGAGGAGAAGCAGGTAGAGGGAAGCACACTGTTTTAAGGAACTTATATTATATGTAAAATGGTATAATATAATTTGAAAAGAGAGTGTAAGAAGTTAAAAAATGCATTTTGTAAATCCTAAAGTGACCATTAAAGATATAAAACAAGAGTTATATGTAGCTAATAAGCAAATAAAAGAGAGTAAGTGTAAGGCTAAAAAATAGAAGACAGAGAAATAGGGAAAAAGGAATAAGAAGGCATGGAAAACACAGAAAATAATTCACTATGCCCATAATTATATTATATTTAAATGCATTAAGGATATTGGTGGAAAGAGAGAGACTGTCAGGCCAGAAGGGGAAAAGAAGACCCCACTCGATTCAGTTCAGAAAAATAGGTAGATTAAAACTAAATGGATAGGGAAACTTAAGCATGAGACACTAATCATAAAAAAAGATATACTGACTATATCAATACCAGACAGCATGGACTTCAGGGATTTCCAGAGATAAAAAAGGGAGTTTTTAAAATGTCATTTAAGGGGCACCTGGGTGGCTCAGTCGGTTAAGCGTCCGACTTCAGCTCAGGTCACGATCTCGTCATCTGTGAGTTTGAGCACCGCGTCTGGCTCTGGGCTGATGGCTCAGAGCCTGGAGCCTGCTTCATATTCTGTGTCTCCCAGTCTCTCTGACCCTCCCCCGTTCATGCTCTGTCTCTCTCTGTCTCAAAAATAAATAAACGTTAAAAAAATTTTTTTTTAAATGTCACTTAAATTTAACTTACTTCAAATGCAAAATTCTAAATGCCATTAAAAATATATTAAGGAAACGATACAATCCTAAGTGTACAACAGAAAGAGCATCAAAATGCATGAAGCTGGGAGCCTGGGTGGCTCAGTCAGTTAGGCGTCTGACTTCAGCACAGGTCATGATCTCACAATCCATGAGTTTGAGCCCCATGTCAGGCTCTGTGCTGGCGCTCAGAGCCTGGAGCCTGCTTCAGGTTCTGTGTCTCCCTCTCTCTCTGTCCCTCCCCTGTTCATTCTCTGTCTCTCTCTGTCTAAAAAATAAATAAAAACATTTAAAATTTTTTTTAAAAAAATGCATGAAGCAAGGGGCACCAGATTATCTCAGTCACTAGAGCGTGAGACTCTTGATCTTGGGCTTGTAAGTTCGAGCCCCATGTTGTGTATAGGGATTACTTAAAAATAAAAATTAAAAAATCTTAAAAAAAATGCATGAAGCAAAACTGACCTAATTGAAAGGAGATACAGACAAATCCACAATTTCAGTCAGAGATTTCAATAGTTTTCTTTTCCTAATTTATAAAGCAAAAAGAAAATAAACAAGAATATAGAAAATATAAACCAAATGGAGCTAAGTGATGCTTAGAGAAGAGTCAGCAACTGCAGAATATAATCTTTTAAAGTATAAATGGAACATTAACCAACATGGGTCATTGAAACAAGTCTCAACTGAAATCAAACTCAATGTATTTTCTTACCACACAGATTTAAACTAGAAACCAGTAACAAAATATCTATTAAAAAACTTACAAATATTTGGAAATTAAATTGCACATTTACAAATAACCCATGGGTCAGTCAAATCAGAAAATTACAATGGTAATTTGAAAGTATTTTTAACTAAAATTACAGTATCTATAAATTGTGATATGAAGCTAAAGCAGTGTTTAGATAGATAAACTGTCATAACAGCAAAGAAGAAAGGAGTGAAATCAATTATCTGAGTTTCCACCTTAAAATATATAAGAAAGAGCAACAACAAAGGCAATCAATGACACCAAAACTTGGTTATTTTAAAAGATCAAACACAGACACTGCATTATAATAGGAAAATATGACAAAAAAAAAAGCTTTAGGACAATAAATTTGAGAAGGTAAAGAAATGGGTTAATTCTTTGTAGACACCAATTACCAAATCTGACTCAAGAAAAAAACCACCTGGATATATATATATGGTACACACACATACACTGAAGAAATTAAGTTGGGCTTTAAAAACCTTTCCACAAAGAAAATACCAACATTCAAACATTTAAGAAAAAATACTACCAATTTTAAACAAAATAGAAAACAGAAGAGGAGGGGCTCCTTCCTAAAAATAATTTTTCCTGAGATAGATAACAAATATAGGGGCACCTGGGTGGCTCAGTCGGTGAAGTGTCTGACTTGGGCTTGGGTCATGATCTTGCTGTTTTGAATTCAAGCCCTGCATCTGGCTCTGTGCTGAGAGCTTGGGGCTCTGAGCCTGGAGCCTGCTTCAGATTCTGTCTCACTCTCTGTCCCTCCCCCACTCTAGCTCTGTCTCTCTCTCTCTCTCTCAAAATGAATAAAGAAAGTTAAAAAAAAAAAAAAAAAAGATAACGTGTAAATACCTGCATTTCATTGTTACCTTCATAAGTAACACACTGATTAAGAATATTTATTTGTATTTAGGGTCACCTGGGTGGCTCAGACAGTTAAAATCCCACTGACTCAGGTCATGATCTCTAGGTTCATGAGTTCACCTTGGGCTCTGTGCTAATGGCTCAGAGCCTGGAAGCTGCTTTGGATTCTGTCTCCCTCTTTCTCTGCCCTTCCCTCACTCGTGCTCTGTCTCTCTCAAAAACAAACATTTAAAGAAAGGATTTATTTGTAACTATTAGTCAGGAAAATCACATTTTTATATATTTTAGAGCCAAGTGTTTTTAGAAAAAGTAAGTTTTTGCAAATTTTTATCTGACACTATGGCTTGCCTTTTAATTTTCTTAATGGTGTCTTTCAAAGAGCAACAGTTTTACTCTTGGCGAAATCAAACACATTCATTTTTGGGTGAAAGGGTTGGTATTTTTGTACATCTATTGTAAAGAAATCCTTGTGAAGCCCAATGTCTTAAAGGTTTTCTCTTATGTTTTTTTGCTAGAAGCTTTAGAATTTCAGCTTTTTTGTTTAGATCTCCAATCCATTTTGACTTAGTTTTTATGTATGATAAGAGGTAGGGGCTAAAGTTCATTTTTTTTAGTCCTCATATAAATACCCAGTTATTCCAGCATTATTTGTTTAAAGAATATCTTTCTCTTCTGTGCTGCCTCAGCACTATGTTTAGAAGTCAGTTCATGCCCACATTTGTGCTTAATTTCACTATGAAGATAAATTTTCCCAATTTTCTTTGTCAATTTTTGCTTAAAAGCTTTCAAGCTATATTCCTGGGTTCATATAATTATAAAATTATATTATTTAATGATGACTTAAATGCTTAGGTAATTATTCTGTGACTTCTTTCACCTCAGACAATGCATTTTCCTTGAAAGTGAGTTCTGACTTATATTACTATGGCTCTATTAGTATTTTTTTGGTTTTAATTTTTCCTAGTATAGTTTTCCATTCTTTGATTTTCAGTTTTTGTGAATCTTAGATGAATACCATATACCTGAATTATTTTCAAAATCCAGTCTGACAATTTTTGTCTTTTAACTAGAGATTTTAGTTTTTAAATGCATACTAAGACTGCTAGTATGTTTTGTTTTATTTACACTATCTTCTTTTGTGCTTTCTTTTTTCATTTTTTTCTGTATATTTCTATTATTTTTCTTCTATCTTGTATTCTATTGATTGAATTTTTAAAATTTAATTTTGAAAATTGTACTTGGCTATTTGAATATGTGTTTAGTCCACTTTTGCTTATTTTTAGTATTTTTAATTTTTTAATGAAATATTTTAAAAATATTTTAATATTATAAATTTTTAATATTTTAAACAACTTTATTATTTAAAATTTTAATATTTATATATTTTTGTTTTAAAAATGTTTTTAATATTTTAAAATATTTTTATTTTAATATTTTAAAAATATTTTTAATATTTTAAAACAATTAACTACAAGAGTTTTATATTTTCTGTATATGATGCAAATGTATATCTGATTCTGCTCTCCCTTATTTTTACTGTTTATTTATGTTCACTGCTCATAATGTTTATTCCCTTTTGTGTTTTCTGAACATTTCTTTACTACAAAATTATATTTGTTGAACCTTATAAAATTCCTTTGAGGCCTGGTTTGAAGGCGCATTACTTCAAAAAGGATTTGCCTTTGCATATGCCAGCCACCTTGGTAACTTCATTAAAATAAATGTCTTGGAGTTTTGTACTTCATAGTTGGGTAAAATGGTGCTATGAATCCAGAGGAGCATTTTCTTTGGGTTACGAACCCTCAGGGAGGTTGATTTTCTACTTCCACCTAGTATCAAACACATTTCCTGATCTTTGATGGAGCAAATCCATTTCTTTGTCTCCTTCACGCTGAGCTTGTAGTCCTTTGGGGTCCTGCTTTATTTAGGTGTCTCCTGTTAGAGCCTCTACTTTATAGAGCCTCAGGCTTTGTTTTCTGTCCACCGTGTATCCTGGGGCTCAAAATCTAAACTGGTCACCAGGATTAAGCTTAAGTGGGATTTCGGTCAGGCTAATACTTGGCTTCCTGTTCTTACTTTGTTTTTGGCACGTGAAGGCTCCTTAATTTCTTTCCATTTTAGAGGTAAGTTTAAAAAAGTGTTCTTTTTTTCCTCCTTTTGTAATTTGCTCAACAGTTTAAAGTGTTTTTAGTGAAAAGTTTTTCCATAGTGGTTTGCAGGCAAAACTGCAGGCAAGGTAAATGGACCCATATGACCTTTTTTATTAGACTTTTAAAAATCATAAGCTACAGTGATTTTTTTAAAGATATAACATATGGTCGATCTGAACTACTCTCCATTTTGGACTTCCTGATTAATTATTAACAAAACTGAGCCATGATATTCAGAAATGCAGATAATAATTACATATGGGAATACAATTCAGCGAGTAATATAAAAGAATAATTGTATTGGGAGGGAATTAACTGTCTCCAATGAAATTATAGTTTTATATAGACAAGTTAATTTGTTAAAGATCAGCTTTCCAGGAAATAATCCATTTTCCTGATGCTATTTCAGATAAAGATTTTCAATAACTTCCTTCCAATGTCCAAAGAAGCCTTTAGGAAATGTGGTTTATGATATGTGTTCTCTACGATAGGCTTGAAATCTAAGATTTTAGGCTTAAAATCGAGGATTTTAATACTGTGCCATTTTTCCCCAAAATTTCCTCTTATCCATGTGTGCTATCTCAGTAAATGCCATTATTATTTGCCCAGTTGTTTAATCCATAAACCTAGAAGTGATCCTTGAACTTTACTTTCTATCCACACACCCATTCTCACCAAGTTTCATGAGCTCAACTACTTCAATGTCTCTAGAAGCCACTGAGTTCTTCCCATTCCCAGTCTGTGACTGGATCATACCACTGGCCACTTTCTCTTCATCCTTGCACCCTTCTCCTAATTCATCAGGGTAGCTGTGATTGATTCAGTTAAGAAGTAAGGAAACTTCTATTTTCAACATGAATCTCCCAAGTAGTATTCAGACGGTTCAGGAGCACTCATGCTATTTCCTTAAAAAGTAAGAGACCCTAGTAACTTATGCCTAATTCTAAGCACAAAGAAAAGTGACAATCATGAGGCCAGAGACATAACAAAGACATGGGATTCTGGGGTGCCTGGGTGGCTCAGTCGGTTAAGCGTCTGACTTTGGCTCAGGTCATGACCTCACGGTTCGTGGGTTCTAGGCCCATGTTGGGTTCTGTGCTGACACTCGGAGGCTGCAGTCTGCTTCAGATTCTGTGTCTTCCTTTCTCTTTGCCCCTCCCCAGCTCATGCCCTGTCTCTCTCTCTCTCTCTCTCTCTCTCTCAAAAGTACATAAACATTAAACAAATTAAAAAAAAAAAAAAGACATGGGATTCCGTTTTTAAATTAAATGCTCTTCTCATAACAAAAAGTGGTTGGAGATTTATGTTTAGAGATATACATAAGGGAAAGAAGATGGGATCTGGCATACTTGGAGGTAGTGACGGGAGAAGAAAACCACCACTTCATGATTTATATTCCCCTGAGTTAACGCTATACAATTGATCTCATTAGTTAAGAAATGGGGGGAAAGAGGGAGATTGGGGGCGAAGTTCAAGGAAAATTTGTTCAGATAGGACATGTACTTTAAAATCACAAGCCTAATGTGAGAGACAATGAATTAAAAAAAAAAAAAACAACAAAAAGTAAAAAGAGACAGTAGGAACAAGATAAAATGGCCACACTGCTTGGGCTTAAATTTAAGATCATGGTTTTTTAGATGTATGATCTTGGGAAAGAAACTTAAATTCTCTGGTCCTCTAGTTTTTGATTTAAAAAAAAAAAATTAGTGGTGCCTACTTCACAGACATGTGAAGATCTATTTAGCAGATATATTTAAAGAACTCACCCATACTAATTACTGTACAAGTATGAACCATCTTTTTTTAATTAAAATTCACTCAAAAAAAGTCTTTATTACTTTCTGTGTGCCAGAGTCTGCTTTAGTTACTGTGGATAAAGCTCTGAGAAAAATGATCCCTGCCTTCAAAATTAACACTGGAAGATACACAATATAAAAGCACGTATGCAAACAGAGAAGAAAATTCAGATGGTGATGGTGGTAGGTGCTCTGAAGAAAATAAAGCAGGACAATGCAGCAGAGAGTAGCTTGATTGTGGGTCACGGTGGTTATGGAGAGAAAGTGATATATCTGAGTAACTGACAGGACTTGCTGATGTATTAGAGTGGTAAAGGCAACTATCAAGAAGAACTAGTTGTGGTATAAACTCCTGGATAGAAATTAGTGACTGTGGGGTCATAAATAATGGCCCCCAAAAAGATACCTGTGTCCTAAAAGATAGATATCATACAAAGTATCTTCTCTGACCACAATGGGAAATGATTTGGAAATCAGTAACAGGGAAAACTGGAAAATTCATTAATGTGGAAATGAAACAACACTCAAAAAGCCAATGGATCAAAGAAGAAATTATGAGGGAAATTAGAAAATATCTTGAGACATATGGAAATGAAAACACAACATAGCAAAATGTAGAGGACACAGCAAAAGCAGTGCTGTGGATGGAAACTTAGAGCAACAAATGCTTACATTAAAAAAAGAAGATCTTATAATGTTAACAACCTGACTTTATAAGCTAAGGAACTAGAAAAAGAACACACTAAACCCAACACTACCTAAAGAAGAAAATAAAAAAGATTAGAGCAGAGATAAATGAAATAGAGAATAGAAAAATAATAGAGAAAACTAACAAAACCAGAAATTGGTTCATTGAACAGATGAACAAAATCAACAAAACTTTAGCTGCACTTGACTAAGAAAGAAAAATAAAAAAGACAACTGAAAAGTCAGAAATGAAAGTACGGACGTTACAACCGATGCTGCAGAAATAAAAAGGATGGTAAGAAATGTACTGTAATAATTCTCATGCCAGTCAGAATGGCTCATATCAAACAGACAAGAAGTAAGAAGCTTTAACTAGGTTGTGGAGAAAAAGAAACCCTCATGTACTGTTGGTGGGAATGCAAACTGGTGTAGCCACTGTGGAAAACAGTACAGAAATTTCTCAAAAAATTAAAAATAGAAATGCCACACAATCCAGTAATTCCACCTTCTATTTACCCAAGGAAAATGGAAACACTAACTCAAAAAGATATAAGCACCCCCATGTTTATTGCAGCATTATTTACAATGGCCAAGATACGGAAGTAATCTCAGTGTCCACCAAGAGATAAAGAAGGTGTGGTGCATATACACAATGAAATATCACTCAGTCAAAAAAAAAAAAGAGTGAGCTCTTGTCATTTCTGACAACATAGGTGGACCTAGAGTATTATGCAAAGTGAAATAAGTCACACAGAGAAAGATGGCTTGATTTCATTTATATGTAATCTCAAATGAACGAACAGAAACAGACTTATAAATAGAGACAACAAACTGGTAGCTGCTAGACAGATAGGGCAGTGGAGGGATGGGCAAAATAGGTAAAGGGGATTAAGAGGTACAAACTTCCAGTTATAAAATAAATAAGTCATGGGGATTAAAATTACAGCTTGGGGAATACAGTTAATTATAATAAGACCATATGGTAACAGAAGGCTACTGCATTCGTCACGGTGAGCACTGTGCAATGTATAAAGCTGTCCAATCACTATATTGTGCTCCTGAAACTAATAGAATATTGTATGGCAACTATACTTGAATAGAAATTTTAAAAATTTATATGCTAACAAATTGGATAGCCTAAAAGAAGTGTACAAATTCCCGGAAACACAAATCTTACCAAGACCGAATCACAAATACTTATAACTAGAAAGGATACCGAATCAGTAATCAAAAGTATCCCCCAAAAGAAAATTACTGGATGTTAAAATGGCTTCACTGGTAAATTCTATGCAACATCTAAAGAAAAACCAACATCAATCCTCACATTTTCCAAAGAACTGAATTGGAGGGAAGACTTCCTAATTCACACTTAGGAGGCCTAGCTCATTTTTGATACCAAAGCTAGACAAAGACACTACAAAAAAAAGAAAACTACACAGGAGCTTCCCTTATGAACACTGATTTAAAAATTCTCAACAATACACTAACAAACAGAATTCAGAAGCATAAAAGGCATTCAAATCAGAAAGGAAGAAGTACAATTATTTCTGATTGCAGATGATATGATCTTATACGTAGAATATTTACTCTTTTACCAGACCGAATCACATTAGATCCCTTTAATCCATGGATGCCATAACTACAGACAACCATTTCATATGACTGAATTGGTTTGTAATTTTGATATGTGAGCAATATGTATTTTGGCAACTGAGCATTTTCTTTCATATATTTAAATCATTAATTGGCCTAATTAAAATAGCTGATACAATTCTTTCCATATGCAATACTTAAACATTTAAAATACTCTCTTCATAGGTGAATATACCTAAAGTGAGGAAAGGAAACAGCATCATTTCCCATCAAAACATTAATTCCTTTCAGTATGTCAGAATTTTTTTGAGAATCCCACAAGATTTTCTATTTCTAAAGGAATCATATGTACAGACACACACATACATGCATTTGTACGTGCAATAAATGTGAATGTGTATATGAATATATGAAATAAACATGTTTATGAAATATATCTGCATATGTGTGAAATAAAACATACCTAAATCCTCCAATGAGTTTTTTTTTTATAACACAGCATAACATGTGGAAGCAATTTATACTCTCCCAAATAGACAACCAGATTGCTTTTGCTCTGATAAGTCCCTGGGAGAGAAGGAAAGAAATTCCTACTCGATATGACAAGAGGTGCTTCCTGGGAAATTCAAACATGTAACTAGAAACAGATTGATGTCTTCGTCATTACAGAACTGTCAGGGCAGGGAGTGGGGCTCGTACTTGGATCGGCTCTGTGTCAGGTTACCTAAATAGCTATGTGCCGGCTTTTCCTCCACAACTTTGATTCTTCTTGCTCCAGCAGGTATCACCAGCACTTCTACATAACCTGTAAGAGTCAATAAAACACGAAATAAATCTTGAATTCTCTTAAGATCTCTTTTCTTAATTGACTTGCTCTTTTTTTCTTTTGGTTTTGGTTTTTGCTATGGTATTTCAATACTTATGGAAAGAAAAAAATGCATACAAACGCTGTCATCATTGAAAGGAGAGAAATTTCTTGGAAAGATGTCGAGTCTATAGCAGTATTAAGGGCAAAAAGGTAACTGTATTTTATGTTAAAAAACATAAAGGCTCATTGATCTCTTATGAAGTAGGAGGGGGAAAAACCACAATGGTAGAGCTCAGTTAGAAACACAGTAGATCATGGAACAAAATAAGTAACTTCAGATTTTGCTCATGAAACTCCTTTAAGTTAGAATGTGTGGGGAAGAAGGAAAGGCAGCTGGAGAGAATGCAGCTGGCAGGATCAGGTCCCTGGAGTAGCTGAGAATAGGACAAGAGAGACCCAAGCACTCCCTGAGGAGATTAACAAAGGGTTTTGAAACTGGGGCTGGAGACAAGAAAGTGTAAGGTTGCACCTTGCAATCTAGCATCACCCTGAAAGATGTCAAACAGCTAGAAGCAAGACCCAATTAAGTGTTTGTTACAAAACCCTTTTTAGCAGAGGTGAGGAATGTAACACTTGAAGTGAAATAAGATAAAAAGATAAAGTGAGATAAAAGAGAGTTTGCAGAAAAAGTCACAATTAAGACTTCGTTTAGTGCAGAATAGTTATACAGCAGACACCTACTTTTGGCTGAGTAGTTATGCTTTAAATTTTAATATTATAATATATACGATATAGGTAATATTTAATATTCTTAACATTTGTGTAGCTCCATGTATCTGATCAAAGTCTAACTTCAAAGCTAGTAAAAAGGCACAATAACTGATCCCAGAGTTGTCATCTGTTGATTAATTTTTCAAAGTCCCGAAACTGTTTATAATTATTGGTGTAAACCCAAAGGTAGCACACACCCCACTCGGTGGCAGTGGCTGGAATCTGAGGCATGTGTTTTCTGAATCATAATTTCCATTAGTGAATGCTAATTTAACCATTGTTAGCAAACCAAATCATACAAGCACTATCATTTTAAAACATGAACAAAGTAGGCAGTGATGAAAGGAGAAGCAAATGTTTACTACCGATTTATACACAGAAGTACGGTAAGAAGATCTGTGCACTCAATGAGCTCATAATGAAATTGGAAAGACAAAGCAAAAATACCTTATACAAATAAGAGTTAAATAAAAATTCAAAAATTATGTAAAAAAGATCATATGCAGGATGGTATGGTTAACTCCCTGCTTAAAAATATAAACCACTCTTTCAATAGTCCTCCTCCTCTGATCACATCACCACTCAAAAGGTTCACTGCTATTTTTAACTCACGGAAGTGGGATTTTTTGTTTTCCTTTTAAATTGTTATACACATTACTCATGTTTGAGAAACACTGGCATCAACTCGAATCACTCAGATTCAGAGAAGAGAACATTTCATAGAGTCAAGTAAAGCTTCACAAAGAAGTAAACAGATGAACCGTCATTGAAGAATGGACAGGAATTGGATATGTATAAAAAGAAAGTAAGAGAGCAAGTAATATTTTTCGTAGCACATAAGTAAAATAATTCTGTCAGAAAGACAAGATGTTAGAATATGTCTCTGTTAAACAGAGTTTTAATGCATGCCCAAGATACTGAATTGATCCATCTGAAGTTAGTGAACATAGCAAGGAACTTGGTAATCAGCTACTGGTTTGGAGAAGCTTTATCTGAGAGCAGTATGCAGGATGCCTAGTGATAGGCGAGTTGTGGATTAACTGTATTGGGAGGCTAACGTAAAACTCCAGGAGCACGAGAGGCTAAGGAAGAAAACCCAGTAGGCCCTGTGGAGAAAAAAAAAATTCTGAACTGACAACCAATAGAAAGTGGGGAAATAAACGCTGAACACAAAGCTTTCTTATTACTTATGTGAGAATGCAGCCATAGTTTATAAGAAAATGGAAGTCAATCTTTGATAGTTCTGACAAGTTGAACTTTGCAAATTATAGTTAATAAACCAACATAACACACTAGTGAAAATAGCTACGAAGAACTCTGGAACATCTGGAACTCCAGAGAAAGACTAGGCTATTGGAGTACTTTTGTGAGGTGGTAATATCAGCCACGGAAGTAACTGGAGAAAACTGAGGGAGAAGAGAAGTGAAGGACTCAACCTAGGACAGTCATAGCTTTACAGAGAGAGACTGAAAATAAAAAAGAATCCAGAGAAGGAATAATCATGAGAAGCAGGAGATCTGGCTGTTCTGGTGCAGTGGGATACTATAGATTGGATTGTCTTAAGAGAAGCTGTTGGTCAACTGTGTCAGAAGCTGTAGAAACATCAAAGAGAAAGATGACTAAGGAGAGCCCCACTGAATGTCACAATCAAGAGGTGACTATTCATCTCTGAGCAAAGTAACTTAATAAAGTATTTGGAGAAGATATTAAATTTCAGGATGTTAAGAAAGAAGAGGAGAGAGAGAGAGAGAAGTAGAGGGAGTTACTGTAAATTTCTATTTGAGTTTAGCAGTAAACTCAGAGGTTTGTTGTACATTAGGACAGTAGGTTATGTCTACATTTATAGTTCTATCTAGAGCAAGTGTCATTACTCAACTGGAATCGCTTAAAGGACAGATGAGTTAGACGGAGTTTCAAGAAAAAAGGGAGAAAGAGAAATACAGAGCAAAATGATTTGAAGAGAGATGGCCAATGAATGGGGACCTAGATATTTTTCAGTAGGTAAATCATTTAGCATGATTGAGAATGTGCATTTTTAAATTTATTTTTTATCTTATTATTTTACTTCTTAAAGCTTTATTTATTTATTTAGGGAGAGAAAGAGAGAGCACCAGCAGGGGAAGGGCATAGGGAGAGAGGGAGAGAGAGAATCCCAAGCAGGCTCTGTGCTATGAGGGCAGAGCCTGACGCGGGTCTCAATCCCATGAACCACGAGCTCGTGATCTAAGCCGAAATCAAGAGTTGGTCGCTTGACCAACTGAGCCACCCAGGTGCCCCAGAATGTGCATTTTTTTTAAAGCAGTGAATATGAGAGTGGCTACTGCCAAGTTTAGTAGTTGGAATAAAGTCTGTGATGTCAAAATTGTAAATTTGATCCTCATGTTGGAGAGTTGGCTTTGTTCACAGGAACATCCTATTTAATAACCAGAGATTCTATTCTTAAACAGACCTATTAAAATGCCAACAGCAATCACTATCTTCATGGTAGTAATAATGATAAACGTCAGACTGTGACTAGCTATGTGCTAGTCACTATTGTAGGCAATTTACATAATTATTCATTTAATCATAAAGGTAACATCCAAAGTAGATACTACATTTCTCATTTGATAGATGAGAAAATAAAGGGAAAGGGAAAAATTACCATTTTCAAGACTGCTTTCACAGTAATTAGATGACTGAAGCTGTGACCTAAGATCTGTCTGATTCCACTATGGACTTCGAGCTATGACCCGCTGCTATTATTTCATGCAATAGAATCCATAACACTATGACTCTCCACTGCTGTGCCAAACATACAAACAAAAAGTCTGAGAGGATGTGTTCCTTATACAGGATCAGTATCATCATCTCTCATGCTAAGAATAACACATTTTATGCCCATTTTCTTCTTAGTGTATACTGATAACTATCTAGTTCTATTATCAGCCAAATATACAATTTATCTTTAAAAATTCCTTTAAAAATTATCCCACATCTAGGCAAGTTACAATGAGACATGATAAATGCACTAAGAAAAAGAAAAAAAAAAAAACCTCCTCAAGTTTATTTTCTAGCTCCAAGAAAAATGAATTAACAAACTCTAAATAGAGCACAGGGACTGAAAACACCCACATGTGTCTGCACATGTGTTACTCATACAGTATATATATACAGTGTCCATGGCCAACTGGACCAAATAAGGCTACAATTCCTTCAAGAAATTCTAGGAAGTCCATAAACATAAGGATAAAATTGTCTGAAGAGAAATGTACAAAACATTCCCTAAATCACAAGGAGATGAAGCCCACGATATAATTAAGGGCTCATACAGATTTTTGTTTTTAAGACTTCCTAAAATATAATGTTTCATTATGAATTACATTGATAAATATTAATGGATCACACACTGTGCTGGTCATTGGGAATATAGAGTTAAAAATAATCATGAGATTTTTCCTCATTAATCTTAAAGACTAGCAGGGAAAGAAAAATTAATAAATGTAAACTTACAAATGTGATTAGAACCTCACCATATGGATACAAATATAGTGTCACTAAAATAGTTGTTAGTGATGGGGGTAGAGGTTTTCAGTGCTCACCGAAGTAGTGACATCTGAACTGAGATCTAAGTGATGTCTAGAATTAACCAGCAAAGCTAAGAGAAAGCTAAAAGAGCCATATTTTTAAATGCAAGGTGCTAAAGGGAGCATGGTCATTTGAACATCTGTAAGAAATTTGGAAAGGAAAGGGATGATGGTGTGAGACGATGTCGGAGAGACAGGTAGGTACAACACCATGCAGGACTTCACGGTCCAAACTAACAATTCTAGTCTTTTCCCTGAGAGCCATGTGAAGCTAGCATATATCTGGAAGGAGGAAAGCAACATTAATAGTCTCTGATATTCTCGGTATCTTAGGCATCTCAGACATTTTCCAAATAATAGATTCCATGAACACGAGTTACCAACAGCAAATGAACAAATGAACAAAAGTAGAAATTAAAGTGCAGTAAAAACAAAGGAGGTTTGAAGTAAGAATCTGGGGGAAGATGTACCCACATAACTACAGTCAGAAAGGAAAGCAATTTTTAAACTGGTATTTCTCTTTTATATGCTCAGTGGGAAAAAAAAGTGTTATTACAACTAAATAAAGATATCAGGGCTGAATGCCTATGCATGCTGTTTCCATGCATAGTAAATAACCATGCAAGAATAGTCATCAAAAATTCTTGTATCTTTAAACCCCTTTGGTCTTTCAGGCTTCATTTTAACTTCATACTGGAAACCCTCCTCCGCTACAATCATCCTGGAAAGGTTATTATAACTGTACTTCTTAGTTGAAAGTCTGAGAGGCTATTACAGTTAAGTATGACTTTTCTAAATGAGCTCTGGCAGATTTTGACTTGTAGGACCTGTCACATTTTTCACAGCTTTGGAGGTTGAGAGTTTTGATCTACACTTTACCCTGGGCCTCAGTTATTTTTAGGCTTTAAGATCTCCAAGCTCACTTATCTTTTATTCTGCTGGGGCCTAGCAAAAGGTTACATTCAACTTTAGAGGGCTGTGTCTAATTTTCTTTTCCGAAGGACTCTTTTACCTAGGGGAACTCCGCTATCTTGATTATTCAAACACAAATGGTTGTTCTTAGTATTCAAAATAATACATACTTTAGTCTCAGGTTTTTTTGATATTTGAACAAGAAAAGAATTTAAAATAGGAACAAGCTGAGGTATGTAGTCTAAGCATGCTAATAATGATGAAATTATAATCATAAATATAAGATAGTTTAAAAGACAGACATCCAGGTAAGATACTAATGTAAACGTCTGCTTCCTCCCAGTATGCTTGAGGACCTGAGTGTAAGGTGTTTTCTGTATATAAAGCAAATCTGTAGGTTATTATATTTCAGTACAGACAGTATCACTTTTTGTGGTGGATCACTTTAAAACTCACACTACATAGATCATTGATGGTCATTTCATTCTTCCATCCCCTGAGTACTGGTACTTAGAGATGATGCAACAAGAGAAGAAAGGATGACTTTCCACTATTCATGTATCTGGAACATCTTCTGATTCTCCCTGTTATCATTTCCACTATGCTACACTGCTATAGACTCTGTTTCCAAAATTTTATTCCTTCAAAGTGAATAAAAACATTAAAAAAAACCAAAAACCAAAAAACAAAATGGAAGGCTGAAAACCTGAAGACTAATACTCTCAATAGCTGTTCCACGCTGTTAGAAATCATTATTCTCTGTTAGACATCAGGCTTTGCATTGGAGAATAAGATCTCTAGAAACCTGATAGCATTAGCCAATGCAAATTAGATTATTCCCTTTCTGCTCCAATATATTAAATGCATAACAGATGACTTCATATTTACATTAATGGGACATGGGCTTGTTAGAGTCTTTGGCTCATGTCACAGGTATTGTATGTCATCACGAAAACTCACTTCCTATCCATTAAAAAAGTCTTCAGTGATGGAGTCAGAACTGTGATTTCTAAGTCAACTTCCATGTAATCTCTTTCCCAAAGACGGTTTAGATTTATTTATTTTTTTTTTGAAAAGATTTAAAAGAATAATTACCTGCTCCTCTGGTGTGATTAAAATCTCCTTTAATAATTTTGCATGATTTTCCATTGCCATTGCATACACCACAGTGATCTTCCCTTGCAAGGGACCCTAAAAAACCATCACAGCCAACCTTCTGTAACAAGAGATTGACAGTACATTATAAAGTGAGTTTTCTTCCACTTTGGCTTTTTTCACCACTAATTTAGAACGAACCTAGTATCTACACACTAGACACATTTAATTGACAAATGAGCAAAATGTCATATTCTCTGGTGCAAATTAACAGAGCAAGCTCATGTCAAATGATATCATTGGTAAAGTGACCAAATAGCAGGACAGCAATGAGAATATTTTTCTCACAGTAAGAATTAAATGGTATCTTAAAGCAATTTGGAAAAAAACAATATTGAGACAAATGCAATTTATATAAATCCCCAAGGAAATCACATTTCTATTAAATATAACATGATTAATCTACTTCACTCTACTTAACATAGAACAGATATACTCATATATAGAAGGCTTCACTTCTTAAAGTGGTTCCAAAGCAAATGCTCAATTATTAAAGATTAACTTTGTGAAAATCAAACATATGTTTATTTTCACCATAGTTCATGAACAAACTTCTATCCTCATGTTCTTTGGCATCTAGCACGGCTGCTGTAAGAAAATATGAACAGCGGGGACATTCATTTTAATTTGCTTCCAGAGGAATTACATTATTATGAATCTTCTGGGATAAAATCATCGACTCCTTTCTAGTGAATAATGCTGGTCTCCCATTGATGTTCAGAAAATATGATTATAAGTAAGTATGCAATGTTCTGCATACTCAAAGGGCAGAAATTAATATGTCAATACTGTCAGAAATAAATGGTTGGATTACACAATTATCCTTAGCCAAGAAGGAGTTGCAAGAGAGATTTGATGATACATCCATTTGTAGCAAGTTACAATTATTTTAGAGGAATTTAAAAAACATTATATGAAACAGGAACAAAAACAGGTTTTTTTCCTGTGGTTAGTGTTGGTGGTGCAAGCGGATGATGAATATCCTGAGAAGACAAAAATCACATTAAACCTGCATAATATAGCATCCTTTCCTTTTATCCAGGGGGATATATCAATGTCAAGAGGTAGCAAAGCAATGCATTAGTAGAGAAGCTTGATCTGCAAATCAAAGCGTATTCAGGGAGAAATAGAAAGAATGTCTGTGGATGAAAGAGGTGGCCACCACAGGAAATTCTCAAAATACAACAAAGGTAGGGTAAGAGCTCACTAAGCGGGAGCCATGAAAAGACCTGAGAGTCCTGGTGTGAGGGGGAAAAAAAAAATCTCATTTACATACAAATGAGGACAAATTTACAGTAGAGTGTAGAGTGGTTTTGAAATGAAAAAAAAAAAAAACAAAACCAACAACTCTAATGCTCTATCCCTAGTTTGTTTCTTGGCAAATACAATAAACCCAATAAATAGTAGTTAAATGACTGAATAAATTAGTACCTACTGGTTTATTAATTTTTTTCCAACCCTTGTAACTGGGATACTATAATTCTGTCCACCTAATATAAAAGCCAGGGATAGACATAATGTCATAGCTCAACAATCATGGATTTTAAAAATAAGAATCAAAGATTTTTTATTTTGTAATTTAGTGTCAAGTACCCATACTTATCACAATATGCTTATATATCTCCAGACATAGAGGATGAATGCCTTTGAGAAGGTAATGTAATTTAATTGGGGTGGCCACCTGAAATACCACTGGTGTCCTGGAGATGGGCAGATAACATAATACAGAAGAGAGCTTTTTCTATCCTTTTCTGGGACAGAAATATCACAGAGACAAAATGGGTCACGAGGAGAAAGCTATTTTCTTCTTTTTTTTTAATTTTTAAAGTTCACTTATTTATTTTGAGAGAGAGAGAGAGCGCAGGGGAAGGGCAGAGGGAGAGGGAGAGAGAGAATCCTAAGCAGGCTCTGCACTGTCAGCACAGACCCTGATGTGGGGCTCGAACTCACAAACCATGAGATTATGACCTGAGCCAAAACCAACAGTCAGACACTTAACCAACAGAGCCACCCAGGCACCCCAAAAGCTATCTATTTTCAACTGCCCTTCTTCGTCCCTCTCCAAGTATACAATTGTACATTCAGTTTTGGTGCTATGTATTTTGTGTAGCGAAACCTGAAAAACAGGAGGTCGTCAGAAAGAAAAAAGTAGCATGCTTTTAATTATATGGAAAGACTGAATGTAGCATTTTAGTTAAAAGCCAGAATGTTGAAGTATTCCAACTCTGTCAGAAGTCACAATCCATTTCGTGGAACTTAATTGTAACCATCAGATTCACGTGGCACTTACGCAGAATTTTTTTTGTTGCTGTTGTTTTAATTTTGATGTCTAGCTAGGAACTCTGTAAAAATATCTAGCTTACACAATACTGTTAAGTGAAAACATGGGCAATTTAGGCTATTGTATTTAGCATATACAGTTAGGAAAATGCCTTTTTTTGAAAAATAAATGCATTGAAGACAAACTTTAATCTGACAGACTTACATACAGTGACGAAATAAAGTTAAAAGCTTTAACTGCACAACATTCAGGTCTGAAAACAAAACATGTATAGGTAAATGTCTGCAATGTTTTTTTTTTTTACAGGCAAATGAAACAATTACATTTCAGGTAACTGACACAAGCTGTTAAAGAATAAAGGAAATTACTATGTAATTATAAGACTGTTTCTTATGCCAATGTATTACATGATTCTGTGCTTTCAATTCTATAGAATGCGGGCAAAACATAAAATCTTAGGGTTGGTAAAGCATTTAAGTTCCATGTTGTTTCCAAGTTTTTACCCAGAGTTCCGTAGGTCTCTACTGGAACACAGGTTGGTCCACCCACACCTTGTACATGTTTTCAAATTTTGGCGCATGTGCATGTGTGTATGTACGCACAGGCGTGCATTTTCTGGGGAAAAAAGGAAACCTTTCATCAGACTCTCAAAGGAGTGTATTGTACAAAAAAGTCAATGACCATTGGTTTACCAACTTCATTTGACAGACTGGTTAATAGGTGTATAACACATTTTCAGTGATTTTCATAAGAATGTCATTTCTTAGTGGTTGTCATGGATTCAGTACCGCTCCACTCAGATGCTTCTTTCCTAACTAAGGGATTTATTTCCTTCCCATGCCCATTAAGTTCATTAGCCAATGGATCTCATCAGAAATTGCCTAGATGGAAGAAAACTGCCTTTCCTAAGGTCCCATCTCCCTCCTAGGGCAGCTTGCATCCAGACACGAGTAGATGCTAAGGGTAAAAAGGCCTGGTTTTCTCACCCCAAATGAGGACAACTCTGAAGAGCCATCCCAGCTTCAATGCTCCTCACATGGTAGCCTGTTGTGACTGTACCATAGCACACTTTCTCGCTGTGCCTGACCCTGGCTCCTTCCCCTCCCAGCATGGATGGTGATCATACAGACACTTGGCATTAACCTCTCCAGTTTATTAATCTCCCAGGGAAAGCCAATTTGAGATAGCAGTAGAATTATAAGCAGCAACTTCTAACTTCTAGCCTTTGATCTCTCCCACTCTGCTGTCCACACTTGCTATAAGAGAATTTCTACTTTTCTCAAGATAAGTGAAGACTGCATCAATGCATGTAGCAAATGGAAATTTTTTTTAATCTTTATTTTTGAAAGAGAGATAGAGAGAGAGCAAGCGGGGGAGGAACACAGAGAGAGGGAGACACAGAATCTGAAGCAGGCTCCAGAATCTGAGCTGTCAGTACAGAGCCTGATGCAGGGCTCAAACCCATGAGCCGTGAGATCATGACCTGAGCCCAAGCCGGCAGCTCAACCGACTGAGCCACCCAGGTGCCCCAATGGAAATGGTTTTTAAAAAGAAAGATATAAGCAAATGAGATGTTTAAGCATTGTAAGAAAACTGAATATATATTTGAAAATCAGTTGTTTCCAGTATGTTGAAAATGCTTCAATATTAAGTGAGTAATAGGATGGATTTTATAGGTTTTTGCCACACAGCTCAGCCTTGGACACAAGATATGGAGAAGTGCAGTGCTTGAATTTTGGGTCTGGAATATTTTGACAGAAAATGCCATTTTAGATGCATAATATTTACACTACAGAATTAAAATCTCAGGGTCTTTCAGCTGGTCATGGATTTTAAGATGATCTAGTCCAAACCCTGGTTTCTGAAGACAAGGGGTTTCAAAGCAGATCAGACTTGCTCAGGATGACAGCTGAGTGAGAACTAAATCCACAGCTTTTGAGTCTGGGCACAGAGTTTTCCACCATACTGTGCAGCTACCCAAAGGCACTCATAGCCTCCTTCAGCACATAGTCCCCCTTCTTAAAAGTCTTACCTGACACCTGCCATTTGCACAGACATCTAATCCCTGATATCCACATGAAGTTCCATCCATTACTTTTTCTGATAGAAGGATAGGCTGTTCTTTCCCAACAGGAGAGCAAAACAAGGCACATGGTTTTTCTACACACAGAGTGGATAAAAAAAAATGAGCACAAGTTACTCCATAAGTATTTTTATCTCAAGCTTTATTTTTCAGAACGTTGTTGAGTACAAAGTATAATTTGATGTGAACTGAGTAATGCAATTCTACAGTAGTTATGAGCGGAAAATGAGAGGACGCCTGGGAAAAAATAGATATCCAATGAATAGTTATCTCCTTAAGAAATATGTCTTCAAATTATTTTCAAAATGTATCACTTATTATTTTCTGGCACCAAACCTCTACCACGTACAAACTGATCACTCTTGCCCGCAGATATTTTACACACCAACCACTGATTTTTGCTCATATCCTTTGGAACGAACTGCCTCTTAAGTACATATCAGAATTCTGCCTATTTCAGATTTACTTATTGATGAAAACTTTCTTCACATGTCACTTCTACATTCCAATACACTAATTTTCAATCCTATACATTTGGCATTTTCTAATTGCAAACTTACTAAAGGGAGAAAGAAGAATTTCTAAGACAAGCAATTCTCCTAGGATTTTCCATTACAAGGATGTTTAGAAATGCAACAGAATCCCATGAGAACGTTCCCTGGAATGCACATGTGCTAGCTAGGACTCAACTCCCTTTATTGCTTACTCAGAAAGCATGCCAGTATACATGATATGTAGGTTAAGAAACACCATCCTAGGTGGAGAGTGTTTGAATAGCTGGCAGTCTTCTTCAGGGCTTCATTAAGCAAGAAGGTAGGGTGGTTAGAGTTAAAAGGCGTGCCTATCAGGCTCAGTCAAGAGTGGCAAAATATTTTTAAAGTGCTGTTTCTATTTCTAAGTATCCTACAGAAGAACTGTAGTATTTGGTAACACCAGTAGTAGAATTATCCAAATCTGAAACTTCAGAGCAATTTCCATGCTACATTACTACTCTATTGGCTTGATACCAGTCAGGCCCTTTGCTGTTTATTAAGCTCATATAAATAGAATGGAAAATAGTTTACAGTCTTTGACACTGATCTTCGCTTATGTCTTCAGTAAAGTTCCACGTATGCTGATGGGATTCTATAAATACCAAATAACAGCCAGAGGCATGGAACAGGGTATCACTTTGCAAAGAGAAGACAGACAGTTAAATGAGCCTTCAGAATTGAACATTTCAAACAGTTTTCACATGTGGCTTCTGAATACTGCTCTGAACAATTCTGGGGAGTTGGAACATGGCCTTCAATGTGCATGGTTTTGAAATTTTCCTTTAAGATGCCATTATAAGCTGCAATAAAGCATTTCAGTATGCTCTCACACCTCAAAGTAGGTTATGTTTATTCAATGACTGCTTACTATGTCATATCTTTGGACTTAAAAACAGCTGCTGTAATTGCAACGCTTTAAAAGTTATATATATATATACATATATATGTATATATAAATGTATATATATATATAATTCTCTTCCGGAGTTTTCATTGAAGAGAGGAGCAAACCAAATATATGAATAATGTGGAAAGGAGTTAGTCTAGAAAATTCCATTCACATTCCAAGTGAGAACTCAGATAAAAATCTTTCTATTTCTTCTTTTACAGCGTATTGTCAATTCACTGTGCTTTACAGATGACATAAACATTTGACACCAATCTTCCTTCCTGGAGTATACCCTTGAGATTGTGACATTATAGTGATCCTTGTAACAAGCCAGTACTTCCTTGGCAGGCAGGCTTTGTCTTGATTTAAGAGACCAACCCTTTCCAAGATATGCATTAAACATGGATTTCAGCCAAATTTCAGCACAGTGTATGTAAAACACCTGAATGCTAAAGCCATGCATCTTTTGTCTCTAAAAATAACTGTTCACTATGGCATTGATACCCTGTATTTAATTTGCCTAGCCACAGATTCATGTATTACATAAGAATAACAGAAAAATCCCCTTGCATTTTAAGGTGTCATATGTTATTAAGACTTGGAGTTTTTTTCAAAGAATTAGATGTTTCAATTTCTTCCATAGTGCTATATAACGCAAAGACCACGGTTGTGTACTTTGTTTATGCTATGGACCAACATGTTTGATTGATATGTGTCACAAAATTATAAAAAATGCTAACCTGCTAATTATGTTTATTGTGGATCGTTCTGATGATACACATCATTTTATAAGAGGTAGGGGCTTTTAAAATTGTGATTTCCACTGGCTTTAATATTTTAAATTGGCCCCCATCCAATCCCAATTTTTTTTTTTTTACACTCTGGAGAAAACCTGTTTCCTCTGTCTTATTTCACATATGAATGAACAGGTTTCAAATGAATTTAATATTATCAAATTGAACAGCCAGTTAGAGGCAGAGATAGGATTGACCCTCAAGTGATCTGATGATGATTTTCATTATTTGAATAGTCATATTGTTCCTACTATAAAAAGGTATGGCATATATATTCAAAATTATGCAACAAATACTCACCAGAAGCTTAATATTTGGAAGTCTGTCCACTCAGCACAGACATAGAGAGAGTACAGACACCTCAAAATCTGCTACAATAAGGTGCTTGTGAGGAGCACATACCCAATTTGGAGGATCAGGGAGATTCTTTTTTCCTAGAGGACCTGACATAAACTGAGTCCAAAAAAATCAAGAGCCATTTTTCAGGGAAATAAATGGGGAGAGACAGACCAAAGCCTGAGAAAGAAAAGGTATTAGGCTGAGAAACTAGCACGTGTACAGGCCCAGGCACAAGAGAGCACACTGTGCGTGAGGGATGGACTGGAAGTCGCCTGTCTGTGCTGGAGGACACAGAAGGGGACGGTGACCCCAGGCAAGAGAAGATAAAGGGACGGTCACGCAAAGGGCCTTAGCAACCAGAGGCAGTTACATCTGACATTGGTCCCGAGAGCAGCGGGGCTCACAGAAGGGTGCCACATGGCACAGTGGTTGACATATCCAGCCTTTAAAGGGCCAGTCTGGCTGAAAAGTGGAGCACGGGCTGTAGAAGACTGGCGAGAGAGGGGAGGAAGGTGTTTGAGAATCCAGTGCAAACATGAACAAACGTTCTGGCAGGAGAACGCTTTGGACAAAGAGGGTTTGCTACTTGATTACAGGCATGGAGACTGAGGAAGAATGGTCCTAGCTTAGCTTGGGAATGAGACCGATCGTGATACCGTTCCATGTGACAGAGCACAGGGAGAGAAGCAGATGCAGGACTGAGACAGAAAGGAAAGGGGCATGCTGAGTTAGAAATAATGAGACGTGGGGCGCCTGGGTGGCGCAGTCGGTTAAGCGTCCGACTTCAGCCAGGTCATGATCTCACGGTCCGTGAGTTCGAGCCCCGCGTCAGGCTCTGGGCTGATGGCTCAGAGCCTGGAGCCTGTTTCCGATTCTGTGTCTCCCTCTCTCTCTGCCCCTCCCCCATTCATGCTCTGTCTCTCTCTGTCCCAAAAAATAAATAAACGTTGAAAAAAAAAATTAAAAAAAAAAAAAGAAATAATGAGACGTTGAGTGAAGATGTCCATGCAACGGATGGGTAAGCAATGAAGGGGCTCAGGACAGAGAGATCTGGGTGGGAGATAAACATCTGTGTTCCTTTGGCATACGGATGATAAATAAGCCTAGTGAATAAAGTATTATTATCCCAAGGAGATCACTAGAAAATTCATTCACCTACCTTATTAAGTGCCTACTCTGTTTAGGTACTGTTCACAATGTTGAACATATAGCAATGCAAAAACAGGATAAACCCTGTTCTTCCAATTATTATGGGGCACATATAATAAACAAATGTAGGGGTGCCTGGGTGGCTCAGTTGGTTAAGCATCCGACTCTTGATTTGAGCTCAAGTCATGAGCTCATGGATAGAGTTTGAGCCCTGCATCAGGCTCGGTGTAGACACTGTGGAACTTGCTTGGGATTCTCTCTCCCTTTCTCTCTGCCCCTCCTCTGCTCACTCTCTTTTGCTCTCAAAAAGTATAAAAACTAAAAAAATTTTTTTTAAATACACAAAATGGAAAAGTATTATGGCAGATGATGGTGAGTTCTGTGAAAAAAGAATAAAGCAAGGAAAGGAAAGGGATTGAGTTATTATTTTACAAAAAACCTAAAGGAGGTGAGAGAATGAAGTACACAGATACCTGGAGATGGTGTTACAGCAGGGAAAGCAGGGGTTTTCAAGACACTAGGACCTATTCTAGGCAGAGCAAGTGAGCCAGTATGGGTGGAAGTGTGATGGGGAACAGAAGGGATGAGGTCAGAGGGTCAGAGGAAGCCAGGTAGCAGAGATCCTTCTAGGCCCTTAGAAGGAATGAATGTGGGCTTTCAGTGAGCTGGGAAGGTACTGGAGGGTTTTGAATAGAAGAATAACAGGAAATGACTGACAATTTAGATGTATCACTCTGGCTCTTGAGACTGAAGGAGAGCACAGGCATGAAGACCAGTTAGAGGGCTACTGCAATCACGGGGAGAGAGACAGTGGCTTGTGCCAGGGTTGGAGTTCTGGTGATGTTTGGAAATGATAAGACTCTGGATGTGTTTTAAAGGTAGGGCTCATATCCATAAAAATAATGAAATCTTGCCATCTGCAACAAAATAGACAGATCTAGAGAATATAATGCTAAGTGAAATGAGTCACAGAAAGACAAATCCTAATACAATTTCACTCAAATGTGGAATTTAAGAAACAAAATGAATGAACAAATAAAAAAAGAGACAAACCACAAAAGAGACGCTTAACTATACAGAACTGATGGTTACTGGAGGGGAGGTGGTGGGAACATGGATGAAACAGGTGAAGGGAATTAAGAGTACATTTAACTTGATGAACCCTGAGTAATATATAGAAATGCTGAATCGCTGTATCATACACCTGAAATTAATATAACACTGTACGTTAACGACATAGAATTAGAAAAAATGAGGCTCATGTGACCTTACTGATATTTTGAACATAGAGTAAAAGAAAAGAAAACAATGATGACTCCAATGTTTTGTCTAAGCATCTAGAAGGAGGCAATTACCATTTATTAAGAGGGCAGCGTGAACAGAAGATTGTGCTGTAATTTCCTCTCACCTGAGGAAGCAGTAGGATTGGAGGCCATCATGGCAAAGAGAGCATGACATGTTTGAGGCAGGAAAACAAGAACAGGATCTGGAGTTGAGAGTGACAGGGAGCAAGGTTCTAGATGAGACATGAGGCAAGAGAAGGCAGCAGATTACCTCCTCATCCTCCTGCTACCAAACACAGAACACTACTGTCTGTCGTGGAGTGATCTGCCTTGTTGTTTGGCTGTTTCCATTAGTGCTTGTGTGCTCAGAAGCTGATCCTGAGAGAGGGGTTTTGTCAGATGGGTGCACTGAAATTGATGAACAACGGAATTCAGGCTGTTGATAGGAGGGTTACTGAAATGATGGAAAAGCACAGTCCAAACTGACTAAGGGGAGAAATAAGGACAAGAAACACTGACGGTCAGTTAAATGACAGAATTCACAAACATATTTGGTAACTGTAGCTCAAATCCAGAGCTCACCGACCACGGGCAAGAACTATTTCTTCTTTTTAAAAAAAAAAAAAATTTATTTATTTATCTTAGGTTTTAAAACTTCTTTAATGTTTACTTTTGAGAGAGAGAGAGAGAGAGAGAGAGAGAGAGAGAGAGAGAGAACTAGTGGGGAAAAGACAGAGAGAGAGGGAGCTGTGAACACAGAGCCCAGAGCAGGGCTCAAACCCATGAACTGCAATATCATGACCTGAGCTGAAGTTGGACACCTATTTTGACTGAGCCACCCTGCTTCCCTAGTTGTTTGTTTGTTTGTTTGTTTGTTTATTTATTTATTTATTATTTTATAGAGGGGGAGTGCTCTAGTGGGGTTGAGGGGCAGAGGGAGAGAGAAAGAATCCCAAGCAGGCTCCATGTTCAGCGCAGAGCCACACGCGGGGCTCAACCCCATGACCTTGGGATCATGACCTGAGCTGAAATCAAGAGTCGGAGGCTCAACCAACTAAGCCACCCAGGTGCTCCAGAACTATCTTCTTAAGTAATAAGTTTAAACAACAGTTGCAAAAATAGTACAGAGAGGTCTCATGTACCTTTTCCCCAGTTAACCCCAATGGCTACACTTTCATAACTAGAGTACAATAGCAAACCCAGGAAACTGACATCAGTACATGTATGTGTATACTTCACTGATCACATGCGTAGATTTTACAACCACCACCACAATCAATATCTGTAAGTATTTTACCAGCACAAACTTCTACTTTATGTTACCCCTAGGTAATAGCACCCATTCCTCTCCCCGCCTTCATCCCTAACTCCTGGCAACCTTTAATCTGTTTTCTATCCCTGCAGTTTTATCATTTCGAGAATGTTACATAGGTGGAATCACAGAATATGTGATGTTTTGACATTGGCTCTTTTCACTTAGCATAATGCTCTGAAGCCCACCAAGTTGCTTCATATCCATAGTTCCTCTTATTGCTTCAGAGTATCCCATGGTGTGGATGTACCTCAGTGTGTCTGACAATTCAGGGTCTCAGGACTTTTTTGGTTGTTTCCAGGTTTTAGCTATCAAAAATAAAGCTGCTACGAACATTTGTGTATGGGATTTTTTTTTAAGGTTGTAAATTTTTATTTCTCTGGGGAAAATGCCCAGGATTGTGTTTTCTAAGTTGTATGATAACTGTATGCTTAATTATTGAAGAAACCACCAAGCTATTTTTCAGAGTGGCTGTACGATTTACATTCCTATCCGCAACGTAGAAGATCCAATTTCCCCTCATCCTCACCAGCATTTCATATTGCCACTCTTTTAAAATCGAAGTTAATCTAATTGGTATGCAATAATATACACCACATTAAAATAAATACTTGTAGTCAGTGCTTGTGATCGTTATATGTATTAAATGAAGGTTGGAAAAGGAGAGCTCTGGAATACTTAGAATATAATCTGTATAATGTGTGAAATAACCACGAGTAAAGCACCTTGCAAATCCAGAAGTCTGCTTAACTAAGATGGCGGTGGCCTGGTTACTCATACCTTCATCCATGACAGCTTGCCACTGAAGACCATGCTTTGGGTATGAAGTTCTAACACTATAGGCCTGACATTGCCAGTCTCTGAATCCAGGCAAACCTGCAGGACAAGGTGGATTCTCACATATTCTGTATTGTTTTCTGGGACCATTACAATCCCTTGCTTCAGAACCTAGCCTAGAAAAAATAGTACAAATAATCAATTTTATCTTTTTTTTTACGTTAACCCTCACTTCAAAAAAATTAAAAGGCATTAAGTTAATAAGGTATAATCCTTTATATTAGATCATCTACTTTTGAAAATGTGGACACGTTAAGTGATCGCTAATAGCAGGAAATCCATATGCTTCTTAAAACCTTGCCACTTAGCTTGCCATGACTATGATACAGAAGAGTAAAGGGCAGAGGCTGGGGGCAAAATAGAAAGCCTGGGATTCCCTCAAAGGAGTTTGGTTGTAACGTTTTCACATACTTTCTCTAAAATTGCTTGTGAAGGCATTGGGCCACTGAGCCCAAACCAACGGTAAAAGTACAGAGCTGAAATGATTTTCTTGCATGCTTTCCTGGGATCACTCTAGAAGGATGGGGTTGAGCGAGTGGACCCTGTAAGGTTCCCCATCTGCACACGTGCTCAGCACGTCTTGAGTTTTCAACATTTCACTTCTATTGACGTTGATTTTGTTCTTCTCCCCTCCTTTCCCGAAGTCCTGCCATCTTCCCGCCTTCTCACTGTCCCCTTAAATGGTGACTTACTTTTCCTAATGCAGGTCTCCCTGCTCCTTTAAACACAACAGTTTATTTGATTCACTCAAGAAACTACCCGATGTAATGTTTAATTATTTGTTAGTAGAAGGGTTGGTCTTATTTTCTTCTCAAAAGGGACATTTTATATAAAATAAATACTTTGAGGGACTTTGCTGCTTTCCAGCGTGGGGTAGGGTCTGAGGTCTGCCTTCCAACACCGTTTGTCAGGAAAACCTTTGCATTTGAAAATTCAAGAATAAAATGCCCTCCCCCAATGCAGGAACTTTGCGTTTACCCAGGACATATGCGCTCTCGACTGCTGATCCCAGAACTGCAGGTTCGGCTACAGGGACTCCACATGCTCCACTCTCCGGCCACATGTCCAGGTGCTGAGGTCCTGGTGGTACATTCTCCAGCCTTACACCACTATTCCAAAAGTTATGTCTTAGGTGAACAAATCAGGGCACAACGGAAAATCATTCACTGGCCTACAGAGTCACTGGAATTGTGATTAAATCAGGTCTACTAAAGCCCCAAACGTATGGATTGAAAAAGACCAAAAAATAAGTTGGCACTTGCTTCTTGTCAATAGCAATACAATGGTCCATTCTCATACAGTCTTGTTGTGAAAACAGCACACAGATATTTGCAACACAGCCCTGAGATTTCAGTCCTTATATCATAAGGATAGGGGGTAAAGAGGGAACTTGGGGTGGCACAGCCAGGAAAGAAAAACCAACACATTCTAAGAAACAGAACAATTTAAGAGGGACAAACCACAAAAGCATAGAGTCATATATAGGAATGGAAAATAGCACATGAATGTTCTTCCATAACTGGAGTGGAACAGACATTTCAGCAAACTTAGCAACTGAGATGTGAAGACCCAGTGGTTTTCTTCCCCTTGTAATTAAAATTTTTTAAAGTATGGTTTAATTTTAGCACTTTCCTTTTTCTGAAAGAGTTCCCATCAAACCTAAGCATTAACATTAACAGCAAGTTTTCTTTTGAAAGTGGTTTACTTGAATGACTTAGGTAATAGGATGCTTGGGAATTCTGTCATTTCTTTCCAATTATTCGGCAGCTTATTTTGCATCTGTTAACTGAGAAAGATAACCTTGAAAGAAGAGAAAGGAATGTACTCATTCTCTTGTTTATATTTACATTTTCATTTACTTTAAACAAAGGCAGCAAAAGAGGCAGTTTCTGTGGTCACTGAGGAATGGTTGCTAGGACTTGGAAGATAAATTATAATAATTCCTCCTTATTTCTGAAAAATCAGATATATTATGGTCATAGCAAACATGTTAAAAGTAAAATTATTTGAACAAAGTCATGTTGAGAACAGTAAGTTAATATTGGCAAAATTTAGATTAATGACTGTATAATGATGGGGGTTGAGCAAGCTGATCCTTCGAACTTAATGGCAACATGATTTTATACGGGATTTTGCAGAAATTGCAGAAACACTCTAATCTTTAAGTTTCCGAATTCAAAATGTGAATAATCATTTACTTAACAGATTTTGCAGGAGTAGAATGAAGCACTACGCATAATGCACAGCTCACACTAAGGACTTAGTAAAGATTAACAATAATTAACAATGATACTGATAAATTGTATATACCATTATATTAACATGTTAGTAAGTTTCCAGAAATCTAACCAAAATTTTATTCATCCTGATCTTATCCATATTTCTTTAAAATTTATTTGAGAATATGTTTTTAAGTGATGTTTTTAGAAAAGAGAATTCAGAAAACTGTATGACATAATTTTGTGTGAGCCCAGTCAATGCTTTTCTATGCAATAACACAATTAGTTCCCGTAGATTTTTTTTCCCGATGTCAGTTTTTAAATTCAGCCTCTTTTAGACTCAAGATGTTTAAATTTTTTTTAATGTTTATTTATTTTTGAGAGAGACACAGACTGACTGTGAGTGGGGGAGGCACAGAGAGAGAGGCAGACAGAATCAGAAATGGGCTCCAGGCTCTGAGTTGTCAGCACAGAGCCCAATGTGGGGCTGGAACTCAGGAGCCGATAAGTCATCACCTGAGCTGAGGTCGAATGCTCAACCAAATGAGCCACCCAGGCGCCAGCCCCACATGGGATTCGAACTCAGGAGCTGGGAGATTATGACCTAAGCTGAAGTCAGATGCTCAACTGACTGAGTCACCCTGGCACCATTAGACTCAAGAATTTTTAAATCTATGCTCAAAAAAAAAAAAATCTCAACAACTAATAGTGTATTGACAGGCATATTACACTGAGATTTTGTATGAAGATTGTCATTAAATTGAGATTTTGGGTGAATACAGAGTCTGAAAATTGCAGAAAGGGGAAAAATATCCTTTTAAACAATTTACTGGCTTTAAAGATTTAACAATGTACTGCCCTTTCACACACAGACACACACACACACACACACACACACACACACACACACACACACACACACAATCCAGCGTGAAAGGTGTCAAACTTCAATTGGTCCAATTGTTTCGGCCTACTTGAAGGGTGTTTATTTTCCTATAGGGCATCCCATAGCTCCTTGCTCACTTAGCAGCACACTGGCATTGAAAGGCTGGGCTCAGGTTCACAGCGCACTGAAACTCTGCTGGGAAAGACCAGCATCTGGACTTGTACATCATTTAACCTAGACCACACTGGGCAGATGAAGACAAATGGAAACAGATATGGAAGCTACATTTGCATAACACAAATCGGTGAAATCTGAAGAAAGAATTGCATAATATTTAAAGTTCATCACCTTGCAGAGAACCAACACTCTGGATGAAACTATGGAGAAACTGCCTTTGTGTCTTCTAGGTGATGCTGTTTTTCAACACAGAGGAAAGTGTTGAATGTTTTGTTTAAATCATTATATAATATATTCCATTTGGTTTATACATTAAAATGATCCTAATGATGCTTTTTATATATTTTCTCGCAGCATATTTTGCTTTATTTGCATTTTTTTAGCCTCAAAAGAAGATGCTATGCATGGCTTAAAAAGCTCAAAATTTGTCATGTCTACTGATTCAGTCTGATTTATGAAAATGCTAAGGAAATATATAATAAAGGATATTTCTGGCACAGTACATGACCTAAAAAATTGCCTGTAGTTCCATGCTATCAAATTTCTATGTGGACATGCATCTAGGAAGTTCATGAAAACATCTGACTGGAAGAGGTCTGTGATGATGTCAAAGGGAACATCATTCTCTAATCAAATCTTCTACAGAAACTGAGGAGACCAGAGGGGAAGAGAAGCCAATAAACTCTCTAAATATGCAAATTTGATTGTAAGGATATTACAGTCTTTATATTTTCTTTTTTTTTTTTTTTTTTTTTTTTTTTTCAACGTTTATTTATTTTTGGGACAGAGAGAGACAGAGCATGAACGGGGGAGGGGCAGAGAGAGAGGGAGACACAGAATCGGAAACAGGCTCCAGGCTCTGAGCCATCAGCCCAGAGCCAGACGCGGGGCTTGAACTCACGGAGTGCGAGATCGTGACCTGGCTGAAGTCGGACGCTTAACCGACTGCGCCACCCAGGCGCCCCAGTCTTTATATTTTCAACAAAGGATGATGTTGGTCATTTCAAGAGGCTCAATTTAAGGAAGTAAATAATAAAATATATTATGTAGAATTCTTCAAAACAGGTTAAAATTTTACTAGGTTTTTATTCAACTTTCCTTTCCCCTCCCCAAGTTCCTAGTAAGTATTGTCAGTGAAAAAACATACATGTCTTGGTTTTTGCCAAATCATTTAACAACTCTTTAACATCTGTTCAATGTAAATGTAAACACAGATGATAGTAGTATAAAGAGAAAAGGAGAAGAAAGAAAACAGGCTGTTTTTAATTTGGAAAATGCTGAGTATAAATAGTAGATAAATCCCCACCTTTCCAATTATTTTAAATCATAAAATTCTGTACGCACCTTCAGACTTAATTACATACTCTTGGATGAACTAGTTATACAGCTAGATTCACATCACTACACTGTACACATTATAAAAAATTACAACATTTTGTAATGAATTATAAAAAAAAAATGCCCAGCTTTGTTTCTTGGTTTGCAATGCACAAAGCTAGCAGGGTTTTGTGTGAGGTTGGATGCATTCAAATATTTTAGCACTTCAGCACTCATCTGCAGTGTTGGAAGCTATTTTCATGATGGCTCCTACAAAAGCTGGGACAGATGGCTATTTGAAGAAGCCCACATGGCCTCAGGAACTGAGAAGTTCATTAGTTATTTCAATACACAAAGCATTGCAGAACCACTAACAGATATTGTTAGCACAATTAGAGGGAAATAAAACATTTTCCTTTGGATGAGCAATTATAAATTTGATTGTTACAAGAGTACGTTTATTTTAGAGAATTCAAGTATGCAAATTATTCTAATAAGTATCAGAAGAAAAAACAATGGTAGAGAAATGTGTAGGACATCAGTTTATAAAAATGAAGAGATTTTTATATTGCTAAAGCAGAACTAAATGAGATGAATGGTCTGTGTGAAGTTTGAGATGTAATGGCTAAATGTTTGGTTATCTCTGTTTATTACTGTTTTTGTGTTTCAGGGATGATAAAAATTATTGCTGGTGCAGAGTTTTATGATGCCAGCAATAAATTATACAGCATAATACCATGAGGCTTGCCCAGTATGCACATATTATTGTACTTTGGTGTATAACTTCAAAAAAAAAATAAAACCAACCCAAATTCAGACACTCCGTATAAACTCACAGAAAAACATCTGACACAGTCTGTAAACAACTGGCTGATAATTCACAGAAATTCCCTTTCAAGAAACCATTTCCTTATTGATTACATCTAGTGATAAAACATTGCTAGCCTTAAAAATACTCTGTATTTTAAAAATGTTACATTTTTTTTAGTTAAAGATCTCAGAGAAGTAATAAATGATTACATGCTCATGACAAACAAAATAAAAAATGTCTAGGAAAAAGTCATATTTATCCTCAGCTCCCCTGCTTTCATCCATCAAACCTATTTCCCTTCCAAGAGCTAACTATTAAATACAGTTTGGAGTTTACATTTTCAAACCATTTTCTATGAATTTAGGAATATATACCCTGTGTGTGTGTGTGTGTGTGTCTGTGTGTGTGTGTGTTCAAAACTTTTTTTTTTTGGTAAATGTCAAATGGTATCATAAAGTATCAATTTTTCTGACGTGCCTATGTATTAACCAACATGTCTTATAGATCTCTTCAGTCTGTATGTATATGTATCTACCTTATTCTTTTAACAGCTACATTGTAACCATTCCTCACCTCATGAATATTTTCATGGTTTCTCACTCCTCACCATTGCAAATTGCATTCTTACATAAGCATTTGTGTGTGTGTGTGTGTGTGTGTGTGTGTGTGTGTGTGTGGTATTTCTATTGTGTCCATTGTTAAAAACAATGTGCTTTTAAACTACCACTCTATATTACTTCATTTTTTTCACTAAGTATTTCACTCCCAGTAACCTTTATGTTGTTGTTTCTTTTTAAATGTAATAAAAATGTATGTTCTGCAGAGGCAAGGTTTCAGATCTCACATCTAATTCCCTTCACAGAATAAAAATTAGAAAATAATATGAGTTACTGAACTGTAATCTTTTGATTAACTACAATTATACATTTAGATGAGAGCTATCTCCTTCAGATCCTTTCACAGAAATTATTTTTCCACAGCAATAATTTTGATATGGAAATCACAACAAATTTAACTTTTCAACACCAATTATCTTAATATGTAAATGTGTACTAATAAATTCCTATAACTTCAAGAAGCGCATTAAACAACTCAGACAGCCAAGTATTTACTAATCTTTAAAATATCAATTAGAGGGGCGCCTGGGTGGCTCAGTCCGTCAAACATTTGACTTTGGCTCAGGTCATGATCTCACAGTTCATGAGCTCAAGCCTTGCGTCAGGCTCTGCGCTGACAGTTCAGAGCCCGGAGCCTGCTTCAAATTCTGTGTGTGTCTCTCTCTCTCTGCCCCTTCCCCACTAACACTCTGTCTCTGTCTCTGTCTCTCTCTCTCAAAAATAAACATTAAAAACTAAACTAAACTAAAAATAAAATAACATGTCGATTAGAATATTTTACTTATGATGCTTGAAATGACAAGGAAAAATTATCCTCAGTCGCTCTTCTGGGACAATGTTTTATACCTGAAAGGACTCATCAGCTCTGCAAGTTCTCCTATTTATGATATTTATGCTATTGTTTGTCGTCATTTTACCTGTGTTTAATTTAATAAATTCATTTTTTGGCGAAACTAATACATACATCCTTCAACATTGTTGTAATCAAACACAATAAAAAATAACTGCATTTATATTAACAAAATGACCAATATGTGAAACACATAAAAGTAAACAGTGAAAATGAATGAAATGCTGAAAGCTTTATAGATACTGAAAGTATTTCACTAGTGTTGAGATGGATAAATATGCAACGGGCAGAAGGAGATGTGAATTTCTTGAGTTTCATTCACTATTCTTACTAACTACAGATGGGTCACGTGACTTACCTTACCAGCGTCACAGTCCGTTCCATCCATGGGTGGATCAAGCTTGGTTCTGCATTCTTTCTCACCCTCTACCTTGCACCACAACCCTGTGCAAATAAGATGCTGAAAACAAGGCCACAATAACTCATAAGGAGGAGGCATCACATTTTTGATGTGAAGTCAATAAATTTTGGAAAAAAGTGACTTTGACAGAACAAGAAATTGTTGGAAGAAAAACAGGCTCTAGGTACTTTGCATTTACAATTAAGTTGAATAGCATAGGCTTATTTATAGTGATGAGAATGTTGATACATAAGAACAGAAAATCTGTTTAATATGTTTCATTGTCTTTACATTTCTTTAAAACACAGGTGATTATGGGGTGCCTGGGTGGCTCAGTCCGGTAAGTGTCCGACTTTGGCTCAGGTCGTGATCTCTGATTCACGGGTGGGACACCTGCATCAGGCTCTGTGCTGGCAGCTCAGAGCCTGGAGCCTGCTTCGCCGATTCTGCCTCCCTCTCTCTCTGCCCTTCCCCTGCTCGTACTGTGTGTCTCTCTCTCTCAAAAATAAATAAAACATTAAATTTTTTTTTTTTAAAAAACTGCATGTGATTATGCAAGACTAAGTAGCCATAATAGACCAGCGTGAGCTAAAAACCATTATTTATACTATTCTAGAAACCAGGCTGGAAGAATAAAAGTGAAGCGTTTGTGGTATGAATTTAGGGCCTGCTGTCTTAAAGCCTGTCGTCACTTACGCTCCGTTTTATGCTTAAAAATTACAGGATTATTTAATCCCATAGCCTTAGCTCTTGACACATTGCAGACTCTGAATGGGTATGTTTTTGTTATCAGTCATTTTTACCTCATTCTGAATGAGTTCTAGATCTCCAGGCTACAATCAACTTTTTCTGGGGAAAAGTTAGAGGGAATAACAAATACTGGGATAAGGCAGCAGAGACATAGCAACAGTGAAAGGAGAGAACTTCGCGGAAATGCAGGAGGGAAGACCGTCAGAAACCTACGCCATAGCTCTAGCCACTGCCAGCACGGAGACATAGTGAAGCACACGACACATCCACATTTTAACTGTGATTAATGTAGAGTGAAGATGGCTGTGTTACTCCCTGTCCAGATACATGGAGAAGTAAGTGGAAGAGAACAGATCAATAAAGACAACAAGTAACGGCAATGTGAACGGCGCAGTCACGTTAAGTGTGAGAAGACCAGTGTACTGGGAAAAGGCATGTAACGGACGGGAGTAGTGAACAAGGATTTTAAAGAGGGACGGACCAGATCTGGATTGCCAGGAAGGGTTAGGGACTCTGTATTTGGAGGGAAAAAGAGGCCACTCAGCAGTGGTCCAGCAGGTTGATAAGACAAAAAGGCTATTATAGGAGGCTTATGCTAATGGTGTATGCAAAACAGACTGAAAATCACTGCAAAGTAAAAATTAACTAATGACCCGAGTCTATTAAATACTTTGGAAAAGGTATATTTAAATGAACATTTTAAACAGGTCAGTTACAATTCCAATACTGAATTTGTCACAAGGCCTGAAATATTATTTTCCTATTCTTCCTTTCTTTAAAAATACAGATTTCTGAAGTGTTTGTAAGCTCTTAAAAATTATACAGTGTCTGGCAAGAGTGGGATAGATTTTATTCATTTTATTTTATCTGCTGGGATAGTTTTTCTGCTTCAAAATATTTTATCCAAATAGATCTTACTATATTTAGGAGATGATTCAGCTTAATGTAAGTGCTTTATTTACACGTATCATTTACCAAAAATTCATCTAGGGATTTATTTTAAAGAATGCCAATGTCTAAATCAAATTGTTTCTTTGCAGTATTTTAGACTCTTTAAAATAAACAGATAGGTTGTTTATCATGTACTTTTGTGCACACATTTATATCTCAATGAATGGCTCTCTAACCTGGGAATTACAGTTCCTAAATGTAATTTTCCCCCTTACTACCTTTCTGTGAAGGATGTCTTATAATCATGGGATCAAATGCTGAATTTTCCAACAAAGAAAAACTGCTTCATGTGTATTCAATAAATTTTGCTTTATGTGTATTATAGCATGAGTTATTTTTGTCAAGTTTGTTTGTTAACAAAGGCATATTGAACAAAAAAGCAAATCTTCTATATTGTAATTTTATAATCACACTTGCTTGTTGAACACTGTTGGTGGTCTAAATTCTGACCTTCACCCATTATCTGCTATTCAAAACAGCAGGTACTCTAATTGATTCCCACTTGAGTCAGTGGGAACATAAAAGCAAACTTGGCAGCTGTTCAAGATAAGCACAGTCATGAAGAATAAATCTCTCATAGAGGAGATCTCTTTACTCTTTATGTTCTGCCGGTCCAGGGATCCTTTGGTAAGTAAATTACAGCCTCATTCTTGAAAATGACTCAGATTCTGGGTTTCAAACTGAACCGTCAAAAGTAACACAGGAAAATGGGTGTGATAGGAGAGCTATGTTATATCGAGCCTTTTCTTCAGATAAAAAAGGGCAAGAACCAAACACTCCACGTGTTAGGCTAGAGTCAAATACGTTTTTGCAATTTAATTGCTGAAACCACTTCATGTATCAATTAAGAAAAGAACTTTAAAACTTCAAACACTTTGCACAGGAATCCAGAAATGCACACCTCAGCTGTTCCTAGAAAACGAATAAATAACAATACTCTTTTTAAAAATTCTTCCATAATAGGAAAAGACCATTAAAAGCATATAATAGGAATTTCGATGTTTATCTCAAGTAGGCTTTTAAAATGTTTACATGAAAATATTATATGTTTTAAAAGAAATTATTTAAGTGGAAGATTAATTGCCCATGTATAAAAAATTATAAATTTTATCTTCGATAACCTATACTCATATCTTTCTTTATAGCAAATAGTTCCATTAAGATATTCTGAAATTTATGTTAAAATAAAAAAATCTTAAGTGCATGCATACAGAAGTAACAATTAAATCTTGTACATGTAACTTCTCGTTCTTCCACTAATTATCTTCCAAAATACAATTTCAGTATTTGATAGCAAATGTAATTCAGTATGGGATAATACTTTTAAAAATATTATTTTCCACCACAGAACACTGTAGTAATTTTAAGGGTAGAAGAGAAGAAAGGGGGATGAGGTACTTAAAAAAACAGAAAACAAAGACTCAAAAGGAATATCAACTTGAAATCTAGTTCTTTGTAAATACTAATAAAATTGGAAATTAAGCAAGAAAAAAGAAAGCAAAAAAAATCCACTATTAGGAATAAAATGAAAGTGTAACTACAGATAATGTCAAGTTTAATTTTTTAATTGTTTTTTAACATTTGTTTATTTTTGAGAGACAGAAAGAGAGCATGAACTGGGGAGGGGTAGAGAAAGAAGGAAACACAGAACCTGAAGCGAGCTCCAGTCTGAGTTGTCAGCACAGAGTCTGATGTGGGGCTTGAACCCACGAACAGTGAGATCATAACCTGAGCCAAAGTCAAATGCTTAACCAAGTGAACCACCCAAGCACCCTGATAATGTCAAGTTTAAACAGAAATAAAAAGACATGAACTACTTTATGCCCATGAACTTGACAACTTTCATGAAACGAAATGATACTTTTAAAACACTTATTAAAAACTTACTAAAATGGACCCAAGAAGAAAGAGAGAAGCTGAACTATTCTGTAATCATAAAATAGTTAAAACTGATTGTTATATATCTTCCCATAAAGAATACATCTGGTCCAAAAACTAACAATCTTTCAAAAAACATAGATTCTCAATTTACATAAGCTCTCAGAGAACAGAAAAAGAAGGAACACTCTTAAACACACATTATGATATCCAAACTAGACAGGGATTTCAAAAGAAAATAAAAATATTAATCTACTTTATTTATTAATCTAGATTTAAATGTTAAACAAGTTTTAACAGACTGAATCCAGCAATTCATTAAAAAAAATGCAATGCCATGACCAAGGTGGGTTTTTTCTCAGAACACAAGTTACTGTAATATTAAACATTTGATGAATGTAATCAAGTATAGCAATAATTTTAATATCTATGAATTTTGTGTCTGTGGGTACAAAGCAAATAATACAATTCAATATCCACTCATTGAAAAAAATCTTAGCAAAGTAGCCATTGAAGGAAATGTCTTCACAATTACTGGACACCTATGAAACTCTACATTAAACATCATAAAAAATTTAAATGTTGAAAGTTTTCTTTTAAAATTAGGAAAATGGCAAAGATAGCATCTTGGCATCAACATAAGGAAGTGAGTACATGATGTATTCAAAGTGGCAAGAGGGTAAAAATAACTGTCAATGTAAACTCCTGAACTCAGCTAAAATTTTATTCAAGACTGAAGGTTAAATAAAGACTTCCAAGGAAACAAAAACTGAGTATTTACCACCAACAGATCTTCTCAAAAGGACCTTCTAAATGATGTATTTCAAGAAGGAATATGATTTCATAGGAAAGGACCGAAAAACAATGGTGAGCAAAGAGACTGATAAAAATGAGGATAAGTCTAAATAAATATTGACTATGGAAAGCAACAATAACTGGATTTTAGCCAACGTTATACAACTTCCTCGCAGTGGGAAACAATACTAGAAATCAACTTATTTACATCTCAAAAACTATCCTTTCACAGAGAAAATTTGGCCACTAGTAGTTGAATAAGCTTGATGTTTTCTCTTTTACCTCCCCTACTCCACATACTTCAAGATTGTTAGTGGCAGAGTTGAGTAATAGACACGGAGAAAAATGCAGTCCATGCCCAGTCAACAATTGAAGCAGCAAGCTGCAAAGGACTCCTCAACAGAACATATCAGAAAGTGTTAAAGACAGTTAAGGAGTAAAAAAAAAAAATTAGAGAAAGGATAACTGTCAGTACCTAGTTAATGAAGCTCCAAAGAAAAGAGTGCAAAGTAAAAAGGAACTATTTGAAGTATTTGAAAGAAAAATGATCCCAAAGTTCCTAGTATGAAAGAGAGACATAGGATAAAAAGATTCTCCTTCTGTAAAGTTCCCCAAAGACCAACCATCCTGTAGATCACAACCATAAATTGTGGACAGAATACAAAAAACAATTTCATGGTGGTTCTGGAGAATAAACAAAGGTAGGTGAACCATTTAGGGGAGCTGAAGGGATTGGTACAAGTTGCATTTACCATCTTTGCAGCTTTGATCTGACAGTGGGCTGCGGTCATGGCCTGACACTAAAAGGCTAAAGCAACCATGAGAGCATGCTGTCTTTTTAGATTTGTAAAGACAAAAGCTGCGGGGGTAGAAGCTGCCAAAAACTGAAAGGACAATCTCAAAAGGAAGAAAGAGAAGCCTGTCTTCAGCTGGCGCTTGACACACACATACACAGACCACACTTCATATAGCTCAGATACGGAAAAAGTGAACTGACTGAAGATATGAGCTGTTTGTTATCCACAGAAGGTAAGACAAAGTTTCCAGTTTCAATCTAATACTTAATTCTCTGGGTGGGGGGCTGGGGGCACATGGTGGGTGAGTGGGGAGAAGAGACACTCTTTAGAGGAATATAACAGAATTCAGAGTACCTACAACAGAGGTCAGCAAACTTTTTCTGTAAAGTGCCAAAGAGTATATATTTTAGGCTTATGGACCATATGGTCTCCGTTGCAACTATTCAACACTGTCACCGTACCTGAAGGTGGCCAAAGAGAAGATACGATAAATAGGGATGACTGTGTACTAGTAAACCTTTATCTACAAAAATAGGCAGCCAGTCACCAGGCTATAGTTTGTAAATTAATGTATTAATATATGATGTCTTAATATATTCATATTGCAGAACAAAACATGTCTACACAAATAATCATTCACAATAATCAGAGTAGCCTTACTAATAATAGCTAACATTCCAGATGTTTACTAAGAGATGAGGTAATAAAGACAATAGATTATCTACCAGTGGAATACTATTTACCATGAGAGAAAAACTAATTACTGACATACATAAAAATGCACAAAGAATGTACAACTATTGAATGCAGAGAAAATTTTGGTTTTTCTAACAGAAAGTGGTAAAGGAGTAGAGTAAAAATATAATATAAATATGAAATACTAACATAAAACAGGCTGACAGAATAAAAAATCCCCATAAAACAAATTTAAATAAATGTAAAAATGTTAAATTAGCTGACAAAAATACAAAAAAAACTACTACATTTGTTTAAACAGAAAAATATAAAACCTAGCTACTGCTTTTCTCTAGTGAACATATCTCTCTATATCCATATCCAGAGTTATAGTTATATCTGGAAAGGTTGAAGATATAGGTTTGGAAAATATTAGCCAGGAGAGAAGTTTTTATGTCAGACAAAAAAGATTTTAAAGTACAAGTCATAAAAAAAATGGATAAGATAAATCAGATCAAACAGATGAAAAACTGTGTGTATATACCTAGTAATATAACTCAACATTGGTTTGTGAGCATAATTTGTTCTGGAAACATGCTTGTAATCCAAAGCACGTGTATATCAAAGTGAATTTCAAGAACCATTGGCTCAGTTATGATCATGTGACTTTCTACATCACGTCATACTTGCATTGCAAGACTTCCTCATTTATCAAGTTAAAATTCATTAGAAATGTTTGCTCATCTTGCAGAACACTCAAAGAACAAGTTACTCACAATTCTAGGTTTTACTATATATATAGGTATGTCAGTTGTAATGAAACAAGTGACAGAATTAAAGGTAGAAATAAATAAATCAACAGTTAGAGTTGGGTATTTTAGTGCATGACCATCAGCGACTGACAGAGCTATCAAACCAAAATAAGCAAACAAGTAGATATTCTGAATACTATTAATACGTTTCATCTTAGACCTACTGACAAATGAAAAACTTTAAAGAACACATATTCCAGTACACATGGAACAATTACTAAAATTTATCCTGTATTTCATTAAACAGGAAACTTCAGTACATTTTAAAGAACTGGCATCATATACACTATTTCACCTTCTTGCAGTGTGATAAAAATAGGTATAAATAATAAATGTTATCTTTTAAAAATTCTCTGCATGAATAGGAAAAACAAACCCAAAGTGTTTCTGGTGCTAAAGAAATGTTTAAGCTAAAAGGAAATGAATGTACCATATAAGGATTTAGTTCTTTAAATTAAAATTTCAAATTAATTCTTTAAATTAGTAAATTCTTTAAATTAAAGTAGGGAAAAAAGTGTATAAGACGGAAAAACAAAGAAACTAATAAAAAATAAAAACACAAGATTAATGAGAAAATTTGATGGATTTGTCCACCTCAAAATTAAAAGACAAAGGGCAGTGTGTGAAAACTTAACACACAAATAACACACTATTAATAAGTAAGCAGTAATTCTCACCTAGATTATAGAAAGAAATCCTGCAATTCGGCAAGAAAAACAGAACACTAGAAAACGGGTGAAAATGTAGATAGGCAATTTACAAAGATAGGGGCTTAAAAAATAAAAGCCCGTGTCAATTAAAAAGAGGAAAAAATGAGTTCTATGAAAAGAAATTAAACAGCTGGATTATGCAGTCTAATCAGCTGCCATGAAACTCATGTGCTCACAGCCTATGTAGGGCTGAAGCCCGAAGGGGAAGATGAAGCTTAGATTAGAATGGAAAACATTTAGAATCAATTCTGGGTAATTTTAAAATTATAATTTTATTGATCTCATAGGAAGGAAGGATTTAAAATTTACAACTTCATCAATGTTGACAATATCATTTATCAATAATGCTACCTTAGTTGCCACAACGATTACTAGCCATCAAGGGCAATTTCATGCCATGTCTTTTTCAGTCCAAATTCCTGCTGGTTCTGGAACTTCAGAGTGCCAAATCAGACACTCAGTCTTCTAGAATTCTTTGTAAGTTACCTCATTTCAACGTCAACCTCTTCACTAGATCACATGATAGGTTTTAGAAAGTCCATTGCCTTTGACGTATCAACTCAATGTAAGAGAAATATGAAACTGGAACTTTCCTTGTTACTTTTTTTGTCACCACATGATTTTATCAGAGTAGAAAGTTTTCTATAGGATATACTATACATATAGTATATCATTCAGTTCACAATGTGCCTCCTCCAAAACCAAAGTCAGAACCTTATGTTTCTTGGAGGTCTTCAATTTTCAACACACTTCCTCTTACTCAAAACATGCAACTCAGGGGGCCTGAGTGGCTCAGTTGGTGAATCATCCGACTTTGGCTCAGGTCATGATCTCACCGTCTGGGTTTGAGCCCCACCTGAGGCTCTGAACTGACAGTATGGAGCCTGTCTGGGATTCTCTCTCCCTCCCCACCTCCCTGACCCTCCCCAACTCGCTCCCACACTCACTCCCTCTCTCAAAATAAATACACTTAAAAAAAATGCAATTCTCATGCAGCCACTTCTGTTTCCTGGGAAACAGCCATGCTTCTGAAGTCTGAGCCAGGGTTCGTGACTTTAGGAAGCTACTAGGCTGACTTGCTTCTTATGGATCTGGCTCAGCCACAAGATGCCAGGTGGCCTAAAGGTACCAACAAGAAGTCAGCGTATTAAGTCCGAAGAGTGAGCTAGTATCGCTGGAGGTCAAGTTGTCTCACAAGCCTTTAAACATTGCCTTTATGCCTCAGCAGATGCCTAATGCCCTTAAACATTCTGCATATGTAAGTTACTATATCCTAAGGGTAAATCTGCATTACTAATTAGAGCAGCATAAGCGTAGTGTTGGGAGTCTCTCATGCTTGTGTATAACTCACATACTTCCTGGCTAATTCAAATACTATGCACCAACTACTGTGGTCTCTAAGATTCTACCACAGACACACAGGTTGAAAAGCTGGTATGAGTCCACACTCTGACAGCGTGATACTTATATACAACCAACTGGAAGTGGGATGGTCATAGGATGCCTGATTCACTCACATATAAGATGTGAAACACAAACTATCTTTATAGGCTGGTTTTTGTGCAATCACTGAGTTAACACTGAATAACATTTAGATTATCTTCATGCTATCTTGGCATATTATATAAGACTTGACTGTATGAATGAAAATTTAGAATCTTTATTCCATCGTTTAGCTGATTGGCTTATTCATTTAACAAATCTTTATTGAGCACTCTTTTAGGTGCTAGAGATACAGTGATAAAAAGGACTGATAGAGACTTCCTTTGGTGTTATGAAGCCTGTCTTCTGAAGAGACTTTTTTTTAACTTTATTTATTTTGAGAGAGAGAGGGAGAGAGAGGGAGGGAGGGAGTGCATGAGTGGAGCCCGGGCAGAGGGAGAGACAGACAGAGAGAGAGGGAGAGAAAGAATCTCGAGCAGGCTCTGTGCTGTCAGTGCAGAGCCGCCATGGGGCTCAATCTCACAAACCCTGAGATCAGGATCTGAGCCAAAATCAAGAGCCAGTCACTTAACCAACTGAGGCACCTAGGTACCCCTAAAGAGCCTTGTTTTATACAAAGGCTGGATGACTGGCTGATATGGTGACTCCATGCATATCCACTTGAAGGTGTATGTGTGTGGCTTAACCAGGAAAATTATCCAGCATTCTACACTTACAACTATTTCCCTTATATTTTTAAGTTCTTCCCCCTGACACTTATTATATGTTCAGGTGTTTCCAAAGAGCTCCAACTAACAGAACCAAATCCTGTGGGAAAAACAAATCAACTGCATATTTTCAGACTTCCTTTTACTCCCCTCTTCTGCTTTTGGAACAGCTAATCATTTCCACTTTGAAAAATGTCTTCACTGAGCCTCCATGATCTTACTTTCTCTTGGTTCCATTCCTACCAACAGACTTCTTCAGACTTTTAATTGTTGCTTTTTTCTTATGTGCCTCATCTCCAAATATGGTAATCACTGAATTCTCAGTCTCAGGACTTTTTCATTTCTATCTAACTCCTTTCCTGTTGTGATCATTTAGCACCACATCTTCATTATCACCTGCTTGTTGAGGTTTCCACAGAAATATCTATCCTGGACCTACTTCCAAATCTATTTGGATGTCTATGAGCATCTTAAACTTAAAAAAAGACTAAAACTCCATTCCAGGGCAAGCATTCTGCTTTCTTTTTCTCTCTTTCCATAATCTTCCTGATATAAATGCACAGCTTGCTCTCTGTCTTCAGATCGCTAAATAAATGTCACCTCCAGGAGGCCTTCCCAGATTACCCTATATAAAATAAGATCATCCCCACTCTCTCATTCCTAGTTTTTACTCTTTATCCTTCTTACCTGGGTTTACATTTCTACAAAACACTTATTACCAACTGACATGTTATAAATGTATTTGCTAAAATGTATTTATACGTGTTTTTACCTAGGGACGCCTGGGTGGCTCAGTCGGTTTAGTGTCTGACTCTTGATTTTGGCTCAGGTCATGATCCCCGGATCATGGGATCAAGCCCCACGTCGGGCTCTGCGCTAAGTGTGGAGCTGTTTGGCATTCTCTCTCTCTCTCTCTCTCTCTCTCTCTCTCCCCCTCTGCCCCTCTCCCCTGCTAGTGCTCTCTCTCTCTCTCTCTCTCCAAAATAAGAAATAATTTTAAACTTTTTGCCTGTTTTTTGCACCAAAAATGTAAGCTCCATGAGAGGTGAGGTCTTCCTCATTTCCTGTTCTATTATTAGTGTACAGAAATGTGCTTGAAAAAGAGTTGGAATTCAATATTTATCAAATTAGTAACTGAATTTGTAAATACATTCTTCAATGGCACTATTTATCTGGTTACTACACTTTGCACTAATTTGGAATTGAAATGATGATTTTCAATAGTTGTATCAGAAAAGTATTTTAGAGTCCCAGAAGTCCATTCCCTTAGCTCTAAGACTTGGAAAGATAACATAGTCCAAATTCTTGTTCTATACAGTGTATCTTAAAGAGAAAAAAGTTTTGACTACGTCTACGTGATGAATAAGAGGTGGAACCATTGTTAAACACTGGGTCCACGCCCCTCCAGTCAGTCAGTGTTCTCCAATCAAACCCTGAATCAGAGGTATTGCTTTTCCTTGGCTACCACAGCAATCCAATTCTTTTTGGTGTTATTTTGAAAATAATTTTAATAGATATTACACAGAGGTGGAAGCAAGGAAAAAACTGATTTTATAAATAAAAGCGTCACACATATAAAGCTTGAATATATAAAAAGGAAAACATTTCTGAATACCTAAATCTAAAACTCAATTTAACTTGAAAAATGCCCAGCTTAAAACAAAGCAACATCCTAGGACATTGAGAAACATAGATTTAAAATCCTATAACAAACACTTATATTTTCAGAGATGGAAAAAAATCCATGCAGGTAGGTTAGTGAGAAATAACATATAAATAGAGCAAAAAGCTTAGAAAAATAAAAAAAAGCAATCAAGATATTTCTTAATCCTGATGACACAGGCACAGTAGCAGAAGAAATGAATTGAGTCCAAACACAGGATATGATCTATGATTTTAACCCATAAAGAAGTTTGAGTTCCCCAAGAGGCAATAAAACATAGCAGTTAAAATGTACTCCATTGCTTGGATTTGCACCTAACACTCTTTCTTGATAGGTATAAGAACTTAATTGTTAATACTTAACTTCTACGGGCCTTAAATTGTTGATCTGTAAAATAGAATTGAATAATAACTATACTTTTTATGGGAATCAAATTAGATCATAAATATAAATGATTTATGCACTATGTGGCAGATATTTTATAGTTGGAAATATTGTACAATGATATTAGGAAAATTTAACCAACTACAATATAAAATAAATTCTAAAAGCTTTTAAAGATAATGTTTGTGAAAATAATGTAAAATTTACCAAAATCATGCTTGTGGTTGATCATTTGCAGTGTCTAACACTTGGGGTACTTTATAAAACATGAAAGTCTTCCATTTATCAGCTCTATCAATTCTCTCTACCACATGAATTGAAACTTCCTCCCAAGTATTTCTACAATGGTAACCATGAACAGCCTAGTTTGTTTTCCAAAACAATGCCAATTTCAGCAGATGAAAATGTACCTGCCTGAAAACATTCATTTTGCCATAAAGATTTAAGAAAGACTATAACCCACTTTTTTGATTGTCTAAAGGTCCTGAATGAGCATAGAGTGAACAAGAAGGTTGGTAGATGACATCAGGGAGGTATCAAGGACAGACTGTACAAAGCCAAGCTCCTACTGTTGCAGTGATCACACCTGACGCTAAGTTCCAAGGAGTCATAGCTGTGCTACATGTAAACCCTTGGGAACAAGTCACAATTACACACCTACACCAGCCATTCCCTTTTGAGCTCCATCACTGCCAGATGGATATTATGGTCGATATATCTTTTGACAAGTCACATTTTTTTTAATGTTTATTTATTTTTGAGAGAGAGAAATAAACTGGACGTGATAGGGGGAGAGGCAGAGAGAGAGAGGGAGACACAGAATCTGAAGCTGGCTCCAGGCTCTGAGCTATCAGCACAGAGCATGACATGGGGCTCGAACTCACGGACTGTGAGATCATGACCGGAGCCGACGTCAGATGCTTAATCGACTGAGCCACCCAGCCGCCCATTGACAAGTCACATTTAATGTGGCTCCAACTCCTTCATACACCCACTTCTTTTAATCTTAAGTCAAGTATTCACTGAGTGCCTACCACGTGCCAGCCACTGGACTAGATGCTGTAGAAACATCCTCTGTTCTCATGGAGTTCACACACTAGTGTGGGGAATGGATGAGAAGAAAATAATAAGTGAACAACTCCTTTAATAAGAACTACAAAGAAGAGAGAGCATAAAATATGTCATAATGCCATATGCTTGTTCACTTATAATGGATTTTAATTATGCTGCCAGTAATCCAAACAGCATTATCTTCAACAAGCGAAAAATCCTTTGAGGCAATCACCGAAACTTAGGTAGAATGAAATACAGCTACCAATTCGCTCTAAGCACGACTATTGGTTTATTCCTGCAATACAAAATGTGTGTGTGTGTGTGTGTGTGTGTGTGTGTGTGTGTGTGTGTGTGTGTTGGGAAGAGGTGGGAAGGGATGAGAAGCTAAGGGATGGGCAGCAGAAAAAAAGGAGAAAAGAAAGAAGGGAAAGTAAAAAGAGCTAAAATTCTTACATCAATTAATGTCATTTTGCTCAATCTTTCAGACTTCCAATTTTCTACACTGGTACAACGGGCCTATCTGAGTAATTAGTGGCCATGTGAATACTAATACATAGACAAGACTTAAGTTTCCCATCATATATTTACCCCTTCCCTCTAGTTTAACTATTTAAAAATGTACTCTCTAGTGTTTGTTCTAGAACATATTTTTAAGATTTTATTTTTAGGGTTAAAAGATACAACTCTTCCTCCACAATTACATGTTTATATATCCTTTTGCTTACATTTTCTCCCAGTTACCTACCACGCATGAAAGTAAAAGATTTAAAAGAGAAGCAATGAAATGGCCCAATATAAATACTTCCCTGACTCAGGGACCATTTTTGAAGTTGAAATTCTTGGGTCATTCCTTCCTGACTTAGATTAAACGCCCACATCTTATTTCTACCACTTCCAAAGTGCCAGGGGGAAAAAAATAAAGTAATCTTCTCTTAGAAAATCCTTCTTTCAAAGATTAGGGTGCTCTCAAAAGAGCTGCATGTGCTATAATAAAGTCATCTTCCCCACCTCCGATCAATACTTCTCAATTATGAATGTGAACATACACTTGAAAATTCGCACCTGGACACAACCCTTACCTGCATCTCTTGACAAAAGGAAGCCAATGGCCCAAAGAGAATCTGACATTGCTCATCAGCAGTGTAGGTCATCCCTGGCAACTTGGAAGGAACCATCACGGAATTGACACTCTGGGGATTTGTCTGTAGCAAGCAGCTACTGGCCTTTGACCTGGCAATACGCAGATATGTGTAAAATTTTGAATTTAATGTAAAAACCTTGTTATAATTAGCACAGCAACAGGAAACATTTTTAGAAGGTTAAAAATATGTTCTTACTTTTATTTATAAGTTCTTCTACTGAATACTCATAGAAATCACTCCATATGTGAGAATCGTTTATGTACAACTATGTAAGATAATCCTAATAATAATAATAATAATAATAATAATAAATATTGAACATGATGATTTTTAGGTTTATTAAGGTCTTTCATATGGATTGACTCAGCTAATCTACATAACACTGTGAGGTGGTTATGACTTTGCATATTCATAAGATTAAGAAGCTCAGACTCAGAGAGTAACCTGACCAAAAGTAATGCGTGAAGGTAAGAAATGAATTATGTTCGAGGACTTAAAGAATATACGGAAGGCATTGTCAAGTGAGTATTTGTACATATTTTTATACTTGACATTGTAATACAACCTCCATTTATGAGATGACATTTAATTTTACCATGGTTCTGATTCTTGTGAAGGCAGCCATACAAAATCATACATGTTCCTTGGGAACATTGAAGGGTGACTATTGCAGAGAGGTGGTATGTTCCAATATCACATGTTCTATGTACCGGTCTCTACACTATCATGACTGAACATACTGCATACATTTCACACCAGAGTTATGCTAATGTAATAAACAGTATATGTTAGCGGATTTTAATATTCATTTAACAGAAAAAATAGGCTTGCCAATTTAAACAGTATGGAAAAATGAATAAAATTTATCTGTATCGTGAATTTAACTAGCTCAATGTTCCTATATTTCTTAGTGAGACTTTTGGATACTTTAAGCATCTCTCACTCACTAACTGCTTTGTGTATCTCATACTGTTTCTGCTTGTTCATTTATTTACCAAAGAGATAAGAACAAGGGATTTAAAATGAAAATTTGAACAATACTAATATTTTTCACTTCTTTTTCCAACCAGACATAAACTGTTCCCTCTGTTGAAGGTGGGAAAGAAGAGAATGAGAACTATTATAATGGTGAAAATGATGTATTAACGAAAAAAATCCACAGCTTAGAAGTATCATAATGGAAGAGTGGAGCTTTTGTTAAAGAGGTTCTTTGTGATAACAGATGTGCTGAGTGATGAACAATGAGAATATTTTCCACTGGGAAATTTCAAAGAGGTAAGGAAACACTGTGATAGATAATTTTCCAACCTTACAAATCATCTTGCTTGTTCTTTTATTAGAAAATGTGGACACTAAGAAGCAGATGGGTTAAATAATATGTTCCAATTCACACTCTCCGAGTCAGTGGAAGGGCCAGCATTAGAACTGAGTGCCTTGATCCCTAATCGAGTGTCCTTTCCACTCTACTGTGCCACCTTCCCTGGTTGGTAGAGGAAGCAGGCACATGTAAACATTGACAATGCAACAAGAGTAAATGACCTCAGTACCTTAGAAATCTTTCCAAATCTTCCTTGCTACATCGGGACCATGAAACATCACCAAGATTTTGTCCTTTAATCCATTCACCAGACATGATATGAAGACCATCAGCACATGATGGGTGGTCATTGTCATGATTAATGCCCATGCTGATTCAGAATATAATTAAAATAAAAAATTACATTAGGTAAGTATATCTTAACGATTTATAAAGGCAATTAAATAACAGATAAATACTGAAACTAATGGGAGATAAATTAGTTTTAAAAATCAAAATAAAATTAGATATCAGATTGATTTTTTTTGAAATTTTGTTATCTAGATTAAAGATAAATATTTTTACTGAGGGAAACACATTTCCCAATGAATCTAGCAAATAACATGTTTAGTCACATATTTTCAAAATGGTCTATAGATAAAATTTTCAGAGTTGTATGTATGAAACATATAGAAATAGAAAGTTTCTATTCAACCACATTAAATTCTTGTTCTTGCCTGGAGATCCTTTACTCATCGCTTTTAACAAATCTGAAACCACATTAAAACTATTATTTTCCCCATCTGCTTCATTAGACTTTCTTCTTCCATTCATCATTAAACACAAACTATCCCTGGGAAACCTTCACATTTCTGGCCATCTTTACTTCTTCTAGTGAATCTTGAATCTATTGCTTCAAGCTGAAACTCTTTAAAAAGCTGACTTACCTCCAAATGGGTGTACTAGAAGAATATTAAATTCAATATGTCTAGAAACTGCCCTCATTATTTTCTCTTTCAAGCCTTGATTTATTCCTGTACTGTCTCTTTTATGCATTCACTAGCCACCCAGTCTGCCAAATCAAGAATCTTCAGGTCTTTTATCCTTTCTCTCAGATCACCAACCAGGCTATTTGGTTTTATTAAGTGTCAGAGGGCAAGTTCTGCCAGTGCTACTTCCTAAATATTTGTCTCAACTGTCACTTCCTTTCAGTTCCTTTGTTACTATTACAAAGGATTATTAAGTATTTAGTCTCAATAATTATTATGTCATTATTGCGTTCTGCGCCTCTAATCTTTACCAACATTCTCCCTGTTTCTCCTCCTGCTGTGCCCCAGGGAAGTCTATTTAAAACACAATCTGCCTCCCTGTTACCTATATGGCACTTTGAGCTCTTCAACATCGTACAAAGTCTCTTTATTTTCTTCCAGGTCCTTTATGGCATTTTCTTTTCAGCGAATGATTTCTAGTTTCCCCCAACAGTATGCGGTTTCTTATTCTTTCACAATTAATTGTTATTTAGAATTTTTTTGTGTGCCATGCACCATACAAAGGGGTTATAAGCCTGAATTAAACGGTTCAATGATGTAGGTACTAGTATAATCCAAGTCTGCTGATGAGAATGAACTTTGCCAAGGTTATACAGTGAGAAGGTGGAAAGTGGGGCTGTCACGGGGCGCCTGGGTGGCGCAGTCGGTTAAGCGTCCGACTTCAGCCAGGTCACGATCTCGCAGTCCGTGAGTTCGAGCTCCGCGTCAGGCTCTGGGCTGATGGCTCGGAGCCTGGAGCCTGTTTCCGATTCTGTGTCTCCCTCTCTCTCTGCCCCTCCCCCGTTCATGCTCTGTCTCTCTCTGTCCCAAAAATAAATAAACGTTGAAAAAATATATACATAAAAAAAAAGAAAGTGGGGCTGTCTGAACTGAGCAGGCTGGCTCAGGAATCATGTGACTGACCATTACCTATTTGGCATCTGTGAATTCCATTCCCTCTCCTGCCCTGCCCAAAGTGCCTATCCTTCAATGTCTTCGCCTGGATAAATTCTACTTAATCTTCGAGATTACTGTCGATGACCTTCATGAGGTTTTCTTTCACTAACTTCATCTCACCTATGTGTACTCTCTGTCCTACCGCAGGATTCTGTGAACCACATTGTTATCGCACTGGCAACAATGCATTATGCATTTTTACTTCTGGCTAATGCTGCAACTTCTTGAGGGTAGGAACTGGCTCATCTCTCTGAACTGCTGGCATACTGGAATCATATTCTATAAACCATACATAAACACTGAATCAAGTCACCATGGAGAATCGCTTCTGTTTCAGGAAAACCTTCATATAATCTCTACCGAATTCTCATAGTGAAGGTTAATACTGAAAAAATTGGAAGAGGAGAAATGTGTTTTTCTCCAGGCTGAGTATGAAATGATGGCAGGATAGTCAAGTGTTCCCTTTAAAATCTAGATGATAAAATAGTCTTTCATAATAAAAATAGCGAATAACAAGAATATCTACACTATATTTAAAATGCTATAAAAAGAATTGTTATAGAGGCTGCTAAGGGAAATCACAACTAGACTACCTATGTTTTCTCAAATCAAAATAAAAAATATCAAGGCCAACTACTTTTTCACTGAGATAAATTAAAACTTTGAATTAAAATAGTTATATTTAACATGTTTTTGGAAGGAGAAAATGATATGGACGGAATAAGTAATTTATGAGTTAAGAATAATGAGTTAAGAATTCACTCCATTTGCTAACTTAGAAGACTAATAAAACCGAAAATACATTATTGAATATCATTTTCCATACTTCAGTGTCAGAAAAATTCAGCTCCATGTTGAACCATATTTTTCTTTCCTATTCTAATTAATGTCTTTAAATAGGTTCTGTATCAACACATATTAATAGGATGATGGACAGAGAATAGGAAGATAAATGTTTTTCATACTTTGACGATAAGGAGGAAAAGTAAGAGATGATGTGGAGTCATTATGGACCAGTTTAGTTGCTGGGAGGTAGGGTGAAAGATGTTGAAGTTGAAAGAGATTTGAGTTCTGTGTCTCCCTCCCCCTAATTCATGGGACTAGATACAAGTAAGTAATAACATTAAGAAATAAATGCTTTCTTTTTAAAAAAATTTTTTTTAACGTTTATTTATTTTTGAGACAGAGAGAGACAGAGCATGAACGGGGGAGGGTCAGAGAGAGGGAGACACAGAATCCAAAACAGGCTCCAGGCTCTGAACTGTCAGCGCAGAGCCCGACATGGGGCTCGAACTCATGGACTGTGAGATCATGACCTGATCCGAAGTCGGCCGCTTAACCGACTGAGCCATCCAGGCGCCCCGTTTTCTTAACTGATTGCTAGGAAAATCTTATGAGGATGATGTAAAATGCCTGACCCAAAGTCTAGAATATAGTAGCAACCCATAATTATTCTTTTTATTGGGGCAATATACCTGAGATATCTTTTTCTTCTAACTTGTCAAATAGCACAAAGAGATAAAAACATCATTATATGTAATTTGTTGTCTTTGTGAACTTTGGTGAAAGTTGTGGACTTTAAGGAAAACCAAGTAAAGAATAATGGCAAGAATTTACTTTGCTTGGATGTTAACTAATTAAAATAAGAAACTGCAAATAAAGCAGAATCTCACAAATTGCTTAAAACCCCTTAATGCGTTTCTAACAGTACAGTCCTGAGGCAGCCCTTTCCAGGATCACTGTCTCACCTCCACCAGGGAGGGATTCTGGCCACAGCACACGTTGCCGGGTGACCCTGTTTTATCAACAGCCACTTGCCGCATGGAACACACTCAACTCTTCCATCTGTGGTGGTACCGTCTTTCAAAGCATACACAAATGCTATTATTCCTGAAAGGCAACTGGTCTTTTTCAGAAACAATAAAACTTCTTAAATAATGTGTCCATTTGAGAGAAGAGGTTTTGCTTCCAAGAGTTAGCAATTTGGACATTTTCCCAAAGTGGTGTAATGTGATTTTCCAAATTGGGAAGATTACAACCTCTCATCCAGATGATCCTTTTGGGATCTTGATTCTCATGTAAGAAATTAGCTACAGCCATGGAGAGATCTAGTGATTCAACCATTGTTTACCATTAGTTAAATTTTCCTAAAGCTGTTTAACTTGTAACAGAAAAGATTATCATTAAAGAAAAAAATTGGGACAGGGCCTTTTTTTTTTTAACCACATATCTGGAACTATCAGGAAACACTGCTTAGTTCCAATTCTACAGATTTGAAAGAAAACAAATAATTGTGAACCTTTATCTGTACCAGTCACTGTAATAATCATTTCCAATGATGATATCACTTAATCCTCACAATATCTCCATTATGTGTCTATTATTATGACTATTCTGTAGATGCAGAAGGTGCTGAGGTTAATTGGGGAGATGGGACTCAGACCCAGGCAATCTGATGGTCAGAAAGATCTCCAAACAACCAACTATAGTGCATCTCTTTCTGGATCAAAACTCTACATTAATGCATATAATCTTTTTTGTTTTATGAATAATTTTAAATGTCTCCTGTTAGCAGAAATGCAACTCTACGTATACAGTTCTAAAACCAAGTCGTGTGCATTATATGGAGAACATTCTTGAAGTAAGACATTAGCAACACCTCTCCTCATACTTCTGCAACTGAGCTACATTTTAATAATCTCAGTTTAAATTCATTTTGACAAAGAGCCTAGGGCAAATAAACTCTCTACTAACATTGTACATGGTTGTCAAGTCAACTGAAAAAATATTTTTATCTTATAAAACTTCTCAACTTGTTTAAAAGTCACTGCCAGGAAGTTTTGTGATATCCTGCGGAAAGCTGGAGAAACATTTGGATTGTGAAGATGGTCCCTTTTGATGTTTAAAGAGTTAGAGAAGAGAACATTTATGAATTCACTCACATTTTTTGCATAATTTGGAAAGGGTCAGATTTGTAAACAGTAATTCTTTAGAAGACTAAATTTTTTGTGCTCAATATGTTAAATATTTCACCATGATGTATTATTTCCCACTAGAAGTTCTATATTATATAGAAAATTTTATTTGAAAAAAGAAACAAACTGTCCTAATGTCTAAGTGGAAGTATATTTCCACAAAATAACAATTTCCTACAATTCCGTGGCTACATCTTATTTGGAGTAACTTAGCGGCTGTGTGCTCACGGTGGGGGGGGGGGGGAGTACAAAGTATTTTTATTACTTTTTATATTTTGAATAATTTTAATTATTTAACTGTCAGTTGTCACAAAACAGCGAAATATGTACTTCTATTGGAAGTCCAAAGACCGTGTAAAGGCAGACAGCAACAATGTCAAAAATGTTCTAAAAAGTAGAGGTACAGGGGCGCCTGGGTGGCTCAGTCGGTTAAGCGTCCGACTTCGGCTCAGGTCATGATCTCGCGGTTCGTGAGTTCGAGCCCCGCGTTGGTCTATGGCTGACAGCTCAGAGCCTGGGGCCTGTTTCAGATTCTGTGTCTCCCTCTCTCTCTCTGACCCTCCCCCCATTCATGCTCTCTCTCTGTCTCAAAAGTAAATAGACGTTTAAAAAAAAAAAAGTAGAGGTACAAAAACAGGGATTACTTTTGACCTTGCTGTGCATATGAGGTAGCTTCATCTAGCAAATGAACAAACACTTGGGAACGCAGTATTTGTTGCATGCTGTACTGAGCTGGGATCATAAAAATGAGCAAGATTCAGTTCCTACCCTCAAGGAGTTTATTCTCTCCTGGGGTTAGGACACACTATCCTTGCCTTAGGAAGCTAACGCATGCCTGGACCCTGTTAGCTCTGTATTCCTTAAAGCTCTCCTACCCCTCCCTCCCTTTCCACAGCTAGTTATACCAATGAAGACCAGTGCTGATCCTCTTGAATTCTGGACTCTTGTCATGTCTGCCTGACTGACCTTGTGCCCCTTAACTCTTTGCTTTATTAAACCATGCTTTAATGAATTTAGTTTGTTATGAATACATTAATACAAAAACCTAGTTTCCTAGGCAAAATATTTTAATATTCCTTGGCAACCAGCGACACTGAAAATGTGAATAATGAACTATGTGCATCAGAAACCTAGGGATGTTGGGGCACCTGGGTGGCTCAGTCGGTTGGGCATCCGACTTCGGCTCAGGTCATGATCTCATCACGGTTTGTGGGTTCAAGCCCTGCGTCGGGCTCTGGGCTGACAGCTCAGAGCCTGGAGCCTCTTTTCGATTCTGTGTCTCCCTCTCTCTCTGCTCCTCCCCCACTCATGCTGTCTGTCTCTGTCTCAAAAATGAAACATCAAAAAATTTAAAAAGAAACCTAGGGATGCTGATGTTGGGTTAGTTAAAATGCAGAATCCTGTATCCTGCCTCAACTGATTGAACAAGACTATTTAGAGATAAGGCCTAAGAAACTTTATTTCAAGTCATTTTCTAGATGATTCTTACTCAAAATTCTAAAAAGTACTGACCTATATGACAAAAATCCAAGATTTTTATCTTATTTTTCAAATAATCTGTAAACTCACTTCAATCTAATTTTCACAGGAACACTTAATTCCAGCCTATCATTTTGTATAATTCCCTCATATCAGAATGCTTTCCCCAGATTGTCTATAATTACAAATGCAACCCCCATTTTAAGACCATCTCCCTGCATAAAAGACTCTTCAATAAATTCGAGCATATATTTTCCATGGTTCTTAACTTCTGTGGCTTTCAAATATACGGCATGTATACATATCAGAACTACCTTCTATTTTTAGTGAATTTAGCACCATCTAGAATTTAAGTGTTTGAAGAACATATTTTAATTCCTTGATATATTTAGTTCAATACCTTATTAAATAAATGTCTACAGACCTAGCCACTGATACAGTATCAGAGAAGCAACTAAATATTCTGCAAATGTGACAGCAAGTTGAAACTAATATGACTTCTTACTGATTTAGGGAAACCATAAGCCTGAAAGATCTGTAGGTGATCTGTTTGAGAAAAGCTGCTTGCCTGACTCTGGACCACACATTTGCCAAGATACATTAGAGAAATACAAACAGAAAGCCAATTCCTGTAAGACCACTCATTAGCTGGGTGATTTTTTCCCTCTTCCACCTACTCACTCTGACATCCAAACCTACGTTTGGAGAGAATCTGGGTGTGTGGGAATGCTGCCACATCTATACTGGCTAAAGTCCCATTATGATTATTAACTTGGACAAACTACTTATTACTCTAACTGGTATCATTGTCTAAATAAAGTATCAAATACAAAAGCTGTGTCAGTGGTCTATGAGGGTCTCCATAATATGTTCACTTCCTGCCAATCCAGTAAGAATTCTAAAGGATATGAAATCACTCCTTGAATGAACAGAGGGATGTATGACCCATGGAAGCTGAAAATATCCTTTGTACATTAAAGCATTCATAAAAATAAATATACCACTACTGATTATTATTATTATTCATTCACTCTGTATTATGTGTTAACCACTGTGCCATGCAATTAAAGCATGAACAATCCAACAGTGAACCTTGAAAGGCACACTTATCCAAGTTGTAGGGATGAAGAAAATTAGCACAGACACATTGACTTGCCTAAAGTTTATTCAGTGAGTACCTGGCACGACAAGAATTCCAGCCCCAGTCCCCTTCTCTAATAAGTTTTCCCTATCACCTGCCCACTGAGTAGTTTCTAACCTTAACCCAGGCATGTGTACCACAGGAAGATACTTGTGACTTTTGCTGTAGGGAATCCTAGAGGGTAGAATGTGGTTAAAGAGAACAACGTGGTTACATGTGGCCATTACCAATTTGAGTGGGTCAAAGAGTATTAATTACAGAATAATTAAGTTTGGACATTTTAAGGAACAATGGATTTCTAGAGGTAAGAGTCTATTTGGTTTTTGTCTACTATAGCAATCTGTTATTACTTCCTGTTTCCGGGTCTAACAGTCTTAGATTATGATGTAATGCCTTTATCTTCATTTTTCGTTTACTTTTTATTGTTTGCCATAGTGTCCCTTTGGCATATATCCTCTTTCTTATAGTAGACATATTGACGCACATCAATGTAGAATGAAAAGCAAACATCTTATTCCCTTTCAAAAGGAACTCCTCTTGCAAATTAAGAGAGAGAGAGAGATCAGCCAAATTTATGTTTGACAGGATGCCTCCTGGGGCATATGCTAGCTTCTTATTGAATTAGAAGAATTTTAGATTAAATAATCCTATCACTAAACTGCTGTATTTGGCCCTTCCAAGTCTATGACTTCAGGACTTGTATGAAATAGCAGGATAGGCCTGTAACCAGACTTCAAGATAGACTTCATCATAATTAATACATATCTTAACCACTCTATTTCCACATAGTTTATTTTATATATAAATACAAAATATTAGGTACCAAAAACCATTTTGCAATATTTGTATTTGCATAGTTATAAAACTACCTTTTTTTTTTTTTTTTTTTTTTTTTTTTTGCTCAGTGAAGGCAACTGCGTTCCTTGACCCAAACTAATTCCTCTCTTCTACTTCTTGAACTCAACTATCCTCTACTGTAAAGCTCAAGATGACTGACCAAGAGATGAGTATTTGTACAACAAATGCTTACGCATTCAAACAAATATTCAAGTGCTATAATGCCCAATGCACTCACCTTTGTGCTGTGGGAGAAAAAAATGTATTACACAGTAATTCTATTTTCATAGCGACTGCTGTTCAGTAGGATATGTGTGTAGGGGGTAGAAATATCAGTACAAATCAGTATATATTAGAAATTAAGGGATATTTACAATAAACAGTGCAAGGAAATTAAAAAATATATTTCCAAAAAGTGATAGCACTTGTCTTGATGATTAATGGATAAAGAAAATTGGAAGATCTACACATCAGTAGGACTGGGAGTTGAAATAAGAAAAAAACATTAGTAAAGACAAAGTTTGAACATTATGGATCATTTGCCTTCATGAGATGGAGAAGTGGACTATCATGTGAGAAAGGTAGAGGGGACCACTGTAAAAGTCATGAATCCAAGGCTAAGTCCACTCATCAGGTAGGAAAGGACAATAAAGATTTCTGAACTAATGAGTGAGACACACCAGAAAGGTAAAGTGCTAAGGCAAAAAGACCAGGGAAGCAGGTGTTGCAGTGGTCCAAGCCTGGGAAGAATAACAATAGAAATAATGGACAGATGGGAAAGCTCTTTCCCAAGAAAACCTAGTAAAATGTGGCAACTGCTTATGAGAGGAATTAAGGGGAGAGAGGGTTAAAGATGTTTCAGATGTCTCAAATGAAGAACTGTCAGCGGTACTGATGCCACCAATACAGAAAAGCGGATGTCTGAAGAAGTGGGTTTATAACCTGGTCCTACTCCTGGTTCTATTCCAGGCACAATTTCCAGCAGAGTATGTAAGCAAACGTCACTGATTTCAAAGGCTTGTTAGTTCACAAGACATCTGCATTCTTGGTACTCTGGCAATACTTAAAACTTTAGCAGGTGCCCCACATATTTATTGCCTTCAAGGAGCTAACTTTGCATATTTATTGCCTCATTAGCCTCTTAGTACTGAAGAAACTCCTGAACTGCCAACTTAGTGGAAAAGCCATGCCTCTACGCCAAAGTTTAGAAATATATATTCGTCTTTTTGCCTGGTTCAACAAGTGAAACAAAAACCAAAACCACATAAGCATTTTCTGGCCATATCAAAAAATGTTCTATGTTTTTACAATGACATGATTTATAATTTCCCCCAACGTATGTAATTTTATCCACTTGACATCTCTACAAAGAAGCCAATCTAATTACCATGTGAAAGTCTTAATCAGTAAATAAGCTATTAATGTTTAAAGCAGTTTCTTTCAACTTATAAAAATACTGAACTCTGCTAGAGCTTTCTAATTTTCTTGGCACAGTTACAAGGAGAAGTTATCACAAATGTGCTAAAGTCCAAATTACAAAATTGTGCCATACACCAGTTTCAAAACAAAGAATTTTGTCCACAACTTTATGCCCACTGTATTATTTCAAGAATATAACATACCTGAAATGGGCTTTTTCTACAATTGGGAAAAGAAAGTACTGAGCCATCAGACGCTAATGGGCAAAAAATAAGTATTATTTTATTAATGTAAAACAGTGACCATTTTCAAGTCTTTCTGATTATTTTTATTGGCTGCATACTTTTTAGGTAAGGGGCCTAACTTCAGCTAGTCAGAAAAAGGTGAGATGTTCAACCATTCTAGGAAGCAAAGAAACATGAACACAAATGAAATTAGAATTTAAAATGTGTTATACTCAAAGCTGGCAAAGGAGCTGAACCTCTGAGTCTGCTAAATTTGGAAAACGATCGCCACATGGCCTCCAAAAATAGTGTACCACTTTATACTCCTCTCCGAAATGTATAACAATATCTATTTCCCCCACACATTCCAACACTGTACACTCACTTACACTGTTAAAATATCATCTAACATCTATTCATTGAGCACATCTGAACGGTGTTAGACAATGTTAAATACAATGTTAAATAACAAAAGCAACAAAAAAGAACAAACAAAACAAAACAAGCCCCTGTACCGAGGGACCACACTTGAATTAGACATGCAGAGATCACATAATGATACATATACTGTAAACCTACAATTGTGAAAAAATTAGGAATGAAAACTACAGACAGCCTATAAGAACATATGTCAAGGGACTTAACGTATCCATAGAATACTTTTCTGAAGAAATGATCTGAGAGAAGAATAAGCAAAAATAGGGAAGAAGGCAGGAAGAATTTTCCTGCCAAGGGAAGGGAATGGTCCGTACAATGGGAGTAAATATGGATTCACCTGTACGGATTTATGTAACCTGACGGGTGAAAGTAGAATTGCTTTGTGGTCTGAAGTGTCATTCTATCAATAATGCTAAGTTTCTGTTTTTGTTTTTTAATAAAAGCCATGCATAGACCTCCATGAGCTGTGTGGTACCATTTTTTTTTAAACAGGGCTTTCCTCATTTCTTGTATTGATTTGTAAGAGCTCTTTTTATATTAAGGAAAACATCACTTTCTCAGATACGTTGCAAATACTTTCACTGATTGTGATTTATCTTCTATTGTATTTTTTCCTTTGCAAGGATACTTATTTCGAGTTAATTTTATGTGACTTTTCCTTAAATACTTCTAGATTTCATATCTAGAATTATACACATTCCCTATTAAAAGATGAAAAAATAAAAAAAAAGCCAACCAAAAAATGTCAATGTCCACAATCATTTTGATGTGTTATGATGTCATAAACATGGTACAGAATCAGATTCCTGTTATGTTTGTTATGGAATGATTCATTTCTTTCCACAGACTGTAGGTTCAGCTTTTATTATATGGCACATTTATAAATCTTTTCCTAATTATAGGTTTAATTTTTTTTTACTCTGTTCCATTGACTTACTTCCTTCTTCAAGCACCAGAACAAACTGCTTTATCTACTATGAAATATATTAATATCTGATAGAATTCACCCTCTCCTCTCCTGTTAGTTTTTAACAACAAATATCTTATATTGATTTTTCCACATGGAGTCTATAACCAGTATGTCTAATTAAAAAAGAAAAAAAAATGGAAAGCAAATACTATTGGCATTTTGGGCAGGTCACATTAAATTTATATAGAGATAATTATCATTTTATAATATTCACTGTTCCTATCCCAAACCAGAAAATGTCTTTCCATTTACTTAAACCACTTTTATGTCTCTCTGTGTGGATATAAATTCTTCTTTTTATAAGTCTTGTACATTCTTCTGTAAGTATTTGTTAGGTATTTTATCTTTTATATTTTTATTTTATCTTTTGCTATATTCAATATAAATGCATTTTTTCTTTCTTTATAGTGACCAAGTGGCTGCTGAAAAGCAAAAATTGTTATATAATTTTGTAACCCCCCCCCTCCTCAAATTCTCTTATTGTTCTAATAGAGTTTTTTTTTTTTTAGTAGGTTGTCTTGAGTTTTCCAATTATACAAATAATGTTCATTTTGGCATTCATTTATAGTTTTATTTTTGTTTTAATATTATGAAATATTTTCATGAAAACAAATATGTAAAATATATAATCTTCTTTTTTCTTAATGTTTATTTATCTGAGAGAGAGAGCACACACACACACACACACACACACACACACACAAGTTGGGGAGGGGCAGAAAGAGAGAGAAAGAGAAAGGGGGGGAAGAGAGAGAGGGAGAGGGAGAGGGAGAGGGAGGGAGAGAGAGAGAGAGAGAGAGAGAGAGAGAGAGAGAGAGAGAGAGAGAATCCCAAACAGTCTACATGCTTAGGGCAGAGCCTGATGTAGGGCTCAATCTCACAACTGTGAGATCATGACCTGAGCAGAAATCAAGAGTGAGACACTTAACTGACTGAGCCATCCAGGAGTTCCAGAAATTAAAAAAGCTTAAAATCAGATCAGTTCTAAGATCTATGTCAGATGTCTCTATTAGGTCTTATGTTTCTGTCTTCAAAAGAGGGCACGGAGTATGTGCTGCTTTAGAAATAATTTCAACTCTAACGTCCTAAAGATAGTCTCATATATTTTCTCTTAAAAGCCTTGTCTGTGATATATCAGTCTTTATTTTATGCAGAATTGATTTTTAGAAATAATCTGAAGGTATTCAATTTCATTTTTATACATGCGGTAAGCCAAGTGCATTATCATATTTTTCCGAAAAGTCAACTTTCTATACTGATCTGCCAACACCTTGCTCACATATCAGGTTTTCCTCTAGGCATGGACTCATTTATGACTCCATATTTTGTTCTATCAGACCATATTTGTCCATATTTTCACAAATGTTTAAATGTCTTAGCTATTCTGGTTTCAAAATTGGTCTTGATTTCTGTTAGGGAAAGGTTCTTACATTAGTCTCCCTCTCATCCTCCTCTATCTTCGTCTTTTCCTTCTCCAAGGAAGTTTTGGCTATTTTGACTATTTGCACTTATATACAAATGCTGAAAATATTTCCCAACATCCATATAGAAGCTGTGGTGGTCTATTTATTGGAATTTCCATGAATCTATAAATCATTTACAACAGAACTGACATCTGAAGAGAATAAATTTATCCACAAATGTGGTATATTTTCATTGACACAGGTTTCACCCAGTAAATTTTAATAAGGGTGTATAATTTCCTATCTTTTTTTTATTCATTCCTAAGTACTCTGTGTTTTCAATTGCTACAGTAAATAGTATCTTTTTTTTTTAATGACATTTTGTATTTTTGTGTTGACAGCTGGTTTTTTGTATATTTCTTATATTTAATAATCTTACTACATTCATGAATTAATTCCATACTTTACTTCTACATAACATCATAATTTTATACAGGGAATGACATCATTTGCAAATTAAAATAGCTATCTTTTTTCCATTCCCATCTCTACAGCTTTTATTTATTTTTCTACCAAGGTTCACTTGTTTGTGTCCCCAGTATATACACAGAAGCAGATGTGGTGAGATTCTTGTGATTTTCTTAATTTGTAGAAATGTTTCTAATATTTCACCATTAAGAATAATGTTTCCCATTGATTTTGGTGAATATACATCAGCAAGCTTTGTCTTAGTGTTTTTCTTTTTAATTGTGCATCTCTTGAAATAATATAGTTTCTACCTTTAAGCTATTAACATGGGCATTAAGATTCTTAAATGATAAATGACCTTTCCTATCCTGATATAAAGCCAACTTTATTCCCTTATATTACCTTTCTTTGTTTACATAGTGCTACTTTATTTTGAAAATGTTTTCTGGGGCACCTGGGTGGTTCAGTCGGTAAAGAAGCTGACCCTGACTCCTGAATTTGGCTCAGGTCATCATCTCAAGGTTTGTGGGTTCGAGTCCCACACTTGGTTCCATGCTGACAGGGTTGGAGCCTGCTTGGGATTCTCTCTCTCTCTCTCTCTCTCTCTCTCTCCATTGCTCTCTGCCCCTCTCTGACTTGTACTCTCTCTCTCTCTAAGTAAATAAACCAAAAAAAAAAAAAAAAAAGGAAATTTTTTTCATCATTCTCAGATAAGAAAGTACTACAACTTTTATTCCCCATAACTGTCCCTTATTGATTTTTATGTTACATTAATACTAGCTCAAATAATGAGTTGCAGGGTGTTCCTTTATTTTCTAGAAGAATTAGATTAATATTAGCATTATCTATTCATTGAACCTTTTTCTGTGTCTGAACTTGTGTTTTCTTTGGGATGATTCTAATGCGCTGATACAATTTTTTAAAATGGTTATAGAGCTTTATGTCCTTCTATTATATTTTCTTAGAATTTTCCCATTTCATCTGTTTTTATCATGACAGTATTCAGTCTATTTTCTTAGTATCTTTTTAATACTTTCAGTATCTGTTATACTGCCTTTGCTAATTTCTAATACTGTTGAATTATGCCTTTTTTCCTTAATCAATTTTATATTTGCCAATTTTATTCGTATTTTCAGAGATCTAATTTTGACTTCATTATTCACTTTCATTGCATTTTCCTATTTTATTAGTTTCTACTCTTTGTGGTGTCTTTCTTCTAATATCTCTTACTTTGTTGTTATGCTTCTAACCCCTTAATATGAAAATTTAGGTCATTAATTTCATCATTTAATTTTTATATATGTGTTTAAAGTTACTCATTTTCCTCTAATTGCTCCTTATCTGCAATGCTACAAACTTGCAAAATAGTATATTTGTTATTGTTTAAGTCTGAGAGTATTCTGGTTTTCCTAATGATTTCTTCTCTGATCAATGAGTTTTTCCAGAGTATGCTTATAAATTTCTATTATGTATTTATTAAGTTTGTTTTTGCTATTGGTTGTTTAACTTAATCGTATTGTGATAGGAAAAATTCATCTGTAAATTAATTTTAGGGAATTTGTTTAGACTTGAAGAATAAAATAATATATGGTCATTCTTCATAAATATCTGTATTTTGAAAGAGTACGTATTCTTTATTACTCGGCTGCAGGTTTCATATCTGCCCAGTAGACCAACGTTTTTAGTTGTTCAAATCTTTTCTCTTCTATAGAGATCTTTCTATTCAGTTTCTATACAGAAAGCAGTGTTAAAACCTCCTACTGTGATCGTGGCTATTTATCTGTTTTGTTAATGTTTCTATTTATGCTCTGAAGCTTTGTAATTACAATATGTTAGATGCTGATAGATTTTTTTTTTCATTCCATGTACTGAAGCAAACTACTTGCCATAAGCCAGCTGGAAATACACATTGCCTTATAAGGGACTGTGAAGCTTTGACTTCCACTCCCCAGAGTGCATTCAACCCTGAACAACTCCATCCAGTACCAAGATTAAGCACCCAGTGAATGAGAAATTCTAGCTCTTTTATATGGAAAGATGCCTTCTACCTCTAATATGTGGAAGTTTCTCCTGGCTCTTTATCTTGGCTACTTATATAAAAAAAATTCTCCTTTTGGGATTTTTAAGCATTTGATATGGGGATAGGAGACCTCAATGTCTTTTCAAATTCCATTCAAGAAGAATCTTTTTTTTAATAAAGTATCTTTTAATGTTTGTTTTTCAGAGACAGAGAGAGAGAGAGAGAGAGACAGAGAACACGAGCAGGGGAGGGGCGAAGAGAGAGAGGGAGACAGAATCTGAAGCAGGCTCCAAGCTCTGAAGCGTCAGCACAGAGCCTGACATGAGACTCGAACCCACGAACCAAAAGATCGTGACCTGAGCCAAACTCAGTGCTTAACTGACTGAGCCACCCAGGCAACCCCCATTCAAGACAAATCTTAATGTGATTCCTAATGTGAATTTTTAATGTGAAAAGAAATGCCAATATATTACTTAGATATAACAATGAAGTTCCTTAAGAAGAATATTATTTTTCATTTCTGTGAGACAATTAGTACATTTGTATATTCAGCTCTTCTGCAGAGCATAGGAAGTCATAGAGACTTCACTTTTAGAAATAACAAATTTATCTTCATTTAACAAATACATTTTTGAGTACATACTATGTGCCAAGTATGAAAGTAGTATTCTTCTAGATGCTGAGAATACAATAGTGAACTAAGGAGTTAAGAATTCACTGTACACATACAGATAGATAGATAGATAGATAGATAGATAGATAGATAGATAAATGTGGTTGTGTCTACACTTTTAAGAAATATTAACAGAAAGGCCTCAATGAGAAGGTGGTACTTGAACAAATATCTAAAGAAGAAAGGCAAAGGCTTGAAGTAGGCGTTTTGAGTTTTAGAAAAGAGGCTGATGTATCTGGAGCCATGTTGGTAAGGAGGGGAAAGGTAGGGAAGGAGGCTAGACCTGGTAGGGCCTACTGGGCCAATGTAAGAGCTGGGGATTTTACCGGTGAGATAGGAAGCTACTGGAAGTCTATGCAAAAAAATTGGAGAATTTGCTTTGCTGTGAAGGAGTCTTCCTGGCTCTGAGTTGAAACAGGTTGTGAGTGACAAGGGCTGATAAAGTAAGATCATTTAGGAGGTTACTTTAACAGTCCACATGAGAGATGATGGTGGTTTGGTCCAGAGTGGCAAGAGTAGAATTAGTGAGATGTAAAGAGAATGTGGATATGTTTTGAAGGCAGAGTCAAGAGCTGATGGGTTGAATGTGGAGAGTGAGAAACGGAGAGAGCTCAAAGATAATTTCATTGTGTTTAGCTGAACAACTAGAAGAATGGAGCTTCCAATTACTGTGCCAGGAAGACCTCAGGGGAGAGCCACTTTTGGGTTGCGGGGAGTCATTTCTGTATGTGCATGGAATAAAGGCTCACTCCATGTGGCCTTGGCTATATTTACCAGTCCACCACATTGTTTTTATAAAACTTTACCTGATTCCTTGTTAAAAGTTTCAGACACTATTTAAAAACATTCTAAACAATTTGTGCAGTAGCATCTTTCCTCTAACACGTTTTCATTGACATTCTTTGCATAAGAATATTTTACTAAGAAAATTACTATATTAAAGCATTCACTGATTTAATACATATATACTGAACGCTTGATATGTCCCAAACACTATCAAATGCATTAGGAATCCCATGACAACAAAAAACTGGCACAGTTCATTACCTCTTGGAGCTTACACCCTGTGAATAGATGAATGAATGGACATTTATAGAGATAGTGCCATGAAGTATTTAATGGAGAGACTGACCTACACAGAACACATGCTGTAGGAAATGATTACTGATATGCCCTATGAATTATGATCAGGATGAGAGAATTCGTGAAATGGGAGTATTCCAGGCAGAGGGGGTAACATGTGCCAATGCACTTCAGTGTGAAGGGGCATAACACATGAGAAACCCTAAAAACTCTAATGGGGCTGCAAGTGTGCTAACAATAAAAGGGTACATAGTATGAAGTATGGCTGAAGAGATAAGGTAGGAACAGATTACACAGGGCTAGCCCAGAAGCAATGTGAGTAAAGGTAAGGTAATTAGAAGTATCCTTCAGCATCTGGGGTGTAGCACAGTAATTAACAACATGAACTCTGGATTCGGATAGCTTGACTCTGAACATCCACTCAGACACTTAATTGGCTGTGTGAGCTTTCACAATCATACTCTCTAAAATACATCTAATATGATTACCTTCCTTCTTCAGGTGGCAGCAGAAGTCTTTGGTCTCAATGAGCTAAGTCAGGGTAGTTCTGCTGTCCAAGAAATCTCCAGACTTAGCAAGGTTAGAAAAAAACTCACAGGATTATGTTACTAACAATTACCTTTAAAACGATTATTTCTCTGGTAATTTACATACTTTACAATCTCTAAGAGCTGGGCATAAATTTTAGTAAAAGCTTATCCAATATAAGAGATTACTTTACTTCAAGTTGGAAGGAGTGAATTATTTGTGGCCATAAAGAAAAAAAGGATATGATACGTATATACGGTATATATTTCTATTTTTTGTTATATAAATTATAAATGCATTATATATGATACATATTATATGTTTATAGTATTGTTGTAATGTCTATATGTATTATACTTAGCAAAACTATCTACAACGCCACTAAATATTTGTGTCAGAAAAACATGTATTATTGGCAGTGGATCATGTCACAGAATTTATGGCTAAAAATATTTCATAAATATACAAGAACAGAGATACACAATTCAATTGCAGACCACCTTTCAGGCTAAAAAGAAAAATATTGGGCTCTCTACCAACTTAAACATGACCTCCATGCAGCACTAACTTAGAGTGTTATGTGGCAGGGTCACTCAGAGTGTGGTCCGTGCCCGGGCTGCCATTGGTGAACTCCTTTTTACCGATCTGTACCTAGATAAGCAGCTGGCACTACAATATAAATTGGCTACAGCACTAAGCACACAGTTGAGTTCAACTGACTGTTTTTCTCTTTTCTTTTCTTTTTCATTTCTTTCTTTTCATTTCATTTCAGTTCATTTCTTTTTCATTTCAAGACTTTTTCAATGAAGCAAGCAACGTGCTATATTCTGGCATAGCTCTTTACATCGTCAGGGACCACATTTTGAACGGTAAGATAATTTATTGAGCAGTTAATGACAAATCAAATTTAATGGAGAGAACTTTACTACATACACTAAAATAAAGTCTAGGTGGCCTTCTAACAGTAAAAAAAGAGTGAGGGAGAAGACTTGAGAGAGAGAGAAGAAAATATAGAACAAATAGACAAAAATGTATTTTTTTAAATTTTAGAATGAGGTGTCATTTCTAACTACAAAAAGCTACAGAGGTAATAATTTAAAAAATAACATTTGACTACTAAGAACATTTTCGGTTCAAAAACATTAAAAAACAAGATTAAATTAATAGAACTAGAGAAATATTAACAACATATGTGATGAAAAAAGAATGCTTTTAATATCAAAAGAACTCCTGAAATATTAATCTCTATCAGCTTCAGTTTCAACTGTAAAAAAGACAATAATCACAAAATATAGCTCCAGATTTTTATGAGATTGGATTATAGAGGAGTACACAGTATTTAGTACAATGCCTGCTCATAAAAGAAGACATTATTATTTTTTTAGAAAGGCTTTAGCAATCTAAGTACGATATCTTAAGGCTTAAAAATATTGTGCAATTGTGAAGTACAAAGTTACTGCAACAGGTTTGGGTGGTCCAAAACTCGCACACAGAAAAGACAGGTGTGGTTCTCGCCCAGATCCTGGGAGGTAACCTATAAGCATCTGGCACATCCATCCATCCTCCCTCCCTTCCTTTTTATTTTTATTTTAGAGAGAAAGAGAGAAAGTCGGGGAGAGGGGTAGAGGGAGAGAGAGGGAATCTTAAGCAGGCTCTACACTCAGCATGGAGCTTGACACAGGGCTCCATCCCACGACCTGAGCTGAAATCAAGAGTCCAACATTCACTAGACTGAGCCAACCAGGAGCCCCTGTAATATCTCTTCTGATAAGAATATCTTTGCTTACCTGGGGACTCCAGGACAAGTCAGATAGCTTATAACAATATGATTTTGGGGTAGGACATGACTAGCTGGACCTCTGGAAAGGATGGAAGTGGAAGGTGTGCTTTGTAGGTGGTCGGCTGTGCCTCCATGACCAACATTACCACCCAGTAAAATCCCTGGATACCAAGGCTCAGGTTAGTTTCTAGGGTTGGGCAGTACTTTGTGCGTATTTTCACACATTATTGTTTAGAGAATTAACACACAGTTAGTTCTGCACAACTCACCTGGGAGAAGACAACGTAAAGCTTCTGCCAGGTGTTCCCTAGACCCGGCCCAGATGCCTGCTCCTTTCCTGACTTTAATCCATATCCTGTTACTGTAATAAACTGTCAGTATGAGTAAAATAGCTTTACTGAGTTTTCTGAGTCCTTCTAACAAATCATTGAACTTGAGGGTGGTCTTGGGGACACTCCCCAAACACAGTAATCTAAGTACAATTTATATATACATAATAAAGTCTGGCTGAAATAAAGTAAAATTTCTTACTTTAACAAATTGTTGTATATAAAATATAGTGTATATGTGTATACATATGCATCCAACAAACTGTCAAATTCATGAACAACTTCCTAAGGTATTTTTTATTTATAAAAATAAAGTTTTAGCCTTTATGACAATAAATTTATGAAGATCCCATTTGTTTTTCATAAATATAAATACACTTAGTACCAATAAAAACATTCTATGGTTGACATTTTTGGTTATAAGAAAAAAATCACATGACTGACCTATTGTTTAGAAAGGAAAATAACTGTGAAAAGGAATCATAAAACATTGGAATAAATCATTTATTTCCCCTTTCTTGCTATGGACACTAATCTATACTTCTATATATAATTACATACAAGATTTTTTTAATTGGAAATTTCCTAAAGGAAAATTCGATACATTTTTACATTTAAGATTCATTCCCCTTTTGAAATAGTAAAAGAGGATTTTTGGTTCTCTTCAATTACTCAAGGGTACTTCAATTACCCTTAAGACTTGGCTTTTATTTCTTGGTGCCCCTTACTGACTTTTCTAGCCATACGTGGGGTTTCTCTGGGAAATTCTAGAAACCAAATTCAGATAAAAAACATAAACACACTCATCCCAAATCAGTTTAGAAACATTTCATGTGTAATTATAAAGTCATTCTTGAATTGACAAGTTTGAATGGACTCACTCTGCCATTCTAAAGTTGTGGGTTGCAAAATTATACGATCCATTTTCTGTCTAAGAAAATATACTGGAGGGGCGCCTGGGTGGCTCAGTCGGTTAAGCGGCTGACTTTAGCTCAGGTCATGATCTCGCGGTCCGTGAGTTCGAGCCCCGCGTCGGGCTCTGTGCTGACGGCTCAGAGCCTGGAGCCTGCTTCAGATTCAGTGTCTCCCTCTCTCTGACCCTCCCCTGTTCATGCTCTGTCTCTCCCTGTCTCAAAAATAAACGTTAAAAAAAAAAAATTAAAAAAAAAAAAAAAAAAAAGAAAATATACTGGAAAACATAATCCTCTCCCAAAAAACAAAAGAAAGAAATTCAAAAAGAAAAAAGAAGAATTTAACAGTTTCACTTAAGTAGTTGACTTAATTATATCCCTAACAAAAAAAGCTCTGTTGATTTGTGTGCGTGGACACATCAGATCCATAGACATAATTATCTAACATTTGTGAAAACTTTGCTTATTCAAGAGGCTATGCGTATATGAATTTTGTTTTATTTTTCTTTCTTCTTCCTACATTTTCCTTTCATTGTGCTTTATATCTTATACTGGATGATGATGATATAATTTATACAGATGACCTCTCTCCCGTTTGTTCCTTTGTGTGTCCTTTGTTAAAGACACCACTACTCTTCACTGTTAATGTATCCCACTTTATAGCATTAAGAAAACTGGGGCGCCTGGCTGGCTCAGTCGGTTAAGGTGACTTTGGTTCAGGTCATGATCTCGTGGTTCGTGGGTTTGAGCCCCCGTCAGACTCTGTGCTGACAGCTCAGAGCCTGGAGCCTGCTTCCAATTCTGTATATCCTTCTCTCTGTCCCTCCCCCACTCACTCTCTGTCTCTGTCTCTCAAAATAATAAACATTTAAAAAAATTAAGAAGGGAAATACCAGCCCCCACTTTTGAGACAAATACTGCTTACAAGTAAAGAGGATTTTTAGTAACTAAGTAGTTCAACATATATCATATGTCCTGGTCTTAATTCATCAAGCATTACCCATACCTTTGGCACATCTCTATTGATTTTGGGTACAGCTCTATAAAAGGCAAATAAAATAATATTTTACTACCATTTTAGCCATTCCAACCTGAGTTCCTGGTCATAAACCAATGTTTCTACTACATAAAGCTCAAGTGGCCTTTCCTTAAACTATATCATTTAGTTTTTTAAGTAGAAATTCTTGACCAAACCTTTGCATGTTAATAAAGTAACCTGCGTGGTGGTTGGTTCCTTTAATCTGTGTTCTTCGTACATTTTAGAATACATCAGAGATTTAAAAAATTTATTTTACATATCCTAAAGTAAAGTAAGATTGTTTCTTAAAGTGAACCTTCCACTACTCAGATTGTCTGTTTCATAAAAATATACTCACACTGCTTATATTATTCAGAAACTTGCATTTAACTTCTAAAAATTATAATCATGAATTTGTACTTATTGTCTTAATATTTTTAATACCAACTTTTTCTTTCCCCTAAACGTTACTTTCAGCATTTTTCATTCAAGTATTGCACATGGTTTTCCTTACTATGATTACACTGAAATATCTTTAAATTAAGAAAACTATATTGGAATTAAGAGTCTAAATCCTATCATTCCTGGAGTACAACAATGAACTAGGTTATTGCATTACATATATTCCCTAAAGAATGATGATCTTAGAATGTTATTTATCTGTTTTGTTTCTTTTTTGAATAACAAATAAACACGTTGTATTCTACAGCACTCCACTGACCACTGAAAGTCTGCATGGGAGAAAATGAAAGTATATTTACACATTTAAAAACAGTGACACCAGAAATAAAACCACTGTTCGTCATGTCTTAGACTGGGTTACGGGCACACAGGTATGCTCAATTTCTGATCATTCACTGAGCTGTATCATTATAACTTGACCATTTTCCTCTACTTCAGTTTACTTGAATAAAAGGCTTTTTTAATCAAACACTGTGATGTCCTATACAATCTTCTCCCGAGCTTTCTTAGACCAAATTCCATAGCTCAATTTACTCACTTGGCTCCAGAGTCCAGGCATCTGATGAAAATGAAGCGCACTGGGTGTCTGATAAATGCTATAAAACCACAGTGCCTCAGCCTGTGATGAGCTGGAAAAGATGGCCCCAGTCTAAAGGGCACAGACACTACTCAGCTCCAAGGAATGGCTGCCATATGGGACTGTAGGTCTAATGTTGCCAGGTCTGGAAATTTGAATTTTTATGTCAAATTTATACTTTTTAATGTTGGCAACTGATTCAAATTTTTAAACACTACCAGCCAAACTAAATATGTCTTTGACCAAAGAGGCCTCCATAAAGAGCACCTCCCTGTGTAGGACCTCACTAAATGTGAGTCCAATTAAAATGTTTTTCATATTTTAATTGATACTGCTAGCACGCAGGGAAGCCCACATTCAAAATTCAGTCTGACTCCACACCATTTCTACTGTAAGATACTGGCTGTAAATATGTGCTTGTTGTTCATAATCCGAATCTCAGACCAACCTTATAACACAGGTATCATCCCCATTTTACTGATGAGAGATCAAAGGCCCAAAGAGAGCAGATAATGCAAAGTACAGAACAGTATGACTGAATTAGATAACCTGAATTTAAATCCTTCCTCCAACACGTACTATTTTCACAACTAAATTAAACTTAAATTAATTTCTCCATGCTTCAGTTTTCTCCCCTGTAAGATGGGTACTCTAATAGCCTTACCTCACAAAAATGTTCTGAGGTTATATATAAAGCATGTAGAAATGTCGTAGCACACAGTAAGTACTATGTAAATGTTGCTATTACTAATTATTATTGTTATTATCATCATCTGTAAAATGACAGCCTTGCTTGTTGAGTTTTAAGTGAACTATTAGGTAAAGTACTTAGACCTGTTCCTGAGACAGACTGTTCATTACATATTAACTGGGTGAACAGGTGAAGTTTCTTTCAAGTACATTACTTCAAACCATGCAGATTAATTGGCTTTTACTCTGTATAGGGTAATAACAAATACTATTATAGTTTGGAAGTATTTTAATTTGTACAAAGTGTTTTCTTCAGACATGTGAATAATGTATAGCTTTTGTAGTGTCATGATTATTGTCATGTTTATATTATTTGGAAATGTGTAGTGAAGTGAAACATGTGTCAAGTCTTAATGTCAATTTTAATAATGTAATAAGATTTTATTCAAAGTATCAGGAATAGTTACAATATTTAGAAGATACTCTTTAAATTTAGATGATCTTTACCACCTCTTTTTGTTTCCCTAATTTTTAGAACACCTGAGCCCCTCCCCCTAAAAAACCCAAAAGATATGCATGTAATTCAATAACTCAAATTACAAAGCTATATGCTAATATGTGGCATAGCCAGAATTTTTACTTACTTGTGACCCATTTCATGAGCAATTGTAAATGCAAGATTCAAGCCATTGTCTTCAGCAATAATACATTTTCTCTTTTCACTACACATTCCACTCAAATAAGCTATACCTAGAAGACACAAACATGAATTATCACATTTCAGATTCAAATGTAAACCTTTATGCTAGGAAGCAGTACAAAAAACGGAAAAATGAAATTTCTTACATTCAAATATGTCTATATTAAGCTGTGATATCTAGTCCTTATGAATGAAATTGTAAGAGAAATTGTGTATGTATTAGTCACTCAATAAACTCTTAACACTCTTCTCAATTTAATATCTCAGATTAAATTATTTCATCAATTGTGCAATTCTCAAAAAGGCATACTATAAGAATACATTTTGGAAATACCAGTTTTCATTGTCATGAATGGTCACAACTTGGAAAATATAAATTAAAAAGCAATGATTAAATTATTTTTCAATTCTTGTGAATAATGTAGTTGCAAAAAAAAAACCTAAAATAAAATAAATGACATATAGGACATTCTTGAACTCACATTTATATTCTGAGTTAATATATTTAAAAATTTTATTTTGTAAAATACAATTTTAACTAATACAACAAAAAAAAACTGTGATTGAATACTGAAAAGTATTTCCTCTGAAAATTTCTTGCCTTATAAGATGGCCCAACTGCAGAGTATAAGATAATGAAATATTATTTAAGCCAATAATTTCTGCAAGATAGTTGATCTTTTGGTTTGAATTCGCAGTAACACAGTATGTGAAATCATTGATACTCCTTCATCAAAGATTCATGTACCATTTTACTAATTAAGAAATACCTCTGAAGAAATATCCTTGAACACAAAGAACTATATAACCTTGCAAGTGTAAGTTTTAATGCATTTTTAAATAACAAAGTTTATTAAAATAATATCTAGTGTTATTGAATTATCTATATGCTCCAGAATCCTCCTATCTGTATAAAATACATCTAAGCTCATTATATGAAGAAATTAAGGCCCGGACAAGTGGAATGATTTGCCAAAGAACACATGAGTACTAAATATTATAAAATAAAGATTTGAAATGAACTTTGAATCCATATGCCAACTAACATTTAGTTTTTCCCGTTGATTATAATTTAGTGCAGAGTGGCCCCTAGTTGAAGATGGTTAGCTAACTACTTGAGACTTTTTTTCTGTCTTCAGAAACATAAAAAAATAGTGTTATGGAATGATTACATTTAACTAAAAGAATAAATCGCCTTGCCCATGCTTTGGAAAAACAGAAGGTTCATACAAGAACATGAACCGATTTAGTGGACCCATGCCCAAATTAAACAGAGGAGGATTTTATGAATGTGGTAGAACCCCACAGAGGCTCAAGTCTGAGACACACAGGTTTGACAGAGGCATTGCTTGGGGACTGAAAATGGAGATTAGATGAAAGTATGTCTGAAATCCTCAAGTACTCATTCAAACCTTCGAGTAGAATGTCAAGGCCTGGTATTCACTGGCCTATCAAGAAAATGAAGATACATTCTCTCAGCAAAATGCAGTATAAACATACTACTTTTAAAACATAACTACAGGAAGAAATAGCCAAGAGATTAAATACATAAAGATGAAATACATAAAGAAATACATAAATATCTATATATTTAGAAATATTTTATTAAAATATAAAATGTACAAATAGATGAAATTACTTCTTTTCTTAAAAAAAAGTTTATTTATTTATTTTGCAAGAGAAAGAGAGCACAGCAGAGGGGCAGAGAGACAGGGAGAGAATTCCAAACAGGCTCCGTGCTGTCAGCACAGAGCCTGACATGGGGCTCAGTCTCACCAGGTACGAAATCATGACCTCAGTGGAAACCAAAAGTTGGAGGCTTAACTGACTGAGCCACCCAGGTGCCCCGAAATTACTTCTTTATGAATGGATAGATGGATGAAGGGATGAATAGATAAGTGACAAGCCATACTACTTCATTTGGCTGATTAAAACAGCCAAGATCTGGTACAAAGGAAAGAAGAAGGTAGGGATAAACGCAGAGGGGCTAGGGAAGGGAGAAAAAAAGGAAGACAAAAACATAGTTGTTATCGAGCTCTACTAAATAACAAATCCAATACAAAACTTTAAGAAATGCTTGAAGGAACATAATGTGATTTTTAAGAGAGGTAAGTCAGGCACTTATTAATGCAACAAAATATGGAAAACAAACACAAGAGAGTAACTAAACTTGCATTATAGTTGAAGGGAAGAAGAAAGATAGAAGGAAGGAGTGAAGGAGGGAAGAAGTGTGAAAGAAAAGTAGCTCCTCTTAATAGGATATTTAAAATTCTCTTGAGCATTTAGAAATTTAAATAAATATATACTTCAAGACTAAATGTCCCACTAAAATACTAAATTAAGTTCATCTATAATTAGCATGTCAAAGACCACTGTGCGGTACAAATTTCCCTCAGGATGCCCATATATTTCGCCAAACCAAAATAAGCTCATCACCATACATAGATTAAAAGTCAGCTAACATAGGCTGTCATAATTTCATATATCTCTTTGCTGTATGGACCAGGACATAGCAAATTCAGTCACTTTAATAAATTTTACATCTCTTCTCCTATACTACTTGAAATATATTGTTCCCGCCAACAAGAGTACTGTTGCTTGTTTCCAATTCTTACCTCTTCCATATTATTTTTTTCTATTCTAGATTGATACATTTTTCCATATTTTGCTGTTACCTTACTACATTGGCTAGGATTTCCAATGTACTATTGAAATATGGGTGGTATCAAACACCTTGTTTTCCTGACGATATTAATAGGAATGTTTACAGTTTCACAATGGAGTATGATTGCTCGAGGACTTTATTTTTATTTTTGATGTTTATTTATTTTTGACAGAAAGAGAGACAAAGAATGAGCAGGGGAGGAACAGAGGGAGAGGGAGACAGAGAATGTGAAGCAGGCTACGGGCTCCTAGCTGTTAGCACAGAGCCCGATGTGGGGCTCGAACACACAAACCGGGAGATCATGGCCTAAGCCAAAGTAACGGACTGAGCCACCCAGGTGCCCCAGGAGGACTTTAATAGATACAGTTCATTAAGTTAAAGGAGTTATTTTTTGATATTCTTGTATGTCAAGTGAAAAAGGATGCAATGTTATGTGAGGTGTAGGTCAAAGGTAGATGGGAGTTAGATAGCATTTTTTTAAAAGAAACATAAGCTTGGAATAGTGAGAGAAACAGGAAATAGAACTGATTAAGTACTAGGGGAATACTTAATTCATGGGTCAGAAAACAGATGGTTCAGCTCAGGATGGAGAGCACAAACCTAGACTCTCACTAATATGCCCAAATGAATGATATCCAACCTAATGGTTGAAACACAGAAGAGTACTTACTTGAATTAAATTTGGGCTGGGATTTTTCAGAACAGGTTTAAAGGAAGGATGAAAATGTGTAACAGTTGGCAGTAAAATTGATGGGGAACGAAGGCAGAGAACTTGTAGCACTGGATAGGTGAAGAAGTAATGTCAAAGGAAAACAGATAATTTGGGAAAACAATACAGTTGTCCAGACAATGGAGTCAGCAATGAAGAAAAGGAACAGATATTCTCTGAAAAAGTACTAGAGATTGTGATAAGAGATTGAGATTTAGAGACTTAAGATTTCAGAGGTGAAATTCCATGATATGATTAACTACTGGCACAAGGGTAGAGAAAGGTAGCTGGCATCCAGATTGAGGGGAAATAATTATTAAGTAGTGTTGGGTGGACTGATGGTATAACGTGAAGTTGCACCTGAATGAACTCAAGAAGCAGAGAGAAAGATGGCCAAGATCCACACAAAATGGGGGAGACAATAAAGGAGAACAATCCATCACAGTGACAGTGACAGTGACGGTTAAGACGGTAAAGCTCAAGAGCTTCCATCACAACTGAAGAGTTTTTATATGAGGACAGGAGAGATTTTGACTTAGAAGCAGCAGCAGGAAGCAAGAGAAATGTTACAGGTATACAACGTTGGTATTTTCCTAGCACCAGACCTATGGATAGGGGAAGAATGTCTCTGGGGGCCCTAGATTCCTCACCAGGTTATGGGAAATCAATGACTACTGTGTAGTCATGAAAAAAATATGGTATTGAAAAGAATATAATTTATAATATAAAAGACATATATTTTATACCATAAAATATGAATTTACATACAATAAAACAGAATTTTAAAATGAGTACATATTGGCATAGAGGTATGATTACACCTAAGTATTAAAAAATGCAGACCACCACATTTTCACAAGAGAACAAAAAGACTACACAAATATGGGGGCACCTGGCTGGCTCAGAAGTAGAGCACGTGACTCTTGATCTCAGAGTCATGAGTTCAAGCCCCATGTTGAGCATAGAGCTTACTTAAAACAAAACAAATCAAAAAACTACATCAATATGCTAACTTGCTAATAGCAACTGTATTATATAACAAGAAATAATAAGTAACTTTTCTCCCTCTTGTCCAATTTTCCAAATCACGGGTTTATAATACTTTTACAATGAGAAGATTAAAAGACATAAATATGATAATCATGTCTATGAAATTTAAAGAGTAATTAACAGAATCTCTTATAGACCATGATGCAATTTAACAAATAAGATGATCCTATATTCCTATTCTCTTTTTACTTATGTGTACAGTTAGAATCTTCAACTAAGATTCTGATAAATTTAAATTTCATTGTCTTACATTTGGCCCACAAAGGAGATTTTCTTTAACTTGAAAGTTATGGAGAATAATTCTAACCATGACTAATTTAAATGACTTGCATTATTCTGTCTAAAAGCCTATGCTGTTCAGTTCCTTTCAAAAACTCATATGTTTCTTATTATAATAAGGGGTAGAGTTTAGAAAGAGAAAGGATTTAACACAGCTGTTATTTAAAGATAGATATAATACAGACTCTTTTTAAGGTACCCTTTTAATATAAAAGTTTGTACAAACAAAAAGGATACCAAAAATCTCTCTAATTTCCCACCTAAAAATGAATCAAGTCATGTGTGAGGACTGAACAGAATCTCTCATCTGAAAACAATACATACAATCCTGGAATGTAATATGATACCTCATCAAGATAATCATAGAGCCCTAAAACTCCACAGGAAGCGTGTTACAATAGTGGACTAATCAGGAAATCGGTTTTTGAAAAATGTTTATTTATTTTGAGAGAGAGAGAGAGAAAGAGCATGAGTGGGGGAGGGGCAGAGAGAGGGGGAGAGAATTCCAAGCAGGCTTCGCACTGTCGGTTCAGAGTCCAAAGCTGGGCTCCAACTCAAAGACCCTGAGATCATCACCTGAGCTGAAACTAAGAGTTGGATTCTCAACCAATGGAGCCACCCAGGTGCCCCAGGAAATCAGTTTTTATGATGTCAGATAGATGTATACTAACAAAAGTAAGTTCTCCAGCTCCACTGGTATTGCCTTTAAGCACCAACTAGACTACCTAGTTCAAAATCTTGTCTCTCCTGGCACAAAATCGTTCACAGTTCTAGGAAAGATATTTGTTCTAGGATTGTACCTTATGAGAAAAGTTATTCACCTAGGAGTCCTACTATTATTTGAGGCCTAATAGAACAAGGAAAAAAAATGAATACATGCTGAGCATACTTTCAGGAGCATGAGCCACAAAATAAATACTCATTTTAAAATGTGATCATTAAAATCTAAAGGTATCTGAGGAGAGAGGGAAGATGGCGGCGTAGGAGGACGCTGGGCTCACCGCGCGTCCTGCTGATCACTTAGATTCCACCTACACCTGCCTAAATAACCCAGAAAACCACCAGAGGATTAGCAGAACGGAGTCGCCGGAGCCAAGCGCAGACGAGAGGCCCACGGAAGAGGGTAGGAAGGGCGGCGAGGCGGTGCGCGCTCCACGGACTGGCGGGAGGGAGCTGGGGCGGAGGGGCGGCTCGCCGGCCAAGCAGAGCCCCCGAGTCTGGCTTGCAAAAAGCGGAGGGGCCTGACGGACTGTGTTCCGACAGCAAGCACGACTTAGCGTCTGGGAGGTCATAAGTTAACAGCTCTGCTCAGAAAGCGGGAAGGCTGGAGGACAAAGGGAAGGAGATCTGCTGAGGCCCCGGACGACAGAGCTCAGTTTGGTGGGGAACAAAGGCGCTCGCCAGCGCCATCTCCCCCGCCCATCCCCCAGCCAAAATCCCAAAGAGAACCAGTTCCTGCCAGGGAACTTGCTTGCTCCGCGCGCAAACACCCAACTCTGCGCTTCTGCGGAGCCAAACCTCCGGCAGCGGATCGGACTCCCTCCTGCTGCCACAGGGCCCCTCCTGAAGAGGATCACCTAAGGAGAAGCAAGCTAAGCCTGCCCCTCCTGCCCCTGTGCACCTTGCCTACCCACCCCAGCTAAGACGCCAGATCCCCAGCATCACAAGCCTGGCAGTCTGCAAGTAGCCCAGACAGGCCACCCCACCCCACAGTGAATCCCGCCCATAGGAGAGGGGAAGAGAAGGCACGCACCAGTCTGACTGTGGACACAGCGGTGGGCTGGGGGCAGACATCAGGTCTGACTGCGGCTCCGCCCACGAACTCCAGTTATACACCACAGCACAGGGGAAGTGCCCTGCAGGTCCTCACCACGCCAGGGACTATCCAAAATGACCAAGCGGAAGAATTCCCCTCAGAAGAATCTCCAGGAAATAACAACAGCTAATGAGCTGATCAAAAAGGATTTAAATAATATAACAGAAAGTGAATTTAGAATAATAGTCATAAAATTAATCGCTGGGCTTGAAAACAGTATAGCAGACAGCAGAGAATCTCTTGCTACAGAGATCAAGGGGCTAAGGAACAGTCACGAGGAGCTGAAAAACGCTTTAAACGAAATGCATAACAAAATGGAAACCACCACAGCTCGGATTGAAGAGGCAGAGGAGAGAATAGGTGAACTAGAAGATAAAGTTATGGAAAAAGAGGAAGCTGAGAAAAAGAGAGATAAAAAAATCCAGGAGTACGAGGGGAAAATTAGAGAACTAAGTGATACACTAAAAAGAAATAATATACGCATTATTGGTATCCCAGAGGAGGAAGAGAGAGGGAAAGGTGCTGAAGGGGTACTTGAAGAAATAATAGCTGAGAACTTCCCTGAACTGGGGAAGGAAAAAGGCATTGAAATCCAAGAGGCACAGAGAACTCCCTTCAGACGTAACTTGAATCGATCTTCTGCACGACATATCATAGTGAAACTGGCAAAATACAAGGATAAAGAGAAAATTCTGAAAGCAGCAAGGGGTAAACGTGCCCTCACATATAAAGGGAGACCTATAAGACTCGTGACTGATCTCTCTTTTGAAACTTGGCAGGCCAGAAAGAATTGGCACGAGATTTTCAGTGTGCTAGACAGAAAAAATATGCAGCCGAGAATCCTTTATCCAGCAAGTCTGTCATTTAGAATCGAAGGAGAGATAAAGGTCTTCCCAAACAAACAAAAACTGAAGGAATTTGTCACCACTAAACCGGCCCTACAAGAGATCCTAAGGGGGACCCTGTGAGACAAAGTACCAGAGACATCACTACAAGCATAAAACATACAGACATCACAATGACTCTAAACCCATACCTTTCTATAATAACACTGAATGTAAATGGATTAAATGCGCCAACCAAAAGACATAGGGTATCAGAATGGATAAAAAAACAAGACCCATCTATTTGCTGTCTACAAGAGACTCATTTTAGACCTGAGGACACCTTTAGATTGAGAGTGAGGGGATGGAGATCTATTTATCATGCTACTGGAAGCCAAAAGAAAGCTGGAGTAGCCATCCTTATATCAGACAAACTAGACTTTAAATTAAAGGCTGTAACAAGAGATGAAGAAGGACATTATATAATAGTGACAGGGTCTATCCATCAGGAAGAGCTAACAATTATAAATGTCTATGCACCGAATACCGGAGCGCCCAAATATATAAAACAATTACTCATAAACATAAGCAACCTTATTGATAAGAATGTGGTAATTGCAGGGGACTTTAACACCCCACTTACAGAAATGGATAGATCAACTAGACACACGGTCAATAAAGAAACAAGGGCCCTGAATGAGACATTGGATCAGATGGACTTGACAGATATATTTAGAACTCTGCATCCCAAAGCAACAGAATATACTTTCTTCTCGAGTGCACATGGAACATTCTCCAAGATAGATCATATACTGGGTCACAAAACAGCCCTTCATAAGTTTACAAGAATTGAAATCATACCATGCATACTTTCAGACCACAATGCTATGAAGCTTGAAATCAACCACAGAAAAAAGTCTGGAAAACCTCCCAAAGCATGGAGGTTAAAGAACACCCTACTAACGAATGAGTGGGTCAACCAGGCAATTCGAGAAGAAATTAAAAAATATATGGAAACAAACGAAAATGAAAATACAACAATCCAAACGCTTTGGGATGCAGCGAAGGCAGTCCTGAGAGGAAAATACATTGCAATCCAGGCCTATCTCAAGAAACAAGAAAAATCCCAAATACAAAATCTAACAGCACACCTAAAGGAAATAGAAGCAGAACAGCAAAGGCAGCCTAAACCCAGCAGAAGAAGAGAAATAATAAAGATCAGAGCAGAAATAAACAATATAGAATCTAAAAAAACTGTAGAGCAGATCAACGAAACCAAGAGTTGGTTTTTTGAAAAAATAAACAAAATTGACAAACCTCTAGCCAGGCTTCTCAAAAAGAAAAGGGAGATGACCCAAATAAATAAAATCATGAATGAAAATGGAATTATTACAACCAATCCCTCAGAGATACAAACAATTATCAGGGAATACTATGAAAAATTATATGCCAACAAATTGGACAACCTGGAAGAAATGGACAAATTCCTGAACACCCACACTCTTCCAAAACTCAATCAGGAGGAAATAGAAAGCTTGAACAGACCCATCACCAGCGAAGAAATTGAATCGGTTATCAAAAATCTCCCAACAAATAAGAGTCCAGGACCAGATGGCTTCCCAGGGGAGTTCTACCAGACGTTTAAAGCAGAGATAATACCTATCCTTCTCAAGCTATTCCAAGAAATAGAAAGGGAAGGAAAACTTCCAGACTCATTCTATGAAGCCAGTATTACTTTGATTCCTAAACCAGACAGAGACCCAGTAAAAAAAGAGAACTACAGGCCAATATCCCTGATGAATATGGATGCAAAAATTCTCAATAAGATACTAGCAAATCGAATTCAACGGCATATAAAAAGAATTATTCACCATGATCAAGTGGGATTCATTCCTGGGATGCAGGGCTGGTTCAACATTCGCAAATCAATCAACGTGATACATCACATTAACAAAAAAAAGGAGAAAAACCATATGATCCTGTCAATCGATGCAGAAAAGGCCTTCGACAAAATCCAGCACCCTTTCTTAATAAAAACTCTTGAGAAAGTCGGGATAGAAGGAACATACTTAAAGATCATAAAAGCCATTTATGAAAAGCCCACAGCTAACATCATCCTCAACGGGGAAAAACTGAGAGCTTTTTCCCTGAGATCAGGAACACGACAGGGATGCCCACTCTCACCGCTGTTATTTAACATAGTGCTGGAAGTTCTAGCAACAGCAATCAGACAACAAAAGGAAATCAAAGGCGTCAAAATTGGCAAAGATGAAGTCAAGCTTTCGCTCTTTGCAGATGACATGATATTATACATGGAAAATCCGATAGACTCCACCAAAAGTCTGCTAGAACTGATACATGAATTCAGCAAAGTTGCAGGATACAAAATCAATGTACAGAAATCAGTCGCATTCTTATACACTAACAATGAAGCAACAGAAAGACAAATAAAGAAACTGATCCCATTCACAATTGCACCAAGAAGCATAAAATACCTAGGAATAAATCTAACCAAAGATGTAAAGGATCTGTATGCTGAAAACTATAGAAAGCTTATGAAGGTAATTGAAGAAGATTTAAAGAAATGGAAAGACATTCCCTGCTCATGGATTGGAAGAATAAATATTATCAAAATGTCAATACTACCCAAAGCTATCTACACATTCAATGCAATCCCAATCAAAATTGCACCAGCATTCTTCTCGAAACTAGAACAAGCAATCCTAAAATTCATATGGAACCACAAAAGGCCCCGAATAGCCAAAGTAATTTTGAAGAAGAAGACCAAAGCAGGAGGCATCACAATCCCAGACTTTAGCCTCTACTACAAAGCTGTCATCATCAAGACAGCATGGTATTGGCAGAAAAACAGACACATAGACCAATGGAATAGAATAGAAACCCCAGAACTAGACCCACAAACGTATGGTCAACTCATCTTTGACAAAGCAGGAAAGAACATCCAATGGAAAAAAGAGAGTCTCTTTAACAAATGGTGCTGGGAGAACTGGACAGCAACATGCAGAAGGTTGAAACTAGACCACTTTCTCACACCATTCACAAAAATAAACTCAAAATGGATAAAGGACCTGAATGTGAGACAGGAAACCATCAAAACCTTAGAGGAGAAAGCAGGAAAAGACCTCTCTGACCTCAGCCGTAGCAATCTCTTACTCGACACATCCCCAAAGGCAAGGGAATTAAAAGCAAAAGTGAATTGCTGGGACCTTATGAAGATAAAAAGCTTCTGTACAGCAAAGGAAACAACCAACAAAACTAAAAGGCAACCAACGGAATGGGAAAAGATATTTGCAAATGACATATCGGACAAAGGGCTAGTATCCAAAATCTATAAAGAGCTCACCAAACTCCACACCCGAAAAGCAAATAACCCAGTGAAGAAATGGGCAGAAAACATGAATAGACACTTCTCTAAAGAAGACATCCGGATGGCCAACAGGCACATGAAAAGATGTTCAGCGTCGCTCCTTATCAGGGAAATACAAATCAAAACCACACTCAGGTATCACCTCACGCCAGTCAGAGTGGCCAAAATGAACAAATCAGGAGACTATAGATGCTGGAGAGGATGTGGAGAAACGGGAACCCTCTTGCACTGTTGGTGGGAATGCAAATTGGTGCAGCCGCTCTGGAAAGCAGTGTGGAGGTTCCTCAGAAAATTAAAAATAGACCTACCCTATGACCCAGCAATAGCACTGCTAGGAATTTATCCAAGGGACACAGGAGTACTGATGCATAGGGGCACTTGTACCCCAATGTTCATAGCAGCACTCTCAACAATAGCCAAATTATGGAAAGAGCCTAAATGTCCATCAACTGATGAATGGATAAAGAAATTGTGGTTTATATACACAATGGAGTACTACGTGGCAATGAGAAAAAATGAAATATGGCCTTTTGTAGCAACGTGGATGGAACTGGAGAGTGTGATGCTAAGTGAAATAAGCCATACAGAGAAAGACAGATACCATATGGTTTCACTCTTATGTGGATCCTGAGAAACTTAAGAGAAACCCATGGGGGAGGGGAACAAAAAAAAAAAAAAAAAAAAAAAAGAGGTTAGAGTGGGAGAGAGCCAAAGCATAAGAGACTGTTGAGAACTGAGAACAAACTAAGGGTTGATGGGGGGTGGGAGGGAGGAGAGGGTGGGTGATGGGTACTGAGGAGGGCACCTTTTGGGATGAGCACTGGGTGTTGTATGGAAACCAATTTGACAATAAATTTCATATATAAAAAATAAAAAAAAAAAAAAAAAAAAAATCTAAAGGTATCTAAAACATTATGGAAGAATAAAAGGAAACACCAGATAGGGAAAAATCAAGGTAGGAGAGGCTTTTAGAGAAGGAAACAGCTTGGTGGTTATCACTGAGTGGCCAGAGGTCAGCCAAGGAAAAGCAGGGGAAGTTTGGGGGTAATTCCTGAACAAAGGACTGAGCAGGGAAAAGGAGATGGTGATGAGAGTTGATATTGCTCACAGAAGGGTAAGTTAGGTTCGTTCAATGTGCAAGCCACGTAGTACATCTCTGCCTCAATAGGTATTTAGCATATCTGCAAGAAGGGGGTGTATGAAATGAACTGCATAGATGAAATTCCTGGAAACAAAGACCAACATAAAGTGTTAACTCAATGTGGGGTCCTAAATAAAAATGTAATTTTGAAGAATCAAAATGTATTTTGTCCACGAATTAGAAAAAAAAAATTTTTAGAATGACTTAATGAGATGGTACCCACATCACACGAAGCCCATTTACATGATTACGTTCAAATTGGACTTTGAACATATTCTACAATAACTTGCCTTACTAATTCAATAATTATCTGCCTCTATTCCATTACAAGGCAAGATGATAATGATTCAGGAATATAAAAGTACAATTATGTAAGTTATGAGTTTAATATGGGCATAGTTATAAATGTATTTTTAAAAGTAGGCTTCCAGATTCTCTTAAATGATTAATCCATAACATTCTTTGTAGTACAGTTCCTAAGAATACTAAGAAAAAAGTGAATTCCAAAAACAAGAAATAGAATATTAGTTTAATAAAAACTATAGTGAATCTCTGTGGTTGAAAAGGCAGACTATTTTATAGACATTAAAATGTTGTTTATGTGTTCCCACAACATGGTGGACTGACAGTCCTTTTTGAAAAACACATAGAGGGCCAGATAAAATGTAATGAACAAAGTTTTTGAAGTACCACTAAGTTTGAAGAAAACAGATTACCAAGTGCAAGAATAAAGCTTAAAAAATTTTCAAATCTAGAGGATAATATCATGATTTAATGTTGTTAGAATCTGGATATCAGAAAAGATACAAGTCTTATTAAATAACGGGTGCAGTTTCCGGGCACCTGGGTGGCTCAGTCGGTTGAGCATCTGACTTCAGCTCAGGTCATAATCTCACAGTTCATGAGTCTGAGCCCCACATTGGGCTCAATCCTGTCAGCACACAGCCTGCTCCGGATCCTGTGTCCCCTTCTCTCTCTGCCCTTCTCCTGCTCATGCTTGCTCGCTCTCTCTCTTATCTCTCTCTCTCAAAGGTAAAAAAAAAAAAATTAAAAAAAAGAATGGTGCGGTTTCAAAATGTCTGCAAGGACAGGCATTAAGGAGCAAGGAACTGAGATCTATACACAAATTAGAAAGCCTGCAAATGCTGTTAATGCTTGAAAATAACCTCAAAAGTCCACATGCAGGAAAGCAACGAGGAATCATAGCTCAAAGTTCTCGGTATGCCAGGAAAGGCTCCGTTAACACAGTGAAACCGAAACCACCATCATGCATAGGCTATGAAGCCATAGGAATATGAAGCCATAAATATAAGGTACAAGCCTATCATACAATTTGGGGATCATACAGGATTGGAAAAAACCTTGTCAGTAAAAACAAATGAGGTATCACTGTGATGAGACACTTGATCATCTCAGCAAGCATAGAATTCCCACAGAAGAAACAGTTCCACTGAAGACAAACTCACAAATAAAAACGACAAACCAAGTGAAGAAACAGCCATTGTGAGGAGACCATTACCGAAATAAAAACTAGAGACAACATGTTAATGAAGGAAAGACGTTTTTAACACAAAGATGGGAAGCTTGAGATCTACATTCACTGGGCTACCACAACCCAAGTGCATCTTTCTGTAAATAAAAAAAGAAACCCCTTCTTTGTGACACTTTACATCAAAATACTGGTGTAAAGAAATGTTAAATTTCTTTAAACAGAAGGAAAAATTCCAGAATAAAACATGAAAATAAAGAGGAAGAAATACAGAACACCACAAAGAGTAAATGTATGTGTAACTATAAATTAATACCAAATACACAAAACATCGATTTTTTTTAAGTAGGCTCCATGCCCAGTGTGGAGGGGAACATGCCTAGGGGACTCCAAAGCAAAACACTAAGATCAAGACCCAGCTGGGGTCAAGAGTCAGAAGTCAGATGCTTAACCGAATGAGCCACTCAGATGCTCCACCTTAAACATCAATTTTAATGTCCTCCAAAATTTAAAATATAGAGAACTAAAGTACAAGCAACAATACGTCATCAGGAGATAAACAGAGTTCAAGAGTTCAAAAGTTCTAGCAATAATCAGCAGTAAAATGATACATGTCATTATATATAAGGTAATTACAAAACAATAGTAAAATAATACATAATTAACAATTACAGCGATTGAAAAAGGCATACCAATATTAGATTTACTTATTTTTAAAAGGCAAGAAACAAAGAAAAAAAAGAAACATGAAATAAAGTGAAATAGTAAATAAACAGAAAGAAAGCATTTCAAATTATGATTTTAATAAATAAAAAAGACTATACCATGGGAACTGTCTGTGACTGCCAAACTGAATGGATATTTAAGTTCTCGAAGGTGAGAGATGTGTGAATTAAGTTGATTGTGATAATCATTTTATAATGCCTGATGTATATTAAAACATCACATTGTTTACATATATACAACTTTTACCTGTCAATTTTATCTTGATAAAGTTGGAATAAATGAATGAAAAAAAAAAACACTAGGCTGAATCCAAACTAAGATTGTAAGTCTGGATTAAAAAAATAAACCTTAAGTGTATTGTGTTTACAAGAGATACAGCTTAAGAAAAAGAATATAAAGAAGTTAGAAGTAAAAGAACAGAAAACAATGTAATATGCAAACATCAACCAAAATAGAGAAAGAGTGACAATGTAAATATTACAAATATAGAAAATTAGACAAATTGAATTTAAGCCATAAGCATCTAGAGAGATAAAGAGGGGCGTTTTATTGTTTTTTTTGTTTTGTTTTGTTTTGTTTTTTTACGATAAAAGGATCACGGCAACAAGAGGACTTCGCAGTTCTTTTCTGTATTTACTCAACAACTAAGCCTCAAAATGTATATATAGTAAAAATGAACAGAATTAAGAGAGAAAGACAAATCCACAGTTAAACTGGAAGACTTAACAAGGCTCTTTTAATAGCTGATAAAACAACCATAAAAAAAATTTACTCAAGACCTAAGAGATCTGAACAAAATATTAGCAAATCTCTCTTAATTGACATAACAGAACATGGCACCCAACAAAATTCTCTGGTTTTCTTTTTTAAAAATGTTTAATGTTTACTTATTTTTGAGAGACAGAGCACAAGTGGGGAAAGGCCGAGAGAGAGAGGGAGACGCATAATCCAGAGCAGACTCCTGGCTCTGAGCTGTCAGCACAGAGCCCCATGCAGGGCTTGAACTCACCAGCCATGAGATCATGACCTGAGTTGAGGTAGGACACTCAACCAATTGAGTCACCCAGATGCCCCAATTCTCTCTTTTTAAGTGGACAAGGTACATTTATGGCCATATTCATACTGAGTAGTGAAAAAAAAAAGTGGAAATAATCCAAAGATTGTTCATTGGCCAAAATGGAAATAATTTAGAAATCAGGAACTAAAAAGGTAACTAGAAAAACCCAAACTGCTTACACATAAGATGATACTCTTCTAAACAGTCCACAAGTGAAAGCAATTATAATGAAAATTAGAAAATACGTTAAACATGGCTACAGTAAAAATAGAGCACATAAAAAATGTGTGGGCTGAGATGACAGTGCTTAGGGAAATTCACAGCATATATTACAAAAAACAAAAGAGACTGAAATCAATGATTAAAATTCCTTCCAGGAGCTGGGAAAAGAAGAGAGCATCAAAGCTTAAGAAAAGAAAGAGAAAGAAATAATAAAGAGCAAAACCAATGAACTATAAAACAAATGTAAAAGAAAACTGGCAAAATTGGTAATTCCCTAGTAAACTGACAATTATCAACACACACAAAGAATAAGGAAATGTCTCTACAATCCTAAAGACATCAAGGTAACATATAAAAAAAGCATACCAATAAAATTTATAACTTGCCAAAGCTGTCAAAAGAAATACAAAATCTAGAATTTTCTATTATCATCCCATTTATTCATTCTACTCCAGCTGCATTGGCTTGTTTTTTGTTTGTTTGTTTTTGTTTTGTTTTTGCTTTCCTTTTCTTTTTCCTGTCATTTCCATCTCAAGACCTCTTCACTGGCTTTTCACTCTGGAACATTCCTTCCCTAGATATCTCCAGATTTTGATCACCAAATTTAAATTACAAATACCCTTCCTACCCTGGAACTCCCAGATTATCTCTTACTTAAACTGACTCCTTTTTCTATGCCAGTTTATCTTTTAATATACCAATTAATTTAACTATTCATTATGGATATTGGCCATTTCTCTCTTAGAATGTTAAGCACCACAAAGGCAGGAAAGTACTGAGAAGTCAATTTGTTCATTCCCAACAAGTAGAACTGTATAGTACAGTGTATACTATACAATGTATAATACCATGAAAATACATTTTGAGGTGTATTATTGTGCATTTCTCCTTTGTATTTCCACACAAGTTATGTCTTAGTTATCTACAGGCTTCTCTCTGAGGGCACAGGAGAAAGGATAAGGATTAGAGGTAGGTAGCCTTTGGAACTCTGGAGGATGGTGAATTGGGAAACTCCAGACCAATATACGATGACTCAAACATGGAATTAATAAAAAAAACTCTGGGTCAGTAGGTGGAAAGAAGGGCTGTGTTGTCATTTCTGAGCCTACTTTGACTCTTGCTATCAAGAAGGCCAGAGGGGTGGGCAGTTTAACTCAGGGGACCCATGGGGGACATGACTGAGATCTGGCAGGGTCTTAATAGCACTAAGAGCTGGAAGGGTAGGGCCTGGGGAGGCTGGGAAGAAAAAAAGTGTGGTAGAAAGAGTTGAATCGGAGTTATAGGGCCCTGACCAAACCAACATTCTTGAGTTGAACCACCAACTGCATTTGGAGGCCAAATCCAGCCTGGAGACAAAAGAATTCACTGCAAAGACGCTGAGAGCAAAGGTCTCAGAGGAAAGTGAAGGCACTGAGATTTCTGATCTATAGCCCATCAATCACCTCAGCTATGGAAAGAATCAAAGGAGAGGTTAAGGGCACTATTTGGAAGAACTGAATATTACCTGAAAGCAAACCAAAACAAGGTAAACGAATGAAGTCATTTAAAGTGGGGGAAAAAAATAACATCAATTGACATGTTTCAGTTCTCATCGTCCTCAAATCAAAGGAGGCAGGGATTTGTGAGGAAAAGATTTAATACATTCTAGGAAGATAGATGCAACATTTTCTTTTCCTAATTTAGTATCATCTTTGACCTTGTAATGTGTATTGCAACAAAATTAACTACAGATGGGAATGCACATGTTAAAAAAAGGGGGTGTGTGTTTTTAATTCGTGGCTAAAGGAAAATCAAACAGTGAATACTCACTCACTTTATTTTATGATCCTAAGGTGTGATGGAGGTATCTAAAATAAGTAAGTTGTAGACTAGACAGCATATGGATACCACGTCTAATTGGTAAGTTTTTTTGAAATATGAATATGATGTAGGAAAAATACAGTGAAAGGTAGTTCAAGTAAATGTTCAAGTAAATAGTGAAAGAAAGTGAGTTCAGGGGTGCCCAACTGGCTCAGTCAGTAGAGCATGTGACTCTTGATCTTGGGGTTGTGAGTTCAAGCCCCATGTTGGATGTAGAGACTACTTAAAACTAAAATATTGAAAGAAAGAAAGAAAGAAAGAAAGAAAGAGAGAGAGAAGGAGAGAGAAAGAAAGAAAGAAAGAAAGAAAGAAAGAAAGAAAGAAAGAAAGAAAGAAAGAAAGAAAGAAAGAAAGAAAGAGAAAGAGAAAGAAAGTGAGTTCATAGGGACAGTGGTATGAAGGAAAGACAGAGATGGCCAGTTCCTAAAATCTGCTCTTTTAAGGATGGAGAAGACATCATGGTGAAGGACAAGTTCCAAAAGAGATTTACTTGCTGCTTTCATTGTTTTCACATGTTCTTAATCTTTACAATGAACCACACTACTAAGCAGACCTCCCCCCTTCCCACATTAAGATAATGAAACAGAAGGCTTTTGTTTGAAAGTAAGAACAATTAGGAAAATTTATGTCTGCAAGCTAGTTTTGTGCTCCCGCTATTGTATTAGAATACAGAATGATTGTATCAGAATAATCTAATAAATTAGATTTATTGTACTTCACATTCATTTCTCTTCTCTCTTTCAGAAAATTTAAAGGCAAGCTATGGGATGATTTCAGAAGTTAAACTCTCAAAGCTTTAAAGAGTTTAAGCCTGACTCCAATGTACATTACTGTGTTTTTGATATATCCCTAATACATAATTAAAAATATATACCATCTTGGGGTGCCTGGGTGGCTCAGTCAGTTGAGTGTCCTACTTCAGCTCAGGTCATGATCTCGTAGCTTGTGAGTTCGAGCCCCGCGTCAGGCTCTGTGTTGACAGCTCAGAGCCTGGAGCCTGCTTCGGATTCTGTACCTCCCTCTCTCTCTGCCCCAACCCACTTGCATTCTGTCTCTGTCTCTCTCAAAAATAAATAAACATTAAAAAAATTAAAATATATATATACCATCTGAAATTCTTAATTTAGATTTGAGTGCAAATCTGAAAATATAATGCTGGGGTATACTGAAAAAGCCATATGTGGTAGATCACACATCTAACACTTATAAATCAGAAATGGGAAATTTACTGTGCAGTCTACCACAAACATGGATGAAAGGTGGTATTCCCATTGCTGAGTTAATTTAAAAAAAAAGACAAATCGGAGTTCTCAGGCTTTCTGTATGACTTTGCTCACAAAAACAAAACAAAAACAAAAACAAATTAGGTTTAATGACTTCATCTGCCTCGGAGACTAAAAAACTGTCATGACTTTAAAAAATAGGTAAGATGAATCACAGTTAAAGATTTTTGCGAAATTTAAGGATACAGCTGGAAAATTTTTAAAGTGTTCTGATTGCATATAAATCAGGAATTTTGGCTAACGCATTTTTATAATGTTATAACGTAATCATATCCTGAAGGCATTAAACAGGGACAATTAAAACTAAAAGTATCATGCTACTAAAAAGCTGTATAAATTGCTTTTTAGAATACTAGTAAAAACACTGACAGCATGCATTTATAACCATAAACACATTCAAACTTCAAAACAGCTTGACACATTCTTTTTTCATCATGCCAATTTTTAATCATGTTGTTACTTTTCATAACTCGCTCTCTACCCAGTGTGATCAGTGCTTTTTATTCAAGAAAATAAATAATTCTATAAGCTGGAGAAATCTAAAGAATATAATTATAATTCCATTACTATTACAAATATCTGATACTCTTAAATCCCAATGACTAAAATTTAAAGTATTAAGTTTAATATAGTGATGTGACATGATTTGTTAAACAAAACACATTTACATAAGGACAAGTGTTCTAACTTTAGATGCATTTTTAAGACCTCAGCTTTTGCTTTTTTTTTTTTATTTAATTTTTTTTTTCCCCGTTTTTATTTATTTTTGGGACAGAGAGAGACAGAGCATGAACGGGGGAGGGGCAGAGAGAGAGGGAGACACAGAATCGAAAACAGGCTCCAGGCTCCGAGCCATCAGCCCAGAGCCTGACGCGGGGCTCGAACTCACGGACCGCGAGATCGTGACCTGGCTGAAGTCGGACGCTCAACCGACTGCGCCACCCAGGCACCCCAAGACCTCAGCTTTTTAGGTCTCTACGCTGAGGTAGTTAATAGTAAACTGGGTAAAATCTTCTCAAAGATGATTTGATTTTTCTAAAATCCTGATTGGAATTGAACACCAGATTTTCATGACCTGTTTTCTGCATTAAGTAAAGACAAAATGCAAAGAATAAAGTTTTAAGGACGGAAGCTCTTGGGTAAAATATTGTAGAGTTTGAGTCCCAGCCTTGATTTTTAGCTTTGTGACCATAGGAAAGTTCGTTCTTTTTCCTGAGCCTCAGTTTTCTCAATAGTAAAATTGGGAAATTAGCCATTTGGCTTAGGAATGCCAGTTAATTTAGATAAAATATTTCAAGCCTATGTTGGCTTACGTGAAACATGTTCACCCTTAAACCATTTTCTTAACTGTAAAAGGAGGTTAACAATCCCTTATGATCCAGAACTTTTGAAGGGTTAAAGGAGGTGATATATTTAAAAACCCATGGCACATGACAGATGCTTGAGAAGTATTCTTGTATACAGACAATGCTGGGTGGTGAAGTTGCACTTCTAGATCTTATAATAAGATAATTCTTAAAAACTACAAGGAGGATCTCAGGGAGTTTTCTAAATTAAAATGTTTTTTGTTTCCCAAGGATATATTTGGCATATTTTAATATTCATATAGTACTTAATATCACCATTAAAATATTTTCTACTACCAACAAAATTCTATAACTAAATGAAGCTTTAGCAGTAAAGGATCTTGAGGAGAAAATTGCCTTATGAACAATCATTTTTCATAATAATTCCTTAAGAATTATGTATCCAAGTCTTATCCCTGGAATATGCCCTGCCAAAATAGAAATATAGTGTCTGATTTATGTCCTGGCCAGAGCCTAATAAGAAATACACCAGCAGCCAAGAATTAAACAAGATAAGTTCAGCTTTGCTTTTATTGTAAACCACAGGAAAGATGTCATTTTTCTATCAGGAACTCATTTCTATTCAGAAATACATGGATTGAGCACCTGGGATGCTCATTACTGTGGTATGTGCTGAGGACACAGACAAGTACTAAGCAAGATCCTTGATCACAAAAAGATTAGAAGAAGAGGAAATGAACGAAATGCAAGTTAAAAAAAAAGGTATATTGAATTCCTCCAAAAGCCTGCATGGTAGAGTGGGAGATAATCTAACAAGTCCAAAAGTGGAAATTAATCAGGGTTCTGAAAAATGGGTAGAATCTGAACAGGGATAAAGGAAAGAAAAGAAAACAAAGAAATGCTCTTCCATTTAGAAATTCTGAAACAATACATTTGAACACACTCACTGAAGTCTGCAAAAATAATCAGTTCTTTAGCAGGGCCTCAGTTAGAAGAGTGTGCTAGTGTGAATTTAAAAGTGGCACAATGATGGGGAGATGACGTTTTAAAAAGGCTTCCAGGGGCGCTTAGGTGGCTTAGTCAGTTAAGGTCATGAATCTCACGGTTTGTGAGATCCACACCCATATTGGGACTTGGGATTCTCTCTCTCTCTCCCTGACTCTCCCCCATTCATGCCCTCTCTCTCAAAATAAATAAACATTTTTCCAATAATTTCAAAAAAGGCTTCTTAAGTGAATGAGAAAAAGGGTTTGGTAGGTGAAGTCTGGGTGGGATTTCAGTCTTTTCCGTTCCTCAGGTTCTGTACATTAGGTATCCTGTGCAAGATACAACCTGCAGAAACCTTTCTGAAATCCCTGGTTGTAATGCAAAAAGCAAATGTAATGATCACATAATTTCTTTCTTTTTATGTTTTAATATTTAAATTACTTTCATTGAACAGTTCTAAGAATTTTAACACTCACATTGATTCATTGAATCACCATCACCATCAGGAACCAGAAGAGGTCCATCACTCCCCAAAACTGGGATTTCCCCCTTATTTTTAAAAATTTTTTCAATGTTTATTTATTTTTGAGAGAGAGAGAGAGAGAGAGAGAGAGAGAGAGAGTGAGCAGGGAAGGGGCAGAGAGCCGGGGGGAGACACAGAATCCGAAGCAGGCTCCAGGCTCTGAGCTGTCAGCACAGAGCCCGATGTGAGGCTGGAGCCCACGAACTGTGAGATCATGACCTGAGCCAAAGAGGACACTTAAGTGACTGAGCCACCCAGGCACCCTGTGCTTTCCCACTGTACGTACACTTTCCCCCATCTTTAAAACAATAGTGATCTCTGGATCACTGATCTGATTCATCATTATAGGTCTGTCTTTTAGATAATGTCATGTAAGTGGACTCATAAGGCAGCTAACCTTTTGAGACTGGCTTCTTTCAGTGAGCACAGTGCTTTGAGAGTCCTCAAATTACTACAGACTTGAACCATTTACTTCTTGAAGCCCATCGGATTGTTTCCAGTTTTTGACAATTATGAATAAAGTAGGTATAAATGTTCATGACCAGGTTTGGGTGAAGATAAGTTTTTATTTTTCTGAAGTAAACACCTAGAAATTGGATTACTGAGTCATATGATAAGTATTTGCTTATCTTCCTAAGAAATTGCCAGATTGTTTTCCCAAGTGGTTGTAAAGTTTTGCAATTGCCAGCAGCAATGTCTGAGTATTAAAGTTGACCCACATTATCCACAGAACTTGATATTGTCAGTATTTTATATTTTAGTCATAAAATAGGCATACAGTGATATCTCACTATGGATTTAATTTGCATATCCCTAATGACAACTGATGATGACATCTTTTCATGTGTTTATTTCCAATATATATCCCTTTTGTGAAATGTCACGTCATGTCTTGCACATTTTTAAAGTTTGTTTTCTTAGTGTTGAGAGTTCTTTATATATCCTGTATATAAGTCCTCATGTCTGGATATGTAAGACTTATGAAGACTTATGAAGACAGTTAACACAATGGTTAAGAGTACTGATCTCCCCAACACACACAGTCAAACATCTACATATAACTTTTGACTCTCCCAGAACTTAACTACTAAAGCCTACTTACTGTTAATTGGGAGGACCTTACAGATAACATAAACAGTCAATTAACACCTATTTTGTATGTTGTATATATTATGTACTATACACTTAGAATAAAGTAAGCTAGAGAAAAGGGTAGTGAGAAAATTGTAAGAAAGGCAAAGTACATTTACAGTACCATACTGCATTTATCAAAAAATACCCACATATAAGTGGACCCATGCAATTCAAACCCATGCTGTTCAAGGGTCAATTATATTTTCTTCTGGTCCAGAACTTGTACTTTTAAAAAACATTTTTAACATTTATTTGTTTTAGAGAGAGAGGGAGAAGGAGGTAGGGAGAGTATGAGTGGGGGAGGGGCAGAAAGAGGGAGACAGAGGATCCAAAGCAAATTCTCTGCTGTGAGTGCAAAGCCCTATGCAGGGCTTAAACTCACCATCATGAGATCATGACCTGAGCAGAAGAGTAGGCCGTTTAACCGACTGAGCCGCCCAGACGGCCTCCCATAACTTATATTTTAATCCCTTAACAGAGCAAAATATTTTTATTTTCGATGTTGTTGTTTTAATTTTGATGAAATCTACTTTACTATTTTTTCCTTTAATGGGTTATGCTTGCGGTATTGTATCTAAAAGCACTTTACCTAATTCAAGATCACAGATTCTGGTGTTTTCTTCTCGGCTTTATACTTTTACATGTTACACCAGATTAGTAATACATTTTGTATAAAGTTTTATAAGTTTATTTATTTTCTTTTATTAAAAAAAGGAGGAGTGCCTGGGTGACTCAGTTGGTTGAGCTATCGACTTCGACACAGGTCATGATCTTGTGATTCATGAGTTCGAGCCCCATATTGGGCTCGCTGCTGTCAGTGCAGCATCTGCCTCAGATCCTCTGTCTCCCTCTCTCCCCTTTCATGCTTGTGTGTGCTCTCTCTCTCTCCCAAAAATAAATAAACATTAAAAAAAGTAAAAGAACTTTATAGTCCTTCATAATGTAGAATGATGTCCAGTGTTTTCAAGACCATTTCTCCAAAGATTATTCTTACTTCATTAAACAGAATTTGTACCTTTATAGAAAATCATTGGCCACACTTGTGAGGATCTATTTCTGGAAACTGTATTTTGATCCATTGACCTATGTATCTATTTCTTTCTTTTTTAAGGTTTATTTATTTTTGAATGATAGAGTGGGTGAGGGAACTGAGGGAAAGAGGATCTATAGTGGGCTCCATAATGACAGCAGGAAGCCTGATACGGGACTGGAACTCATGAACCGCAAGATCATGACCTGAGCTGAAGTCAGAGGCTCAACTGACTGAGCCACCCAGCCATCCCTTGTATCTATTTCTTAAGCAGTACCATACTGTATCCATTATTGAAGCTTTGTAGTAAGTGTTGAAATCAAGGACTGATTCCTCCAAAACTACTTTTCTTTTCAAAATTGTTTTGGCTATTCAGTTATTTGCCTTTTCATATATATTTTAGGATCGTCTTGTTTCTATCTACAAAAAAGAGCTCAACCTTTTATTGGAATTGGGTTAAATCTGTAGATCAATTGAGAAGAGCTATATCTGTGCTCTGCTGAACTTCCTTATCTATGAACATCTGTTTCGATGTTCATCTAAATATTTATTTAGATCTTCCTTTACTGAGGTGCCTGGGTGGCTCAGTCAGTTAAGCTCAGATCTTGATCTCATGGTTTGCAAATTCGAGTCCCATATTGGGCTCTCTGCTGTCAGCACCAAGCCTGCTTTAGATCCCCTCTCCTGTCTCTGGAGGAGATCCTCTGTCCCCTTCTCTACCCGTCTCCCACTCATGCTCTTTCTTTCAAAATAAACTTTAAAAAAAAAAAGGAGATCTTCCTTTATTGCTCTCATCAGCATTTTATAGTTTTAATCACACAGATTCTGTATATGTTTTGTTAAATTTATACTTAGATATTCCATTTTGGGCCTATAACAAGGATAAATACTCAAGAGTAGAAAAAGTATTTTATGTTTACTTATATTCTATTTCTTTTGCTCTTTCTTTATTCCTGATGTTCTAGTTTCCATTAAACATAATGTCCCTTCCATCAGAATTACTTACTTTGGCAATTCTTTTAAAGAAGCTCTTTTGATTACGAGTTCTCTTGGTTTTTTCTTCATAAGAGATGCTCCTATTTTATCTTTTTTTTTAATGTTTATTTTTGAGAGAGAGCAAGCGGGCAAACAGTGAAGAGGCAGAGAGAGAGAGGGAAGAGAATCCCACGCAGGCTCAGCGCTGTCAGCACGGAGCCCAATACAGGGCCCAAACTTAAGAACTGTGAGATCATGACCTGCGCAGGAACCGAGTCACACACTTAACCAAATGAGCCACCCAGGCACCCCTATTTTATCTTATCTACATTGACAATCCTTTCTTTCAGTATTCTAAAAATAGCATGCCATCCTACTGGCTTTCATGGTTTGTCATAACAAATCTGTTGTCATTAATAATAGCACTGGTCCCCTCAAAATAACAGATTTTTGGGTTGTGTCATTTTTTCTTCATCTTTAGTTTTTGCTGTTTGATTGTGATACGCTGTGCATCTTTTCAGGCATTTCTTGTTCAGAGTTTACTTGGCCTTTTGATGATTCATATCTTTTGCCAAATTTGCAAAGTCTTCAGTCATATTTCTTCTCTCTTTGTGTCTCCTTCTGGGACCCATGATGATGCCTTGTGATATTTTCCACAGATGCCTAAGACATTTTTTCCCAATCTTCTTTTCTCTCTGGTGTTCAGTTTGGATAATTTCTTCTGATATATCATTAAGTTCTCAGACTCTTTTCTCTGTCATCTTGGTTCTACAACTCTGTACATGCAGGGAACTTCTTATTTTGGTTATTCTTTCTAAATTGTAATATTTCCATTTGGTTTTTCATTATACATTCTATTTATTTCCTGAGACTTTCTATCTTTTCATTCATTTAAAAAATGTGTGCCCTTACTTTTTGCAATATATTTATAATAGATTTGTCATAGAATTCCAAAATCTGCACCACCTCAGAGAAAGTATGTGATGACTGTCTTTTCCCATGCAAATTGAGATTTCCCTATTTTTTTTACAGATGGTGTAATTTTGAGTTGTATCCTGGACATTTTTAACACTACATTGTAAGACTCTCAGTCTTATTTAAATCCTACAAAGAATGCTGATACTTAATCATAAAAGTTCCAAAATTCCAAAGCTCTGTAGGCTTTGGTTTCATTGTCAAATTTCTACTGTTGATTTTCAAAGCCTTTTACAGCCCTGTGTGTTTGTCATCTAGTGACCAGGCTGTGAATTAGGTGGCTCAGTAGCTTATTGGGCTCAGTTCTCAAAGAAATTTTATGGTCATATTCACATACACAAAGCTGAGGTAGGCAGAGGAGTTGATAACCGAGTGTACGGGGTTACTTTCCCTACCTCTTCCCTCTCCAGCATCTCCTTTGTCCCTTCCCTGTTCCTGTGGTTCTCATTTCAGTAGTGCTTCCAGAAAGTCTGGGCTTTAGTTATCCCACTCTGTACTGCGTTTTTTGGGACTATGTCTGTGTCTAGGCTTGAGCAATAAAAGGGCTGCAACAAAATGCAATGGGGTTCACCCTTCCCTCTTAAAATAAAAGCTCTGTAGGCCAGAGAGTAAGGTTCATCTCAGATTTTTATGACTCCTGTTGGTCTCCCCACTGCCACTGTCATAGGATTGCTTGGTAGATAAGTCAGGAAAGAACGTGGTCAATTATTTAAAAGGGGGGACTTCCCCCACTTTCTCAGAGCATTAGGAGACCTTCTTCATCCTTGATTCAAACCAAAGGGATTTCCTAGCTCTCTCTCTGTACATGTCTTAATGACTACTTCCAAGTTTGGGCTGTTCTGAGTCCAGGAGAGAGAGAAAAATAATAAACTCACTGTTGGTTTGTAGTACTTCAAATTCTTGCCTTCTTCTCAATCTGCACTCTACTAATTACTTTATTTTTTAAAAAATTTTTAATGTTTATTCATTTTTAAGAGAGAAAGAGAGAGAGGAGGGGCGAGGGGCAGAAAGAAAGAGCGAGACACAGAATCTGAAGCAGGCTTCAGGCTCTGAGCTGTCAGCACAGAGCCCAATGTGAGGCTGAACCCCACGAACCACAAGATCATGACCTGAGCAGAAGTCAGATGCTTAACTGACTGAGCCAACCAGGCACCCCACTACTATTTACTTTTTAAAATCTTCAAATAGTTGTTCTATTCTCCCATGTTTTGTAGCTACATTCATTGAAAGAGAAGGGTGGAGTGTGTTCACTCCAGCTTATCTTAAACTAGACAGAAGTTCCCTCTGTGGAAAAAAAACCCAAAACAATAAGAACTACTGTCTTGTAATTTATAGAAAATTACCTATGGGATTATATTACTTCTACAGTGCAAATGAAGCATCTCAATGATCTCCATATTCTCTGGAGTCATTACCATTTCCAACCACATAAGAGCCAGAAATGGAAAGACTATGGCACATGCAAAGCAACCGATGTGCTGCATCATCAGATTGTTTAGGTATTAAAGACACAAATCACTGTACTATCTGGAAAAGCATGTTCTTCCATATGGGCTTACAAAGTTTCTGCATTTTTTGCCATCTAACAATTGGTAATATTCTTTACATCATAATAGAACTAACAATTGATAATATTCTATATATCATACTAGAACTGACCTACCAAAAATTTTCACTAAAATAATAGATTACATTGATATAATTACATACTAATAATTACACAAAAAGAAAAAATGATTAATAAACTCAATTATCTTCAATACTCTTACTAGAGAAAATAAATGACATAGAAAAACTCAAACTGACATTAAGACAGAATCTTCTGATCATGAGATTATTAAAATTTATGGTCCAAATTAAAAAAAAAATATATGGAAGGCTTCTGAATACTTAAGAGATGTGTGTCAATACATTTATGCTTGAAAGCTATGATGATATAGACATGGAGAGAAGGTGGTGCAGAGTAAAGGAAGACAAGGAGGAACTGTCTTTGAATCACGTAGACAAGAATAACAAAAGGTCAGCAAAGAGGAAAAGATTTAAAAGAATGTGAACATAGTTTCTTTTTATTCACCATTCTGTCTCTAGCACCTAGTATAAGCTTTTAGGCACAGAGAAAGTACTCCAAAATATTAGAAAAAAATTGGATAAATGAAAAAGAGCAAAGAGAAAGATAAAGAAGTCAAAAGAAGGTCATCTCAAATAAAAGAACCAATAAAAGCTGAGGAAGAAGGACAATAAAAAGGCACAGTTTCTATTATCTTCTAAACATGACTCCAGGAGTTTCAGATAACAGAATTTAAAACATGACGAAAATTATCAACCTCTTAATCTCTGATCTATCTGAAACACACCATCATGCTTGGCGGCCATCCGAATTGAAGGCTGAGAGAAATCGCATGAAACCAGCTTCCAACATATGCAGCAAATGCTCCTATGATGACTCCTAGTAAGTTTAATCATTGTGGCAGGGGATTAAGTAATGCAATATATAAATTACAAAAATAATTATCACAGCTTAATATTTCTGAAATAAGTACTTTTAATGTATCGTGTACAATTCTGATTAATACGTAAAAGTACATCTCCAATATGTTCGTTAATAATAGAGTGACCATACAGTTAGTTTGCCTGGGGCATCACCTCATTTTATGTTTGGTCCAAGCATAATGATTAATTATGCTTCCTTTACCTTTTCAAAGAGTCTTAGTATAAATTATACTTTATACACTTTATCAGTATATGAATGTCACAGGCCTTTTTGTTGCAAAGCTAGACCTGGCCCAATCTGACACCTTTGGGGTTTTTTGTGTGTGTGTTTTTGTTTTTGTTTTTGTTTTCTTTGCTGGTGCATTTTCCTATACTCTGGGCTGGTTCCACCTGATTTACCTCCTTTGATAGCCAGTTTTCCTCTGCCCTTTCCTTTCCACTCCACAGGCCAAGTGTTCAGACGCTTTCCAATTTAGTGTGCTATATGATCATCATTGATGCAACAAGAAAAAAGAAATATAAATGTGGAAAAATTGGGAAGATTGTAGGTTGTAATAAATTGTTGCAAAATTCTCTCAAAACCCTTTTTGTGTTGTTCTTTTTTTTTTTAAGTTTATTTATTTTGAGAGAGACAGAGACAATGCAAGTGGGGAAGGGCAGAAAGGGAAGGAGAGAGAAAGGATCCCAAGCTGGCTCTGCACTGCCAGATGCGGTGCTGGAACTCCTGAAGCACAAGATAATGACCTGAGCTGAAACCAAGAGTCAGATGCTGAACCATCTGAGCCACCCAGGCACCTCACTCTTAAAATCCTTTCACTGTTCTACTTTCTCACCAGGTATGGTAAATGAAAATCTCTTTGAATGTCTTGGGGCGCCTGGGTGGCTCAGTCGGTTGAGGGTCCAATTTTGTGATCTCACAGTCTGTGGGTTCGAGCCCCACCTCAGGCTCTGTGCTGACAGCTCAGAGCCTGGAGCCTGCTTTGGATTCTGTGTCTCCCTCTCTCTGCCCCTTCCACACTTGCACTCTGTCTCTCTCTCTCTCTCTCAAAAAAAAAAAAACAAAAAACAAAAAACAAAAAACAAAAAAAAACAAAAACAGAAACAAACAAATAAAACGTTTAAAAAAGTCTCTTTTGAATGTCTCCCTTCACTTTCATTTCTTAACACACATTTTCTTTTTTCTTACTCTGCTTTCAGAGGGTCATGAACTATTCTTTCATCTGAGAGGGCTTCATTTTCTTCCAGTATATAAATCCACAATCAATATATAATCATATTCATCCTTTATTCTGACAGTGTTAGTTTTCTACTACTACATTACAAATTTTTATAAATGTAGTAGCTTCAAATGACACCCACTTATCATTGCAGTTTATAAGTCAGAAGTTTTGAATGGCTTAACTGGGTTCTGTACTTAGGGTCTCACAAGGCCAAAATCAAGGTGTCATCCAGGCTGTACTCATTTCTAATGTGTGGAAAAATACCAGTTTCCATGTTCTTTAGGTTGTTCTTTAGATACAAGTCAGTTCCCTGCCTGTGCTTTAAAAGGGTAAACAGGGGAACCTGGGTAGCTCAGTTCATTGAGCATCTGACTCTTTCTTGGTTTCAGCTCAGGTCATGATCTTACAGTTGGTGGGTTCCAGCCCTGCGTTGGGCTCTGAGCTGACAGCACAGAGCCTGCTTGGGATTCTCCCTCTCTCCTTCTCTCTGCACCTGCCCTGCTCACTCACTCTGTCAAAATAAATAAATAAACATTAAAAAAAATAAAGGGTGAATGGAGTTAGATCTCCAAGTCTTAAGGTAAACTGAAGGATTGTACTTATATCTGTGAAATCCCTCCACAGCAGTACCTAGGTTAATGTTCAATTAACCAGGGGACAAGAATCTTAGGAGTGTCACCTTTAGGATTCTGTGTTCCACACAGAATCATATTTCACTTGCATTTCTGAGAACATGCCCATTACACACTGAGCAGCAATTTATAACATAACTCAAACCATGATCGATTCTGAGTATTTCAAACCTGAACCTAATTTACATGCAATTACACACATTTAAAGCAATGCATGTATCTAATATGTTTGATAATTTCTTTTGCAAAGTAGAAGTCCCATTAGACTGAGTGGGCAAGAGTACCCACTATCATCCTTGAATCTATTAAGGGCTTGGAATGGGACTTTGAATATGGTGAATACCCACACAATATATTTGAATTCACGTGAAGACTTACATTACTATTTCACTTAGAAAGTAAGATTTAAGGGGTGCCTGGGTGGCTCAGTCGGTTAAGCATCTGACTTCTGCTCAGGTCATGATCTTGTGGCCTGGTCCATGAATTTGATCCCTGCATTGGGCTCTGTGCTGACAGCTCAGAGCCTGGAGCCTGCTTTGGATTCTGTGTCTCCCTCTTTCTCTGCCCCTCCCCTGCTCCACTTGTGGTCTCTCTCTCAAAAATAAACATTTAAAAAAATAATTAAAAAGTAAGATTTAAACAGGAAAAAAGGTAACTTCATTCTTTGCCTAGTCCAAAGGAATGTACATTTCAAAATACTGAATATGAAACCAGCATAATTTTTTGGTAGAAGAAATACAGTTCTAATCAAAAGGGTATTAAACTGGAGCGACTAATCTTAGTAATTTTTACCATCTCCAGTCTCTAAAATTCTCTGTGCTTTAGGTGCCATAATGCAAAAGAAAACGGACAACATCTATTTAATGAAAATTAAGCTACCTAAAAGAAACTGGCTTGACCTCTTCTTCTCACCCAATAAAAATGATTACTTCTGCTGAAATGTGGTTTGGAGAATGAACTGGTGTTTGGAAAGGGAAGTGTCTGGAGATTCTCACATGTACAGTGTCAACATAAAAGGGTTATTTAAGTATGTTTTAGTCTCTGAATATGTTTTTTCTTGGCAGTTGCTTTCTAGGTGGTCTGTATGCCTGTTTGACAATTTGCAAGCACATAAAATCAGAATTCTTCAGAAGTGTACCGGAGAATAAACCATCAGTCCAACCTGCTAAAAGATAGGACAAGAAAGTTTATTAATGATACAGAAGCACCTAAGTTGTAGCAACAGAAGACAGGGAGGGGCCAAGCTTACAGAATTGACAGTCTGGTGGGGAAGGAGGCACACTCCCTCTCCTGAACAAGAGTTAGAAAAAGATTCATAGCTAAAAAACTCACATTGACCAACACGTACCGTTGCCAGTTCTATGTATTTACCAATTTTTTTTATATTTTAGAGTCCTTAGGCAGTTTCATGAAACACAAACACATACCACACTCACACACATTAGCAATGACTGACTTATCACCAATGATTATCAATCATTCCCATGTTAAGGCAGAATTTCTCCAAGCGTATTCTGCAGAATCCTGGGCTTCTATAGTATCTTTTCTAAGATCTTTTCAAGAGGTGCACAAGGTCAAAAGTGCCAACATTTTCAATGATGGTGCAAAAGCAATGGTAGGTAAAATGGCCTAACACAAATAAAGGCAGCGGCACCAAACTTCACTGTCAGCCATTTTATTTTTCACTGACACTCCCAATGGGAAAAATGACAATTTCACTTTAAAATGTCCTAGATGAAGCAGTCAAATGTATTAATTTTATTAAACTGAACACCTGAGTATACACAGCTTTTACTATTTCATAACAAAAAGGAAGTAGGATAAAGCATTCCTAATGCTGACTAAATTATGTTGTCTCTAGGAACAGGGCTGTGAGATGGCTTGAATTATGAGTTGAACTAACTTTGTTTTTCACTGAACACCATTTTTACTTGAAAGAATGTCTGACAAACCTTGGTTATTCAGACTTGGGAATTTGGCCGACATTTACCCAAAAATGAACAAAATGAAACTGTCACTCCAAGGAAATGAATAGATAGAGGCACACACACACAATGAATATATCACCTAATATGATATATTTAATAGTGTCTATATGTGAATTTACCTATTTACCTATAGGGAAATGACAAAAATTCAAGCTTTTAAGTGAAATTAGAATAACGGACTTTTAAAAAAAGTAGTCTTTATGCCCAGTTTGGGGCTCGAACTCATGACTCCCTGATCAAGAGTTACATTCTCTACTGACTGAGCTAGCCGGATGCCCCCTACTATTGGAAAACTTTTATCTGCCAGTGTGAGCTTGGTAGCTTCCCAAAACTTAAAAACTTTCCTGATGAGACTGATGCGGATATTGACAAACACGATTTTTTCATGTATATTGCATGGTGAAATGTGCCAACACTCAGAAGATCTGCCTAACCAATGAACTAATATTTTCCAGTTGACCAATGCTAAAAAGCCTAGTCCCCATCCATTTTCCAAGTACCTATCTTTGTGAGGGCAGATTTTCCAGAAACATTTCAACCAAAATAACAAATAGCAACACCTTATAGGCAGAAGCAGATATAAGATCCCTGCTGACTTTGACAAGCCTCTTTATAAAGAGGCTGACAAAAATACAAAAGCCACATCTTCTATTTTTTGTTTTGAATAATGTAGTGAAATTTTATAAAAAGTAGGTTCTTTATGCTAACATTTGATGAGTTTATTGCTTAAAATTCTAACATTTGATGAGTTTATTGACTTAAAATATTTCAAGGAATTTCTCAGCTTTCGTTTCTAATATGGTGAGAATTGACAAATATGATTGACATTAAAAAGGCCCTTGGGACCTTCAATAATTCTCAAGAGTATAAATGGATGCTAAGACCAAAAAGTTTAAGAATAACTGGTTTATATAGCATATATACAATTTAAGTATCTATAAAGAAGCTTCTAAAATTATTTTTTAGAAAACTTGTGGGAATCATCATAACTATTAACACCAATTCTCCAAATCTCTTAAACATTATAGCACATGTGAATGTTGAGAATATGAATTGTGCAACCAAGTGAAGTTGTAGTGTGTGTAAAAATATATGCAACAATACTTTAAAACTCTTTTTGAAGTTCCATTTCTAGCAGCAATATATATGTACTATATATGGTATAGTATATATAGTATTGACTATTGTATATAGTCTATATATATATAGTAATATAGTATATATATATATATTGCATAGTGTATACTATATATATACACTATAGTACATATAAAATAATAGTATATATAAATAATAAAATAATAGTATATATAAAAATAATAATAAAATAAAACAAAATCACTCTCATTACTATATATATATACACACTATATGCTATAATATACTATATAGTGTATGCTATATATATATATATACACACACATATATATATATATAGTGTATATATAGTGTATAGTATACTATACTATAGTATAGTATACTATAGTATATATATAGTATACACCCTATACTATATATAGTATACTATAATATACTATATAGTGTATACTATATATATACATATATATATAGTGTATATATAGTGTATAGTATACTATACTATATAGTATATATATAGTATACTATAGTATACTATATACTATAGTATATATATAGTATACACTATATAGTATATTGTAGTATATAGTGTGTATATATATATATATATAGTAATGAGAGTGATTTTGTTTTATTTTATTACTATTTTTTAGTGTTTATTTTTGAGACAGAGGGAGACAGAGCACGAGTGGGGGAGGGGCAGAGAGAGAGAGGGAGACACAGAATCTGAAACAGGTTCCAGGCTCTGAGCTGTCAGCACAGAGCCCGATGCGGGGCTCAAACCCACGAACCGTGAGATCATGACCTGAGCCAAAGTCGGACATTTAACTGATTGAGCCACCCAGGTGACCCAAGAGTGATTTTAAAAAGTCTGATATTACCAAGTATACTTTTAAAATCAGAACAAAAATCTACCATTCTTTCTGGAAATCCTAATAAAAGCATGTTGCAGCTTCTGGGTCCGATTTCTAGTTTATGTATGATATATATATATATATATATATATATATATATATATATATATATATTATATATATAATATTTGGTTATATATCTGGGTATTTGCCAAACTCACATCTAAAGGTGTTCAGCTTAAGTCACAACACTGAGACAAAGAGGGACTACTCAAGGTAAGACCTTGGAACTGAAACCTCTTCATATAGTTATCTCTATATAAAGTGAGAAGGAGGGGATACCACTTTCCTTTCCGTCAACACAGTGAAAAAGTTGGTTAGGAAAACAAGTGCCCCCTGGCAAAAGGCAATGGCATAAAAACTTGTCTACTTTGACCCAGACTCTGTTTTTAAAAAAAAGCCTTGCCTGAGAACACTCATAGTTGGCATATCTAAATTACATTACCTGCATGGTCTAAGGAATTGGAAATTAACTTAAATAAGCCCAAGAAATTAACTTACATACTTCTAAGGAATATGTGGAATAAAAATTATACCCTGAGAAAGGTTCCTCTTCTCCAGGCCACCCAGGATTCCCACGCATGAAAAATAAAAAAATTAAGAAGTAACTCAAATACAAAATTATATAACCTATGAGTAACAAGGCATCATGAACAAGATTCAACAAAATCAGCAAACAGGTCTAGAACCACAAGAACTTCAGTAACAGAATTATTAGTTTAAGTCAATGTTCAAAAGTACACTTTTAATGATTTAGACCTAAAAGAAGAGAATGAACACATGAAGAAGGCTCAATATATTATCAAAAATGCCATAGCAGGCAAAGAAAAAAAAAAAAAAGAATGAATTCAAATAGGATGTTTAGAAATAAAAAAGGTATTGGAATGAAAAGAAACCTTGATGTTTAACAGATGAAATTATTAAAAAATACATGAATAAAATAGAAAATTGGTATAAACTGAGAAACACAGAAGAAAAAGTTATCTAGAACACTGCACAGAAGGACAAAGATGGATTTGAAGACAGACGAGAGATAGGGAAATCGGAACCAGAAGTTGCAACATGATTTTATTAGGATTTCCAGAAGGGATGGTAGATTTTTGTTCTGATTTTAAAAAGTACACTTGGTAATATCAGACTTTTTAAAATCACTCTCATTGGCAGAAATCTCCCTGTAATCTGAATGTACATCTCTCTTACTACTAATGACGTTGACATCCTTTCCTTCCTTCCTTCCTTCCTTCCTTCCTTCCTTCCTTCCTTCCTTCCTTCCTTCCTTCTTTCTTTCTTTCTTTCTTTCTTTCTTTCTTTCTTTCTTTCTTTCTTTCTTTCTTTCTTTCTTTCTTTCTCTTCCCTTCCCTTCCCTTCCCTTCCCTTCCCTTCCCTTCCCTTCCCTTCCCTTCCCTTCCCTTCCCTTCCCTTCCTCCCTTCCTCCCTTCCTCCCTCCCTTGCAATTCACCCTTGATGTATTCTGTTCTATAAATGGCTGTTAGAGTCTTTGGTCCTTTTTGGCACATCTACACCTTGTTTATTTCTTACTCACTGATTTAAAGATGTTGTTTTTATATTCTGGATTCTAATACTTTATTGATTATGTGTGTTGCAAATACTATGTATACATCACTAAATCCAAGATTCCCATTTCACTTGTGATTTGTCTTATAACCAATAATGTCTCACAATTAAGAATTTATTGCATAGGGTTTTTTTTTCCCTCTTCAGTGGCACACTATATAATGGTATGTCTTAAAATCAATGACAATAAAGGCACCCTAAAATCCATGAAATGTGGTTATCTTTTGCCTCATAGAAACCTGTTTTTTCTTTTCCATTGTCATTAGGATATATTTTGATATACAGTATTTTCAAATTCAAATATAGTTGAATTTATCAAGCATTTCCTTTATAATTAGCATTTGTGTGTCCTTTTAAAAAAATCTGTCCCTAACTCAAAAATATGAAATGAATTTTCTATACTTTCTCTTCTAATTTTTTATAAATTTAAACGATGTGATTCAATTCAACTCTTCTCAATGTGAATAAATGTCTTAACATCATGTGTCTCCTCTCCCAGTGTTCTGTTTTATTTATCAATTTCACAAACGTGTGCCATGGCCTGGTCCTATTTATTATATACTATACTTAATATGTGATGAAGCATACTCCCCTTCCATATTCTTTGTTCACTAGTGTCTTGGCAATTCTTAGGCCTATGCTCCTCTATAACATTTAGAATCAGCCTGTCGATTTTCCTCCAAAACTCCTTTTACAATTTTAATGGAAATACATTCTATCAATAGGTCAATTTGAGGGAAATGGCATTGGTACCATCTTTAGTCTTTCATACCACGAGTACAGTTCATTTCTTCATTGAGTTGTGCCTTCATGATTGAATTACAAAATAGCTCAATAATTTTCTCCATATGTCCTACGTATTTTGCTATTAGATACATTCCAAAGAATTTTATTTTTTCCAAATATTTAATAGAATTTTTGAATTAAATGTTTCACTGCCAATTGCTGCCTTATAAAATGTAATTCGTTACTGAATATGCCTTTGATAGCTAACCACCTTACTCTCTTGTTAATTTTAATAACATAATTACATATTCCTTGTTTTTTTTTAAATGCAGGCAATCATAACGTCCACTTCATTTCAAGGCCTAAAATTTCTAATGCATTGTTGAATAGAAACAGTGATAACAAAATCTTCTCCTTGTTTCTGATTTTAAAAGGAATGCTTCCAATGCTTCACTATTTTTGAAAAGATGTTTGTGTATTTTGTATAAATATCTTTAACTGAGTTAATAAAGTTTCTACTTTGTTCTATTTTCCAACAGTTTTTATCATGAATGTGTTTTGAGTTGTAGGAAAGACATTTTCTTTATCCATTGTGATGATCATATGGTTTTTATCTTTTAATTGTATTACATAGTTACATTTTAAGATTTTCTAATGTTAAACTACTTCTGCATTTCTGGAATAAATCTCAAATAAAATAACCCTACTTGGTTATTTAAAAATACATTGTGAGATAGTATCTGCTAATATTTGGTTTAGAATTCATTTCCTTCCTAAGTGAGAAAAGCTTATTGTTTTTCTTTCTTACACTGTCTTCTTTAGGATTTGGTAGGAAACTTATATGGTTTTAATTTACCTTTTTCTATTCTGTAAAATAGTTAGTATAATATTGGAATGGTCTGTTCTTTGTAATGTAGTAGAAATCATCTGTAAAATCCTCAAGGCTCAGTATTATCCTGGAAAGATTTTAAAGAACTGATTAGATTTCTTTCACTGTTCATAGATGATAGACTATTTTTTCATCTAGTCTGTCAGCTAGAAATGGTATCTATTCATGTTTCTTAGTATAGACCTAGTTTGTTGCTCTTTGTATGTATTTATATATTCTGATGCAAATTTCTTTTTTTTTATCTAATCCTAAAATCATTACCAGTTCTTAAAACAGTCTATAAAGATTTGAGAGCACCAAATTTCTGGATTCCTTCTCTATAAGTCATAAGAGGAGGTAATTAGTTATTAGAAAGTGTATTGTTTTTCTAAGGTTGCCGTAATAAATTACCACAAATTTAGTGGCTTAAAACACTCAAATTTATTATCTTACAATTCTCTATACTAGAAGTTTGGCCCAGAACTCATCGGCTAACATCAAGGTATCACAAGGCTCTCTGTGCACCTTTGCGGAAGCTCCAGGGGAGAATCCATTTCTGTGTTTTTTCCAGATACTAGAAGCTGGTGATATTTCACTGGGGGCCCCATCCCTCCAACTTCAAAAGCAGTAATAATGAGTTGAAACCTTCACATTACATCTCTCTGGGCCTATCTTCAGTAATCACATCTCCCCTTGACTCACCTCTTCTGCTTGCCTCTTCAGTCTTTAAGGACCCTTGCGATTACTTTGGGCATACCAAGACAGGCCAGGATAATCTCCCTCCTATTTTAAGTTCCTCTTATTTTAGTTGATGGGCAGCCTTAATTCCATCTGCAACCTTCATTTCCCTATGTAATGGAACCCAACATATTCCCAGGTTCCAGGGACTGGGACATGTATGTCTTTGGGGGCCATTATCCTGCCTGCCACAGAAAGTAACAACCTCACTAGCAATGCCAGAGGATAAAGAATTGCCACTCACATCCATAACTGTACATTATATCTCCCAACATTTAAGGATATCACAGACTTTGCCCCACCTCAGATTTAAAAAATTCTAAATTATACTGACACACTTTGAATAGGTCTCAGGTTACAAACTGAATTTCAATTTCAGGAATGCTAAAAGGTGACACACATATGCTTGAGAGTTGATATTTTGTTGGTCAAAACCTTTAATAGAATTTTTTTTCTTCCAGTATCTATATACCTACCTACCAATCTATCACCATCTGCGTGACAAAATCAACAGGAAAAAGTGACTGAGGGGATGGTAAAGCAACTTTTACTTTTTATCCTCTAAATAGCTTTTCAGATATAAGTTTAATAAATAGGTACAACTTATCAAATGAAGCATTTATTTATAAATATCCCACAACACAGATACAGCCCAACACATTTAAGATGTACACATCTTTTGCATCAGCAAGCAAATGAGCAAAACATCCTGTTTCAAAGTTAAAATGCTGATAAATAAATTCTTTCCAAGTCTATATTTTCCATTTTTAAATATATTCTAATTTATACAATTTTGTTCTATAACTTCATGCAAAGTTCCTTTTTTCACTTTCAGTCTTAGTTGCACTGCCCTCTGTTATAGAAACACATCATATCACAGAAGAAAGCTGACTCATTATTCTAAGATCTGAGGCAGAGGCCAGGAGCACCACTTACTAAAGTGGTACTGGACCAATTTGCAACCCCTCGGCAAGGGAATAAAAGGGTGTGAGAGAAACTAGTGCAGACTGAATGCCAACTAAAAACTAACTGCCTATGGGGCGCCTGGGTGGCTCAGTTGGTTGAGTGTCCAACTCTTGATTTCAGCTTAGATGATGGGATCCCAGGGTCATGGGGACTAAGCCCCCTGTCAGGCTCTTCAATGAGCGTGGAGCCTGCTTGAGATACTCTGTCTTTTTGCCTCTCTCTCTCTTTCTTTCTCCCTCTGCCCCTCTCCTCCCCTTGAATTCTGTCATTCTCTCAAAAACAAAAAACAAGCTGTCTTTGCAAATGTGACAGTTTCACATTCTTTGAGGTCAACAATATAGATTCCATTATAAAGGTGAGGAATCCAAACCTTCAATGTATTAAATAATGTGCCCCCATCCCTGTAAGTAATAGAGAGCAGAGGTCTGATTTAAATCTAGGTGTCTGCAAGGCACTTGGGTGGCGCAGTCAGCTAAGCATCCGACTTCGGCTCAGGTCATGATCCTGCAGTTCATGAGTTTGAGCCCGCATCAGGCTCTGTGCTGACGCCTCAGGGCCTGGAGTCTGCTTTGGATTCTGTGTCTCCCTCTCTCTCTGCCCATCCCTGCTCACACTCTGCCTCTCTCTCTCTCAAAAATAAACATTAAGTAAAATTTAAATCTTCGTGTCTGATTTCAAAATCCATACTCTATTTTATTTCAGTGTTTCCTTCACCTGTGAAGTAATAATGATAATAAAACTAGAGAATTCAGATTTTGAAGAAATTAAACAAAATAACGTCCACTGAAGTGTTGCTCAACTTACAATGTATAGTGTAAGTCTAACCATTGTTTTTAAAATGCAGGTATTTCTCTTCATTTATAACTCAAGTTAATACTATAAATTCAAAGCTTTTAACTGCTGTCTCTTACTATACCTCCTGGGAGACTAGGTGAAAATGTCATCTTCAAGGGATCATTCAGGCCCGTATGATCCAAACTAATAGATACAAAATCCATTTTCCTTTCTTCTTCCTCTCTTACAATATTTTCATTCCATAGTACCCAAAGTGAAATGGGCTGCCTTCACATCAGTAATAGACAGAAGAAGCAAGAAGGTATAATTCCCTGATGTAACAAAAGCGCCCAACAAAAATATAGCCCACAATATTGCATACGGAGATTTTTCAATGTGGGTCAATAAACATTTTATTGATAAGCCCTAATATCTTTTTTTGTTGTTACACTAGAGATAGAGAGCTGTTAAAACAACCTGCAAGCTAAAGATGCTTCTTTAACTCTGGGAACAACTCATAAAGGAGTTTTAATGCACCCTCTTAATAACCATGGAAATCATTAATATTGCCCCATATTTTTCTTTCCTTATAAATGAGTATATGAGTATCAGGGAAAATCTATCTTATGCCATAAGCTACAGAAGTAAAAAGCTTAAATTGGCTTAAACAATAAAGAAACTTACTGGCTCACACATTTGGAAGCCCAGAGGTTAGACTGGGCCCTAGGTTGAACGATTCAGTGATTCAACAATGTCATCAAGGAGGCCCCAAGAATCTAAGTACTCAGGAATACAGAGAGATCTCAGGAAGGGTATTGGACCTTCCACATCCTATGTATTTAGAACCAGTTTCTACCACACTCTTAATGGACAGGTTGAATACCAAGGGGGACTGATTACACCACTTCACCACTTCCCTGATGAAGCATACACATTTCGTCCAAACACATCAAGATACTTCCTTATTCAAATATGCTTTAAACCAGAAAATAAGTTTCATAGATAATATGTATCATGAATATGCATGATATTTTCAACTAGCAGATTTGCCAAGATGCGAAACAGTCATAATAAAAAAGATATTGCTTGGGGCACCTGGGTGGCTCAGTTGATTAAGCACTAGACTCTTGATTTGGGCTCAGGTCATGATCTCACGGTTCATGAGATTGAGCCCTGTCTCGGGTTTTGGGCTGACAGTGTGGAGCTTACTTGGGATTCTCTCTCTCTCTCTCTCTCTCTCTCTCTCTCTCTCTCTGTCCCTCTTTGCCCCCTCTCAAAATAAATAAATAAATATTCAAAAAAAAAAAAAAAAAACCACCAAGAAAGAAATTGCTTTGCCTCATGTTAGCATGGCTTCCTTAGTCTGCATGCAAGTTATAAAGAGGCGGATAGCATATATAATTATGGGAGATACTACCCAGCTCTCAGTGCTTGAATGAGGCCACAAGTTGATCTGCTACATTAAAGAAGGCTTAGGGGCAATATAGTTGCAAGTAGAGGTAAAGGTAATTATCTTGATACAGGCTCCGCTGTAATCAAAATCTTCTGTGGTTAGGTTGATTAAAACTATGCATCCAGATACAATTTCTGGAGATTCAAACAAGAGGAGAAGAAAACTGCAGGAAACAGGAAAATCATCTCTAAATCATTCAGCTTTTCCTTAGGTGTCTAGCTCTTTTTTATGCTATGGCCTCTTCTATGCCAAATAATTTTTTGATTCCATCATTATCTGCCTAACACTATTACGACTATTTTCCACTTACTATCGCAGATATAATCATGCGAGGTTGATGAGAACTTATGACGAGTACTTAATGATGGAAC